>NC_052162.1:42805428-43106164 GCF_902713615.1 Scyliorhinus canicula | reverse complement strand
GTTTGGCTTCCCACTGGCCCAGACATTTAACAATAGTACATATTGTCCATACAAGGTCCACGGTGTTGTTGAAAATTAAATAGACTCGATCAGCCTTTTCGTTGCCTGTGACGTTCTGGCAGACCGCCGCAGTGGAGTAGGTGATGTCGGTTCAGCCCATGGTGGTGGTTCCGCTGATGTCCTGGAGTCCGGGAGCGATGGTCCTTGAACTGTCTCCGTCACCCGGGCTGGTGGTGGAGACACCATGGATGGGGAAGGGGTGGCCTGGGTGGGGCGCTGGGGGAAAAAAACAGGGGGGGGGGGTCTGTGGTGAATGGGGGGGAAAGCCGCACGCCGGCGGGTGCCAGGTCCCGGAGGGAGACCGTGTCCTGCCGACCGTCGGGGTACTCCACATACGCATACTGCGGGTTAGCGTGGAGTAACTGGACTTGTTCCACCAACGGGTCGGACTTGTGCACCCGCACATGCTTCCGGAGCAAGATGGGTCCGGGGGTGGCCAGCCACGTCGGGAGAGGGGATCCGGAGGACGACTTCCTGGGGAAAACAAGAAGACGTTCATGAGGTGTCTGATTTGTTGTGGTACAGAGGAGGGAGCAGATAGAATGTAGGGCATCGGGGATAACCTCTTGCCATCGGGAAATTGGGAGATCTCTGGACCGGAGGGCCAGTAGTATGGTCTTCCAGATGGTACCATTCTCCCGCTCGACCTGTCCGTTACCCCGAGGGTTATAGCTGGTCGTCCTGCTAGAGGCGATGCCCCTGCTGAGCAGGAATTGACGCAGCTCGTCGCTCATAAATGAGGACCCCCGATCGCTATGTATGTATGCGGGGTAGCCAAACAGGGAGAAGATGGATAGGAGGGCCTTAATGACGGTCGATGTGGTCATGTCGGGGCAGGGAATGGCGAAGGGGACACGGGAGTATTCGTCGATTACCGCCAGGAAGTAAATGTTGCGGTTGCTAGAGGGAAGGGGCCCCTTGAAGTCAATGCTGAGACGTTCGAAGGGGCGGGATGCTTTGATCAGATGTGCGCGCTCGGGCCGGTAAAAGTGCGGTTTGCACTCCGCGCAGATGTGGCAGTCACGGGTTACTGTCCTGACTTCCTCGATGGAGAAGGGCAGGTTGCGGGCCTTTATGAAATGATAGAAGCGGGTCACCCCTGGATGGCAGAGGTCCGCGTAGAGGGAGCGGAGGCGGTCTATCTGCGCGCTGGCGCAGGTACCGCGGGACAGGGCATCAGGAGGCTCATTGAGCTTCCCAGGATGATACAAGATCTCATAATTGTACGTGGACAACTCGATCCGCCACCGTAAGATCTTGTCATTCTTAATCTTGCCCCTTTGTGCATTATCAAACATGAAGGCCACTGACCGTTGGTCTGTGAGGAGGGTAAACTTCCTGTCGGCCAAATAGTGCCTCCAACGTCGCACAGCTTCGACTATGGCCTGGGCTTCCTTTTCCACTGAGGAGTGGCGGAGTTCGGAAGCCTGGAGGGTTCTGGAGAAGAAGTCCACGGGTCTGCCCGCTTGGTTCAGGGTGGCCGCCAGAGCTACTTCTGATGCGCCGCTCTCGACCTGGAAGGGGAGGGAGTCGTCGATGGCGCGCACCGTGGCCTTTGCGATGTCCGCTTTGATGCGGCTAAAGGCCTGGCAGGCCTCTGTCGACGGCGGGAAGGTCGTGGTCTGAATGAGGGGACGGACCTTGTCGGCGTAATTGGGAACCCATTGGGCGTAGTAAGCGAAGAAACCCAGGCAGCGTTTGAGGGATTTGAGGGTATTGGGGAGAGGGAGTTCCATCAGGGGGCGCATGCGTTCAGGGTCGGGGCCTATCACTCCGTTACGCACAACGTAGCCGAGGATGGCTAGGCGGTCGGTGCTAAACACGCACTTATCCTTATTGTATGTGAGGTTAAGGAGTTTTGCGGTTTGGAAAAATTTCCGGAGGTTGGTGTCATGGTCCTGCTGGTCGTGGCCGCAGATGGTGACATTATCAAGATACGGGAAGGCAGCCCGTAATCTGTACTTGTCGACCATTCGGTCCATCTCCCGTTGGAAGACCGAGACCCCATTTGTGACACCGAACGGAACCCTAAGAAAGTGGTAGAGGCGCCCATCAGCCTTGAATGTGGTGTACTTGTGGTTACTCGCGCGGATGGGGAGCTGGTGATAGGCGGACTTGAGGTCCACAGTGGAGAAGACTTTGTATTTCGCGATATCGTTTACCATGGCGGAAATACGGGGGAGAGGATACGCGTCCAGTTGCGTAAACCGGTTGGTGGTCTGGCTGTAGTCAATGACCATCCGGTTTTTCTCCCCTGTCCGGACCACCAGCACTTGGGCTCGCCGGGGACTGTTGCTGGCCTCGATGACCCCTTCCGTCAGCAGCCTCTGGACCTCGGACCTGATGAAGGTCCGGTCCTGGGTGCTGTACCGTCTGCTCCGTGTCGCGACGGGTTTGCAATCGGGGGTGAGATTAGCAAACAAGGAGGGGGGGTCCATTTTGAGGGACGCGAGGCTGCAGACAGTGAGGGGGGGAATAGGGCCGCCGAATTGGAAGGTCACACTCTGCAGGTTGCACTGGAAGTCCAGCCCTAGGAGTGCCGGTGCGCCAAGGTCAGGGAGGACAGGAGTTTGTAATTTTTAAAAACCTTCCCTTGGACCGTGAGGTCCGCGATGCAGCGCCCGGTGATGCGGACGGAGTGCGAACCTGAGGCTAACCCGATTTTGTGTTTTACAGGATGGACAGGGAGTGCGCAGCGTCTTACCGTGGCAGGATGAACGAAGCTTTCCGTGCTCCCGGAGTCCAGCAGGCAGCCCGTCTCGTGGCCGTTGAGGTGGATCAGCGTCATTGTTTTGGCGAGCGTGCGTGGCCGTGACTGGTCGAGTTGAATGGCCGCGAGCCGTGGAGAAGAACCATCGTCGTGGTCGTCGTCGGCCGAGTAGGTGCTGGCAGAACCTTGCGTGCCAGTCCCAGATGGTGGTGCCCAGGATCCGCACGTGGAGTCGGGGCCCCAAGATGGCGGCGCCCAGGAACCGCACGTGGCGTCTGGGGCCCAAGATGGCGGCGCCCGCAGAGCCCTCGTGGTCGCTGGGGGCGGGGTTAGCGGTGCCAGCGGGATCAACGGAGCAGCAGAGAGCGGGGGCAGAGAGGCGTGCAGGCCAGGCGCAGGGGCCCGGGGACGGTGAGGAGAGTGTTGCGCAGTGCGCTGGAAGGGCCCGGAAGGGCCCGGAGGAGAGGGGGAGGCAAGCAGTCCGGGCGGAGGGGCCCGGGGGCGGGGGGGGGAGAGATTGGCGTGGTGTGCTGGAAGGAAGGGCCCGCAAGGGCCCGGAGGGGGGGATCCCCGGTTGCTGCGCGGTACAGTAGCGACCAATTTGGCCTGGCAGACCGTCGAGAAGTGGCCCTTCTTCCCGCAGCTCTTACAGAGGGCGGAGCGGGCCGGGCAGCGTGGGCGAGGGTGTTTAGCGAACCCACAGAAATAGCAGCGGGGCCCCGCGGACTTGTCGGGGCGTCCCGCGGCGCAGGCCTGAGGGAGGTCGGGAGCGGCGGATGGCGGTGGGGAAGCGGCCAGGAGGCCCAGGCTGCTGCAGCGCGGCTGGGGACATAGGCGCGGGCGTTTAAATCGGCGACATCCAGGGTGGTGGAGAGAGTCCGTGCCTCAGTTAGGCTGAGGTCATCTTTCTCCAGCATCCGCTGGCGGATAGTGGCAGACTGCATCCCAGCCACGTAAGCATCTCTAATCAGAAGTTCCATGTGCTCCGTGGCTGAAACTTGGAGGCAGGAGCAATTCCTCCCCAGGACAGCGAGGGCCTGGTAAAAATCGTCTAATGACTCACCGGGGAGCTGTTGTCTGGTAGCCAGCAGATGTCGGGCAAATACTCTGTTTACCGGTTTAAGAAACTGTCCTTTCAGCTTATCCATGGCCGCGTCGTAATCTTTTTCCTCCGCAATCATCGCGTAGGCCGCCATGGCCACGCTGGAGTGGAGGATATGAAGCTTCTGTGCCATGGTGGGGAGGGCTGTTTGCGGACACCAGGTATCCATCGAAACATGCCAGCCAATGTTTAAAGATTTCTGAAGCGTTCTGAGTTTGCGGGCTGATGCGGAGGCATTCGGGCTTGATCCGGAGCTCCACCTTCAAAATTCTTGCTTATTAAATTGATGAACCATCAATTGAACGCGAGACGGGTTGCTGTACAAAAGTAGGCTTTAATCAGCTAGATGTTAGCCCTGCGGTCAACTACAGTAAATGGCCGACCGCCAGGCGTGCTGGCTATTTATACCTCGATCTGAAGGCGGGGCTAACTCAGCCTCTCGACCAATCGGGGAGCCGTCACATGACTGGTCTCAACCAATCGGTCGAGAGGCACATGACCGACCAGGGCCAATGGTAAACCGGTGTTCTGCACCAATGGCAGGCAGCTATGTTAATCATACCTCCACACTGCCGTCCAGACAGGTCTCAGGCTTCTGGAAAGGGCGGTCCCATCGATAATGGAGATGCAGATACAGAACCAGTGACTACATGAGGGGCTGTCAGCAACCATTCAGTGCCTGCAGGTGCAGTTGGAGGAGTCCAACACCTGCAAGGGGCAGGAGGCGATGCCGACCATGTGTGCCACCCAGGCCACCACTGCATAGATGGCATCTGCATGGGGGGCCTTGGGGGCAAAGGTATCGGCAATGAATCAGGATGTCCAAGGCCTGGGGCATTCTGTGCTAGCGGTAGTAAAAGCACAGGACAGGGCTGCCTTTTCACAGGCAGCTATGTACCTGGGTCACCAGGATATTGCAGCGGTGCTCCAGAGCTTGGCCGAGTTACAACAGGTTTTGGCTGCGGACATTGGCGGTATTGACCGGGCGCTGGCTGACCTGAGCCAGTCCCAGAGGGAG
The DNA here is from genome assembly GCF_902713615.1 of Scyliorhinus canicula. Classification (NCBI taxonomy): domain Eukaryota; kingdom Metazoa; phylum Chordata; class Chondrichthyes; order Carcharhiniformes; family Scyliorhinidae; genus Scyliorhinus; species Scyliorhinus canicula. Next base: position 43,101,274 of record NC_052162.1, on the reverse strand, counting down.
GTGGCCTAGTCCCTGCACTCCACGCCTCAAGCATGGAGACCCTGGTCAAGACGAGAGCCGGCCTCCGGGACAGGCAGTGCCAGCTGGTGGGGGAGCACCAGGAGTTCACCCCCGTCACAGGGGCGCCACCGGGCACCCCAAGGGAGGAGGAGGTGATGGAGTCCATCCTGATGACTCCCGCAGGGGAGGTGCTGGAACACCACAGTGCCTCGGAATCACCCCCATCCCCACTCCTGTTCTTGGCGCATCTGGTGGGCAGAATCCAGTGGCACCACGCCACCTGAGACACCTGAACGATTGCCGTGCTCATCCGGCCCAGTCGTTCCAGAGGCGACCGTCAAACGGGACCCCAGTCACAGGGTGGGAATCACAGTAGGCCACCTCCTCCTGATGTCCCACCTGATGATCCACCTAAACGTAGCTTTAGGGCCAGAAAGGTAGACACCAGTTAAGTTGGCACGAGTGCAGGACAGAGGATGGCGTTAGGGGCTAGGGCACAAATGTATTTTGTGATGTTTACTGTTTTGTTCAAAATAAACACCTGTGCTCAAAAGTTCCAATCAGCCTTGCTGTTCTTTCAGAAGGGTGTGAGAGACGGGCTACGCTGGCTGCAGGGAGGTGGGGGGCAGGCGGCAGATGGACGAACGTTGGAGGTGGGCACAGGCTAGGGCTCTGAGGTTGGATACCACATATCGCCCCATTACCGCGTCCCTCCCCCTCCCTCTCAACCCCAACCCCCCTCCCGCACCCCATCCCCACCTGCGCCACCCCAAGGATTCAGCGGGACCTTGTGGTGGACTGGCTAGCTCGCATGCAGGGATCACCCAGGTGAATGGTGGAAAGTGCTACCATGGCAGACGTTGTCAAATGACACAGAACACCAGAGCTCATCGCAGGGCGGATCGTCATCATCCTCCATCTCACAGACTAGCGGTTACTGCCAACCCAGGGCCCATACCAACAAGCAGGAATCACGGAGCGGATTGCATGGAGGGTGGTCATGGTGGTGGTGGTTGGTGGGGGGTGGGGGGTGGGGGGTGTTGTTCCTGCCATTGGCCAGGCTCCCTAGTCGGTGAACCCGGAGGCGATTGGAGCGTCCCGTGCCTGCCGTCCCAGGCGCACATGTTGTGCGGCCTCCTGTGCCTGCCTGGGTGCCATGCCCCGCCCATCCTGGCCCTCCCCGCATCCTCATCGGACGAAGACCGGTGTCCAACCCGCTCCTTCAGCACGATGCGCTTCTTCTGAGCGATGTTGTGGAAGATGGAGCAGGCCACCATGATGTGGGAGACTGTCCCAGTGCTCTACTCAATGACCCCTCCAGAGCACTCCAGGCACCTAAACCGCATCTTCAGGATGCCGATACACTGCTCGATCACGCCCGATTGCTGCATGGGCATCATGGTAGCGGGTCTCCTCATCAGTCTGTGGCCTCCAGATAGGCATCATCAGCCACGACCGCAGCGGATGACCATTGTTGTCCAAGAGCCAACCACTCACCAACAGACTACATGGTGGCCCTGGCCAGCACTGCAGCCCTGCCTCCGTATGTCCCCCTCCCCGATCCCCACACCCACCGGCACTCTGCCCTCAGCACCGTACCCCTGGCCCCGTCAGTGCCTGGCACCCCAAGGGCCCCTTGCCCTGTCACCCGTCCCTACCATCAGGGGTAACGGTTGCTGGCCCTACCCATGCCAGACATACGCTCTGCGGCCCCCGTCCGGTGCTATCCTGTAGGGGCTACTGTGGGCAGTCCTTGGGTGGGCCATAAGATCCCCACCGGGTGGATCGCAACCAGTTGTTTGGGGGAGGGGGGGAGGGAGTTTGGAGTACATGGGTGGTGGGATGGGAGTACCCATATGGCTGGTATCACTCTGCATGACCACAGGCCACAGTGGGCGGTCAGTGGGGTGGGCAGCAAGGTGGCTGCCTTGCAGGCCTCAGAAAGGGCAGTCTGTGCCTGGACACCCCAGTCCCAAGGGGGTCACCCCGACACCACAGCCCATCCCCAGGTTGCCCCCCCCCCACCCTCAGGTTGCCACCCCAGCCCTGGCAGATGCCATCCCCCCAGCCAGCCCTGCCAGCAGTAGGACCAGTAGCCCACGGTTGTGCCTCTCTCCTTCAGCAGCCATGGAGCCTGTTTGCCAATTTTTAAAGCAAGTGAACCTCACCGTCAGTAATTCATCCTGGCGGAGGCGGAGCATCACAGGAGCCCGGAGAATACCGGGTGAAGCCTGTTAATGATATGCCAATTGCATTTACTCTATGTGCAGAGTGGAATGTGTTGACGCCGCTGTCGAGGCAACGGAGCACGGCTTGTCGGGTGCCTGGCGCTGGCCGCAATTTTCGGCTCAACGCGTGATTCTCCACCCAATCGCATTTCACCATTCCGGCGTCAATGGACGGAGAATCCCGCCCTTAGTTCTTTGTCGAGATCCAGCAATAGATTCAGCTCAACGAGTATCTGAGTGACTCATATCTTGATTATTACATAGAGAACCCATACCTGAGGTTTAGTTGAAACTGTGGCAGGCGGCACCTGGAACCTTTTCTTAATCAGGAAACCAAACATGACTCACTTGAAACGAACATAGATAAAATAATTTAAGTACGACCACTCCCTTTTTCACCTGGTGACTCAGCTGTGCACTCGAGTTTAGATATGTGAGGGTTGGTCCTACTAACAGCCCCCAAGGAAATCACAAGAAGCGCTTTACGGTGTCATATATGTATAATAATTGTGAATAGTCAGTTCCTCTCCATATCTTTTTAACCTCCATGAGAAAGTATATACTTATGAATAAAATCTTCATCCAGCGTGTAAAGTAACTAGAACAACAAATGTCCAGGCATCAGTTAACATGTTCCTGTTAGAACCATAGAGTGAGTCAGCATGGCAAAGAGACTATGTCATGTCTGTGCCAGCTCTTCAAAAGATCCAACCCTTCCCCATAGTCCTGGAAATTATTTCTCATCAAAATTTATCCAAATCATTTTTGAAAGTTATTATTGAATCTGCTACCTCAAAGAGGGAAAGTCAGAGGGGGCCTGGCTCTACCGAACCTACAATACTACCACCGGGCAGCAATGGCAGAAAAAGTGAGGGGATGGGTACTAGAACCTGACACAAATTGAGTACAAATGGAGGAGGCATCCTGTAAAGGAACGACCCTCCGGGCCCTGGCCACAGCAGCACTCCCATCCTCCTCAACAAGGTACACAACGAGCCCAGTGATAGCGGCCACGCTGAGAACGTGGACCCAGTTGAGACAACACTTCGGGATAACCAAAATGTCCCCTATGGCCCCGATCTGCGGCAATCACAGATTCCCCCAGCCATGCTAGATACCACCTTCAAAAAATGGAGGAGGGACAGGGGCACACTGGTGGTCGGGGACTTCTACGTAGGGCGTAGACTGGCGAGGAAGTGTAAATTATCAAGTGACAGGAATTGAGACACCTCCAAATAAAGCATTTCCTCTGCAAAGAGACAGTAGGGCCCCAGAAAGCGCACTATTAGAGGACCTGATAGGAACAAGCAGCGAGAAGGGGGGGCTACGTGGGAAAATATATGGACAGCTACTGGACAGAGCCCGGACTCTACTGGACTGGACCAGACAAAAATGGGAGGATGAACTGGGGACAGAGGTGGGATGGGGACTCTGGAGCGAAGCACTGAGCGGGGTGAGCTCCACCTCCTCCTGCGCAAAGCTAAGCCTAATGCAGCTCAAAGTGGTGCACAGAGCCCACCTGAACAGAACCCGAATGAGCAGGTTCTTCCTGGAGCTGGAGGATAAACGTGAATGCCAGAGGGGCCCGGCCTACCACACCCACATGTTTTGGGCTTGCCCCAAGCTTGCTGGGTTCTGGGCAGCCTTCTCCGAGGCAATGTCCAAGGTTGTGGGGGTGAGGGTGAAGCCATGCCCAATCTTCGGGGTATCGGCGCAGCCAGAGCTACACATGCTCGGCCCAGGACCGCAAGAAACTTCAGAGAGTCGTGAATACCACCCAGTCCATCACACGAACCTGCCTCCCATCCATTGACTCCATCTACACCTCCCGCTGCCGGGGGAAAGCAGGCAGCATTATCAAAGATCCCTCCCACCTGGCTTACTCACTCTTCCAACTTCTTCCATCGGGCAGGGGATACAAAAGTCTGAGAACACGCACGAACAGACTCAAAAACAGCTTCTTCCCCACTGTTACCAGACTCCTAAATGGTCCACTTATGGACTGACCTGATTAATACTACATCCTGTATGCTTCAGCCAAAGCCAGTGTCTATGTATTTACATTGTATATCTTGTGTTGCCTATTATGTATTTTCTTTTATTCCCTTTTCTTCCCATGTACGTAATGATCTGTTGAGCTGCTCGCAGAAAAATACTTTTCACTGTACCTCGGTACACGTGACAATAAACAAATCCAATCCAACATGGGGAAGAGGGCCAACGCCATTGCTTTCACTTCTCTAATCGTATGCCAGAGATTCCTGTTCGGCTGGCGATCGGCAGCACCGCCCAAAGCTGCAGACTGGCTCGCTGACCTGTCGGAATTTCTCCATCTGGAGAAGATGAAGTACGCCATCCGAGGGTCAGAAGAAGGCTTCCTGGATACTTGGTGATGTGACCATCAATTCACTCGGAACACGATTGGAAGTAAACTGTGGTTTTAATAGTCTTACAACTGAGCCTGCCTGCGACCAGAAGAACTGAGGGCAGGCTCACACGGCTGCAACACTTTATACTTCTGGTAGTGGGAGGGGCCATGGGCGGAGCCACGGGTGGAGCCCTGTACAAGCTCCTCATCTCTCCCTATGGGCAGAGCCGCGCAACGGCTCACAGACAGAGCCCACAAGGACACAATATCATATAATACAATACAGTGTGAATTACAATACAGTATGAATTCACCACAGTTGGGGGCAGTTTGTTGGCCTGTTCCAAAACCTGTTTGAGGCCAGCAACGAGGAGTAAGCCGGGGTAAAAAAAAGATGAAGAACCAAAGGACTGCGCAACCCGCGGGGGGGGGGGGGGGGGGGGGGGGGGAGAAAATTTTCATGTATATAAGTAATAACTGTTTATAAATATGAGAAACGCCAATAAAAAGATTTTCCAAACAAAAAAAATTATTGTATCTGCTTCTACATCCTTTGACACAGTGCATTTCCACTCATAACAACCCACTGCTTTTTAAAAAAAAATCCTAATCTTACCTCGTTATTTTGCCAACTTACTCAATGTGTCTTTTGGGGGTCATTGATCCTTCTGCCATTCAAAACAATTTATTCTTATCAACACCCTTCATGATTTTGTACACACCCATCTCTCTCCACATCTCAAATCTTAAGGAGACTTGAAGATCATGGTCAATGCCTCTGCTATCTCCACCTTTAGCTCCCTCAGCCACCTAAGATGTGTCCGATCAGGTTTGGGTGATGAGTGCTGACTATTTAAATACAGCTTCTATCTATTTTTTTACCAAAACCATCATCTCTACCACCTCCTCCTTTAGAACCTTCTTGTTTAGCTAAGCCAAAGTATTCATTTAATACTGCAGCTATGTGTGTCTGCTGCTAGAAGATTGCCTTCCTGACCATTTATATGTCCCACCATCTCCCCAACTTTTCCCAGAACATTTTTGTTTGTTAAAAGTTTAGAGTACCAAATTCATTTTTCCAATTAAGGGTCAATTTAGCGTGGCCAATCCACCTACCCTGCACATCTTTGGGTTGTGGGGGCGAATACCACGCAAACACAGGGAGAATGTGGAAACGCCACACAGACAGTGACCCAGTGCCAGGATCGAACGTAGAACCTCGGCGCCATGACGCAGCAGTGATAACCATTGCGCCACAATGCTGCTTTAGCCCCAGAACATATGAACCTGCTTTGCTGGTCCCCGCCCATACTTCTCATACTCATCTGTCACTCCCTGGAAGAACCCACTCATTCTTGCCCGCGTCACCACCCTGAACTCTATGGGGCTTATCCTTGCGCATGAGAAGGTCGCATTTACCCTCTGTAGCGCCTCACTCCATACTCTCCAGTTTATTCCCCCCTCCCACCTCCCTCTCCCACTTCTCCTTAATCTTCACCCCCTGCTTACCTCCCTGCTCTCCCAGCCACTAGTATATGTCTCCGATCCTGCCCTCCCCTTCCACATCTGGAAGCAGCAACAGCATTTATCTAGCCAACCTGAGGAACTCTTTCCAAACCTTCTACGTGAAGTCCCTTACCTGCAGGTACCTAGACTCACTTCCTCTCTGGAGCTCTACCACTCCTTCAGTTTCTCTGTACTGGCAAACCCTTCTATCAGGTACAAATCCCTCACCTTAACCAGCCCCACTTCTCTCCATTTCCTATACATGCCATCTATCCCCCCGGTTCGAAACATAGTTTTTCACAACAGCGTTAACACCGCCATCCTCTCTATCCTAAAGTGCCTCCTCAGCTGGTTCCTGACCTTCACCATGGACTGCACTACAGGGCTTTCCAAATGTTTCCTTGGCATCATTGGCAATGCCACCATCACCATAGCCCTCAAGCTGGACCCCCTACAGGGTTCTTCCTCCATTGTAACCCATTTTACCCCTCTGCCTACCCACCACCGTCTCACCTTCTCCACATTGGCTGCCCAGTAGTAATGTAGCAGGTTCAGCACCACCAACCCTCCCTTCTGTCTTTGCCTCTGTAACTCTTGGCACCTTCCCTGCCCATAAAAAAATCTGAAATAACCGGATCTAGTTTTCGGAAGAAGGCCTTTTTTAAAAAAATATTTTTATCCTCCAGTTTCACATTTTCTTCAAAATTTACACCCCACCAACAAATAGTAAACAGTAACGAATACAATGTCAATCCCCCTACCAACAACAACGATCCCATCCTCCCACCACCCCCCAAATAACGGCCCACCTGACAATATAAGCATCAAATAAAGCGAAACCTCCCAAGGACAAAAGGAAAAAAGAAAAAGTAATCAGGAATCGTCATGGTCACCATTGACATATGTAGTCCACCCCACCAACCACCATCCCCAATCCCCCCCTAATATTCAACGCCATCCAATCCCCGAAAGAATACATGAATGACACCCATGAACTGTAGAACCCCCCCTCACCCCCCTCCCAGACTCCTCCCCTCAACTTTGGTTCCTTCCCACAACTTTATGCCCCGGCTAGGCTCACCGAAACCTGTTCTACCAGGCTCCGATGGCTGCAGCCCCTCCCCCACCTCACTCCCGTTCACTGGCCGTCTTAAACTGGCCAGTGTGGAGGCCCCCGCCCGGGTCTCCTTCCGCCTTGCCCGGTCCCAGGAAAACCAAAAAATCCCCTTTAGCACACAACCCCAGCATACACACCCAAGCCCCAAAGAACCATAATTGCAAAGGAAAGTCCCAACTCCTCCCTTGTCGAAATATACAGCGTCGACTCATTTGGTAAATACACCAACGCGCAGTGAAAAAATAAAGTTACAAGGCTACATCGGTACACGACCCGCTCTCAGTCCCATTTCTCAATTCTGCCACAGTCCATCTGCCTTTGCAAACTCCTCCGCCGCTTCCGACGTCCTAAAATAAAGGTCCTTGGATTTGTAGGTCACCCACAACTTTAAAAAAAAACTTAGCTGGATATACTATGCCGTACGGCACCTTGCTGATGTACAGTGCCTTCTTCACCCGGCTGAAGGCCGCCCGCCTCCTCGCCAGCTCGGTCGTAAAATCCTGGTATATCCGTATATCAGCTCCAGCCCACTACACCACCCACTTCTGCTTTGCCCAGCACAGGACCTTCTCCTTCACGCTGTACCTATGGAAACACACAGTTACTACTCTTGGCGGCTCATTCGTCTTTGGTATAGGCCTCCACGACCAATGAGCCCAATCCAGTTGGTATTGAGAGGGATCGTCCCCCTCCCCCGATAGCTCTGCCAACATCGTGGCAAAATACTCCGTCGGCCTCGGGCCTTCCACCTCTTCAGGCAGACCCACAATCCTCAGATTCTGCCGCCTGGATCTGTTTTCCAGGTCTTTCATTTTGGCTCGCAGACCCTTGTTGGTCTCTATCACCCTCCGCAACTCCTTCCCCATCAAGATAAGTTGATCACTGTGCTGCAATAATGCCTTTTCCACTTCCTTCAGTGTCTCACCTGGCTCCTGCACCTCCACCGCTGCGCTTGATACCGCTGCCCTCACCGGGGTAATCGCCTCCTCCACCAGCACTTTCAATACCGCCCCCATCTCCTTCTTCATCGCTTCCATGTGTTTTGTGAACTGTTTTTCACGTTCCACAGCCATCACCTTGGTCATTTCTTTTGCTGTGAGCAATGCGGCCTCCTCTTGTGCCCCAGCCTCCACTTTCCTTACAGTTCCTGCGCTGACTTTTCCACTCACCAGCGGACATTCATTGACCCCCTTTTTCATGGCCATTTTTCCCCAAACTTGGACATTTCTCCTCACTGTGCCTTCTTACAGCTTTTTCGCCTCCGTTGCCCCTGGGACCGGGTGTTAAAACCACAAAATTTCTATTCCCGAGCGGGAGCCCTCCAGTGTGCGGCTGCCTCCCGCCCGCCGTCACCCCGAAAAAAGGCCTTTGGTCCAAAGTTGGGGATTGTCTGGAATATGAACAGGAACGTCGGCAGAATGTTCCTCTTCACCACTTGGACCCTCCCAGCCAAAGTCAAGTGCAGCGTGTCCCATCTCTTTAGATCCTCCCTAACCTCCTCCAACAGTTTTGTTAAATTCCATTTGTGTAGCATCGCCCATTCGCTCGCTACCTGAATCCCCAGGTATCTAAACCTGTCTCTGGCCACCTTAAATGGCATCCCCCCTAGATTAGCTCGCCGACCCAACTCATTCACTGGGAACACTTCGCTTTTCCCTACATTTAATTTGTATCCCCAGAATGGCCCAAACTTCCCCAACAGGCCTGTGAACCTCTCCATGCTCTCCAGCAGGTTGGAAACACACAATGGTAGTCGTCTGCGTTTAGCGACAGCCGATGCTCCCTTCGTCCCCTCGTAATCCCTCGCCACTCTGCCGACCCTTTAAGAGCCATTGCCACAAGTCTTCAGTTCTATTGCTGGAATATCATCATGATCCACAGCCGTTGCAGTATCCAGTGCCTTCAGCTGTTTCTTGATATCACATAGAGTGATCGTACTGGCTGAAGACCGACATCTGTGATGCTGGGGACTTAGGGAGGAGACCGAGATAGATCATCCACTCGGCGCTTCTGGCTGAAGATTGTTCCGAATCCCTCAGCCTTGCCTTTTGCACATATGTGCTGGGCTCCTTCATCATTGAGGATGGGGATATCTGTGAGCCTCCGCCTCCAGTGAGTTGTTTAATTGTCCACCAGCATTCATCACTGGATGTCGTAGGACTGCAGAGCTCAGATCTGATGCTTTTGTTGTGGAATCGCTTAGCTCTGTCACTTGCTGCTTCTGCTGTTGTAGCTTCACCAAGTTGACTCCTAATTTTTTGGTATGCCTGATGCTGCTCCTGGCATGCTCTCCTGCACTCTTCCTTGAACCAGGATTGATCCCCTGGCTTGGCGGTCATGGTATAGTGGGGATATGCTAGGCCATGAGATTGCAGATTGTGTTTGAATACAATTCTGCTGCTGCTGATGCCCACAATGCCTCGTGGATGCCCAGTCTTGAGTTGCTAGATCTGTTCGAAGTCCATCCCATTTAGCACAGTGATAGTGCTGATGTGACCATCAATTCACTCGGAACACGATATGGAAGTAAACTGTGGTTTTAATAGTTTTACAACTGAGCCTGCCTGCGGCCAGAAGAACTGAGGGCAGGCTCACACGGCTGCAGCACATTATACTTCCGGTAGTGGGAGGGACCATGGGCGGAGCCATGGGCAGAGCTGAGGGTGGAGCCCTGTACAAGCTCCTCATCTCCCCCTATGGGCAGAGCTGTGCAACGGCTCACAGACAGAGCCCACAAGGACACAATACAATACAGTGTGAATTACATTCACCACATTCACCCCCTGTAAAAAAAATCAAGTCCGGCAGGGGTGGCGGGTCTACAGGTTGAGCCAGTCCGGTGGCCGAGTCGTCCTTTGGGATCGGCGGAGCACTGGGGTTGCAGCCTCTTCGGGTGGCTGGGTGGTGACGGTCGGTGTGGGTATGGGAGTGGACTCCGGGGGGTGTTTCGTTCCGAGCTCCGTTCCTGACCCGTGTGACGGGCGAAGGGAGGCGCAGGGAACCTATAGGCGCGGGGGCGCAGGGCGTGGGCAGGGAACCTATAGGCGCGGGGGCACAGGGCGTGGGCAGGGAACCTATAGGCGCGGGGGCACAGGGCGTGGGCAGGGAACCTATAGGCGCGGGGGCGCAGGGCATGGGGGATGGGTGGAGTCTAGTGAGGGGGGTACCTCGGCGGTGGTGGTGGTAGTGGTGGATCCTGCAGGCGCCAGGTCCCGGAGGGAAATTGTATCCTGACGGCCGTCGGGGTATTCAATAAAGGCATAGTGTGGGTTCGAATGTAGCAGTAGAACCCTCTCTACTAGTGGGTCCGTTTTGTGTGTCCGGACGTGCATCCGGAGGAGAACCGGGCCCGGTGTCCTCAACCAAGATGGGAGCGAAGCCCCCGTCTTAGTGCCCCTAGGGAAAACAAATAATCGTTCGTGAGGGGTCTGGTTGGTGGCAGTGCATAGGAGAGACCTAATTGCATGGAGCGTGTCAGGGAGGACCTCCTGCCAGTGGGAGATCGGGAGATTCCTGGACCGTAGGGTCAGTAGGACAGTCTTCCAGGCCGTCGCATTCTCCCTCTCCACCTGCCCGTTACCCCTGGGGTTGTAACTGGTAGTCCTGCTCGAGGCGATACCCTTGTCGAGCAGGTACTGACGCAGCTCGTCGCTCATGAAGGACGAACCCCTGTCGCTGTGTACGTAGCTGGGGAAACCGAACAGGGTGAAGACACTGTGCAGGGCTCTGATGACTGTATGGGAGGTCATATTGAGGCACGGGATGGCAAAGGGGAAACAGGAGAATTCGTCTACGACGTTGAGGAAATACACATTTCGATTGGTCGAGGGGAGCGGCCCTTTGAAATCGATGCTCAGTCGTTCAAAGGGCCGGGATGCCTTTATCAGGTGGGCCTTGTCTGGTCTATAGAAGTGTGGTTTGCACTCCGCGCAGATCGGGCAATCCCTTGTGATGGCTTTTACCTCCTCGGTGGAGAAAGGCAGATTTCGGGCTTTGATGTAGTGGGCGAGCCGGGTGACCCCCAGGTGGCAAAGGTCGTTGTGGATAGCCTTCAGGCGGTCGTCTTGCGCGCTGGCGCATGTGCCGCGGGACAGGGTATCTGGGGGCTCGTTGAGCTTGCCCGGTCGATATATGATGTCATAATTATAGGTGGAGAGTTCGATCCTCCACCTCATGATTTCATCGTTTTTTATTTTGCCCCTTTGCGAGTTGTCGAACATGAAGGCAACCGATCTTTGGTCGGTGATGAGGGTAAACCTCCTATCTGCGAGGTAGTGCCTCCAGTGCCGTACGGCTTCCACAATGGCTTGAGCTTCTTTTTCGACTGAGGAGTGTCGAAGTTCCGAAGCAGAGAGGGTCCGGGAGAAGAAAGCTACTGGTCTCCCTGCCTGGTTCAGAGTGGCGGCAAGAGCGACCTCTTAGGCGTCGCTCTCCACCTGAAAGGGGACAGATTCATCCACCACCCGCATGGCGGTTTTGGCGATGTCCTCCTTGATGCCGTTGAAGGCCTGGTGGCCCTCAGCTGACAGTGGGAAGAGTGTGGTCTTAAATAGTGGGCGGGCTTTGTCCGCATACTGGGGGACCCACTGGGCGTAATAAGAGAAGAATCCCAGGCACCTCTTGAGGGCCCTGGGACAATGAGGGAGAGGGAGTTGTAAGACGGGGCGCATACAGTCCGGGTCGGGGCCCAGGACTCCGTTTTCCACAACATAGCTGAGGATGGCTAGTCTGGTAGTGCGGAAAACGCATTTCTCCTTATTGTAGGTGAGATTAACTTTCTGGGCAGTTTGGAGAAATTGGTGGAGGTTGGCGTCATGGTCCTGCTGGTCATAGCCGCAGATGGTGACATTGTCCAAGTACAGAAACGTGGCCCACAGCCCGTACGGGTCCACCATTCGGTCCATTGCTCATTGGAACACCGAGACCCCATTCGTGACGCCAAAGGGGACCCAGAGGAAATGGAAGAGGCGGCCATCTGCCTCGAACGCCGTGTAGTGGCGGTCCTCCGGGCGGATTGGGAGCTGGTGGTAAGCAGACTTCAGATCCACCGTGGAGAATATGTGGTACTGGGCGATCTGATTGACCATGTCTGCAATTCTGGGGAGGGGGTACGCATTGAAGTGCGTGAACCGGTTAATGGTTTAGCTATAATCAACCACCATTCGGACCTTTTCCCCGGTCTTGAAGACCACCACCTGAGCTCTCCAGGGGCTGTTACTGGCCTCTAAGACTCCCTCACATAGGAGCCGCTGGACTTCGGCTCTGATGAATACTCTACCCTGCAGGCTGTACCGCCTGCTGCGAGTGGCTACTGGTTTAGTTAGCCGTTAGGTTAGTGAAGTGTGGAGGGGGCTCGATTTTTAGAGTCACTAAGCTGCATATAGTGAGTGGAGGTAGGGGTCCGCCGAAGCTGAGTGTGAGGCTCTTGAGGTTACATTGGAAATCGAGCCCGAGTAAGAGTGGGGCGCAGAGGTCGGGGAGTACGTACAGCTGGAAATTAGAGTAGCTGGCGCCCTGAATCGTTAGGGTCGCGACGGTGCGCCCTTGTATTTGGACCGAGTGTGAGGCCAAGGCGAGGGAGATAGTTTGCCGTGCAGGGAAGATAGGGAGCGAACAGAGTCCTACCAGGTCAGGATGTACGAAGCTCTCGGTGCTCCCGGAGTCGAAAAGGCACGGTATCTTGTATCCGTTGATTTGAACGGACATCATCGAGCTCTGGAGGTGCTTCGGACGCGACTGGTCCAACGTGACTGTGTTGAGTTACGGGTAGTCGGCGGCTCGATCAGCAGTGCTGGAGTGGCCTTGTGATGACTGTCCACGGAGGTCGTAGTCGTTGAGGTGAACATCGGGTGATGGCCAAGATGGCGGCCCCCGTTGATCGCACGTGGCGGGTGATGAAGAAGATGGCGTCCAAGATGGCCACCCCGTGGATCGCACGTGGAGGGCAGTGAGGAAGATGGCGTCCAAGATGGCGGCCCCCATGATTCACACATGGCCCGCCGCGTGAAGAGGATTGCCAAGATGGCGGCCCCCATGAGTCACACATGTCGCGTCGAGGCGGAGTCGGCAGACACGCTGCAACGTTTGTAGGGCAGCACGGTAGCATCGTGGATAGCACAATCGCTTCACAGCTCCAGGGTCCCAGGTTCGATTCCGGCTTGGGTCACTGTCTGTGCGGAGTCTGCACATCCTCCCCGTGTGTGAGTGGGTTTCCTCCAAATTCTGGGCCCCTTTCTCAAGTAGTCGCTGGTGCACATAGTTAGACCGGAGCCCCGCAACGTACACATCACGGACAGAGACTTCCATATGCTGGGAGGCCGTTACAGCCTGAAAGTTGCAGTCCCGAGCAAAGGCTTTTAAGTCACGCAGGAAGTCCTCTAGCGACTCTGCGGGGCACTGGCGGCGGGTAATGAAAATGTGTCGCGTGTAGACCTCGTTTACAGGCCGCACGTACAATCGGTCGAGCATAGCAAGGGCCTCAGTATAGGAGTTGGTACAATTGAGTTGCGTAGAGATACGATGGCTCACCCGTGCGTGCAGTAGGCTGAGTTTCTGCTCCTCTGTAGTCTCGGAGGTGCTCGATTCAGCCAGGTAGGCCTTGAAACACCGAAGCCAGTGTAGGAAGATTTCCTTTGCCTCTGCAACCTGCAGGTCGAGTTCTAGTCGATCAGGTTTGAGGGCTGATTCCATAGTAGTTTTCTTCAAGTTTTCTAAGACTATTAAATTGATGTGACCATCAATTCACTCGGAACACGATTGGAAGTAAACTGTGGTTTTAATAGTCTTACAACTGAGCCTGCCTGCGACCAGAAGAACTGAGTGCAGGCTCACATGGCTGCAACACTTTATACTTCTGGTAGTGGGAGGGGCCATGGGCAGAGGCGAGGGTGGAGCCCTGTACAAGCTCCTCATCTCCCCCTATGGGCAGAGCCGCGCAACGGCTCACAGAGCCCACAAGGACACAATATCATACAATACAATAGTGTGAATGACATTCACCACAAGTGCCACACAACGCAATGGAGGGTATCCTCAATGTGAAGACGGGACTTTGTCTCCACAATGACTGTGCAGTGGTCACTTCTACCGATACTGTCATGGACAGATACATCTGCAGCAGGCAGGTCAGTAAGGATGAGGTCAAGTATGTTTTCCCTCTTGTAGTGTGTACCATCTACAAAATGGGCTGCAGGAACTCACCAAGGCTGCGCAGACAGCACCTTCCAAAATCATGACCACTCCCAGCTAGGCAGCAGACACATGGGAACACCAGCACCTAGAAGTTCTCCTCCAGGCCACCCCCCATCCTGACCTGGAAATATTTTGCCATTCCTTCAGTCACTGGGTCAAAAATCCAGAAACCCCCTCCCTAACAGCACTGTGGGTGCACCTACACCACATGGACTGCAGTGGTTCAAGAAAGCAACTCACCATATTCTCAGAGGCAATTATGGATGGGCAATAAGTGCTGGCCTAGTCAGTAACGCCCACAACGCAAGGATGAATAAATAATTCTGATTAAAGCATTTGAAAAAGTAGATACATTATTTTCCCTGTTAGCAAAGTTCAAGAGGATATAATGTTGATATTAGTGCAGTTCAGTGGTGATGTCAGGAAACACCTCTTTTCACAAACAGTCAGGGGTAGCTGGTGCTCTCGCCCTCAGTTATTGTGGTTGAGGGTCAATTGAATTTTTCAAAATAGAGTTTGGGAGATTTCTGTTAAGCCAAGGCAACTGAACTGAATAGAGTTAAGACACAGATTAGCCATGATCGAAGGTTGACAGGCTGAATGAATGAGTCCTCTACCTAACCTGGCACGACATAATGTTCACACTGGAGGCCACTGTTCATCAAATTGGTCAGGTGGAATGGTGCAGCACTTTGTATTGCAGCTTCAACCAAGTTGGCTGGGCCCTTGTGGTGACCAGGCAGGAGTCTGATTAGACTAAAAAAATCCAGGGCCTGTCCTTGCTAAGCAGGCACTTCCTGCCAATTTTGGGTGGTTTAGTAAGAGCAACATCCAGTGTGCTGGATTGTAACATTCAGGTTACAATCTGGCCATTTCATCAGCTTTTAAAGGACCTTGCACTTCAAACATTTGGATCATTGGAATCTGGAAAAAAGCTTGCTTAATTTATATAGACATTTTTGACTTGGAAATCTCTCAACAATTTCTGCTTGAATTTGCTTCGAGTCCAATTCAGGTGCAGGCTACTCTGTAATATGGGAGCTAACTTGGCCACTGCATTGTGGTTGGAGGCAGGCAACTCCCAGTTGAGGTTGTTGGCAATCCAAGGATGATTGCCAGCATCGTCATGTTGCTCATCGCCGGTCCAGACTGCACAACAGTGCAACATAAATTGAGAGTGAGTTGGTGTGTGCCAAATGACTGTGCAAATTTTTGATATAACTTCATACTGACAAAGCAAAGCAACAAGAGGAAGTGACTGTGTGAATGTAGTTGACTGGGTAATTGAAATATATTCCAGACGTAACTGATTAGTAGCAGAATGATAGTTGTGCTAGTTCTGAAGGCAGTAGCGGCTGTTGGTTGCACCTGTAACCATTAGCAGGAGCTGTAGTATGTGTCATGTTGTTATTGGAGGAGGGGCATGTGTCGGGGGGGGGGGGGGGGAGGGGAGGATTAGGAGTTCTGGGACAAAAGTGTCATGTTGCAAGCCTTCAAATCAGACAAAGGTTTTTTGCTTAGTCAAATTGAGCTCTTAGTGTGCTAGTCAGGTCCTGGGTGCAATGAGGCATTGATATGTTGTGCAACCTCTTGCTCTGCCTGCTAATTGGTTTAGTTAGTCATTCATCTATCAGATGGAAGGAGGGCATCTTTCCCGATGCATTCACAGCAATATTAATAAAAAATACAGAGCCCTGGAAGTCAGAGTACTGTTTACAAATTGTATTTCCCACAAACCACAACTGAAAAATTACTTCCCCTTTAATAGGGCAAACCTATTTTCAGTGCATCATGTCCACCAGACTTACTACCTAAAGAAGCAGTTCTTCAGCACTGTGAATAGGTGGGCAGCTTGCCAATAGAATTTAAATGAGGTCTGCCATCAAAATGTTTTGGACCTCTGGCTGATGACATTGGATTGCATTCCTGATTATTTGTGTTCCATGCCAGCTCTTCCCTCAAGCTAAACAAAACTAATCCACTACCACCCTCTGTTCCCATAGATGGAGCCATTAAAGATTTGCTCTGTGAACATAAAGGGCTAGACTTTCATCCAGATGCAGAAGTCCCACCCCATTTGCAAAAGATCCAACTGTCAGCAGGGCAAGATGTGATTCACGCAGGAGGGAAACATGAACTCAGCACCGAGTTCAAACAGATGCCATTTTGACTATTTACAAAATTTACAGTGCAGGAGGCCATTCGGCCCATCGAGTCTGCACCGGCTCTTGGAAAGAGCACCCTACCCAAGGTCAACACCTCCACCCTATTCCCATAACCCAGTAACCCCACCCAACACCAAGGGCAATTTTGGACACTAAGGGCAATTTATCATGGCCACTCCACCTAACCTGCACATCTTTGGACTGTGGGAGGAAACCGGAGGACCCGGAGGAAACCCACGCACACACGGGGAGGACGTACAGACTCCGCACAGACAGTGACCCAAGCCGGAATCAAACCTGGGACCCTGGAGCTGTGAAGCATTTGTGCTATCCACAATGCTACCGTGCTGCCCCATTGCGCCGGCCCTAACCAGCTCTGTGCAAGTCACAACTTTATGGAATAGGAGCAAATGCTCCTGAAAGGCTACCAAGGTCCGTTTAAGTGTCATGATTGTATTTTTTAAAAATCATGAACGTGTTTTTTTTTAAAACCCATAGACAGACCAGCAACTCTCCATTTGAAACTTGTGAAGGATGGTTTCCATTTTAATTCTAGTTATTTTAAATCCTGCATGCAATAAGGGCAACTTTCACAAGGTGTTATGCTTGACCTGAGAAAATGGGAAGCTTTAGTTTGTATACTTACCTATCAAGAGTGCCCATAGCCTACAACGGCCCAAATAGAACATTCTTCTGCACCGACATTTTTGGTTGGTTTTTTAAAAAAAACAGGATTTCATGCACAGAAAGCCACAGTCCACTAGCATTTTACATCACATTTATTAATACACAGGCACTGTAAGAAATATACTTTATCAAACATTTTATAACATAGATTTAAATCTGTCCAGTACACACATTAGTTTATTAGTGTAGTGCACATAAACAGCATTAAGTGTGCAAAATTGATACATTAAACATTTCTTCAGACTTGTCTGTACAAAACCATATACCTTTTTTAAAAAACGTTCAGGAGAAAAATCCTATTTACATCTAGAATGACAAGCAGAAGATAAACTAGTCCCTATGCACTAGTGAAAAGACCACAAAATACCTTTCAAGGTATTCTATAATATTGTTTGAACAAAAAGGGAAATCTTCAGATACTGACTGTAGCTTCAGTTCAGTAATTGGTTACTAACCTAACACAGAAGGGATGATTCTGTGCTACCTTTTCAGCTGAGGAATACAAGTTGCAATCTCTGCTCCACAGTAGATTTTTGTTGCCTAATTCCCACCCTTTCAATTATCACAATTTCAAGATTACGGAGATATAGATGGAAAGGACATTATACTTGCAAGAAAATATTTATTTAGTAACATAACCATTAACCAAGATTTGGTTGATAAAGCACAAGCGGTTCATGTCAAGGGGATCCTGTCGCTCATTATATTTTAAACTGGATAGCTTACTTTTTAGCATACACAAGAGGCAATTGCAACACCACTCGCTGCATTCACCGAGCGAGCAAAATGGCACAGAAACCTTTAGTTCCATTTCAAGCCAAGTTCAGGTCATCATAATAAAGGGCAACATAACCCAGTCTTCAAAGACTTGCCTGTAAGCTACTATTTTTATTTTTCCTAACGTATTACATTCAACAGACTTGAGGAACACACCCAAGATTTCCCAACATGTACTTTGGATGAGAGGCTGGAAGTGTGTGGGAGGAGGGGGAGCAGAGTGGGACAATGCTCAGTGTCAGAAGTCCACATCAAAGTGAGCCTCCCCCTTAAGCTGGCTTTGAAATCAAAACAACCCATGAACACAACTAAAGCTAACAAGATAACACGCAGCACTTGATGCTCAAATAACTGCAATGGAATGCTTTCTAATGTTGGGCATTCATTCATTCAAACCAACCACATGGAAATCAATCGGACATGCATCAAAACAGAAATTTGGAAACCACAGAGCAGAAATTAAATAGCAGCATACTTTGAACAGCGTCAACATCTTATTGTACGCGTAAAATACATAACTGAACAGAATCACAAAACACAGCGTTTACAAGATGGCAGGTTCAGGCCAACAGAATTTCAACTTGCATTAGGTGAGCGTGATGGACAGCTGTCGGTTTAAATTAGCAATTTTCCTTTCGTCTTCTTGCTCCCCCTAACCAGTAGCCATGAAATCAAGTAAAACTGTCTGAAATATTGAGGAGGGAAGGATTTTTAAAAAAAATTCCACCTTTACTTGCAGTGATGGTAAATTATTCCAACACTGACCTACGTAAGGGGTGTTTACGGAGCAGTGCAGAGTCAATTTCATCTACTAACTGTAGTTGATGAATCCATGATGTGCCATTAATAAAGGGGAGGTGGGTGAAGGACAGCTCAACTGTGGCCCTTTAAACCTCCTGGGCCGAAGTTAGACTAAGGTAGCCTTTTTGTGTCAGAGTTCCAGACATTTAAAGAACTGAGGATCACACTTCCAAGTCTGATTTTCAGGAGTGAACTATTCATTTTCATTTTCAGGCTAATACAGGGAAGGACCTCCACCCTGTATGGGAAATTAGAATATCCATGTGTAGGTCTCTTGGTGAATGTGCAGCGACATATTTCTTCCATGGGGATATGATACTATACAAGAGACCTCAAATTTCTCCAGTTACAAAGTTGCACATCCCTTGTCAATGTACTACTAATCAGTGTGTGGCAATTACCTTAATAGAATTGCTAGTTAAACATGTGGCATCAATTGTACTATAGTGTATGAAATAGAACACTTTAGAGGAAGAGCATCTTGTATGTAAGAGCACTGAAGTGTGTTACAATAAACCAGCTTGAACTTAAAAACCAATCTGGAGTGATTCGTCCACCACAGCCACTTATTGGGAGTAACGTTTCTTACCAATACGGTCCCCACCATTATTGTGGGTTTGATTTGATTGGATTTGATTTATTATTGTCACATGTATTAGTATACAGTTAAAAGTATTGTTTCTTGCATGCTGCACAAACAATGCATACCGTACATAGGGAAGGAAGGAGAGACTGCAGAATATAATGTTACAGTTATAGCAAGGTGTGTTTTAAATAGGAGCAGCAGAAGGACATTCGACCCCTTAAGCCTGCTTCACCATTCAACTAGATTCTGGCTAATCTTCTAACTCAATGCCACATTTTCCCACATTCTCTCAATTGATTTCTGTTTTGAACATACTCATAAATGACAGCCTCTGGGAAAGCTATTTCAAAAGATTTATCATCCTTAGTGACAAAATGTCTCTCCACATCTCAATTCTAAATTTCCTATCCCTTATTCTGAAACTGTGCTCAGGTTCTAAACTGCCCACACAGGTGAAACAGCTTTCCTGAATCTACTCTGTCAAGCCCTTTTAATAAGATCACTTCTCATTCTAATGAACTCTAGAGCATACATGCCCAGTCTCCTTAATCTCTCCTTATATGATAGTCCCGCCATTCTATGAATCGGTCTAGTGAATCTTCAATGCACTCCCTTTATGGCAAGTATGTCCTTTCTTCGGCAAGAAGGACAATACGTTTAAAAAATAAATTTAGAGTACCCGATTCATTTTTTCCAATTAAGCGGCAATTTAGTGTGGAAAATCCACCTTCCCTGCACATCTCTGGGTTATGGGGGTGAAACCCACGCAAACACGGGGAGAATGTGCAAACTCCACACCGACAGTGACCCAGAGCCGGGATCGAACCTGGGACCTTGGCGCCGTGAGACAGCAGTGCTAACCATTATGCCACCGTGCTGCCCTCAGGAGGCCAATACTGTACACAATATTGCAAGTGATGTCTCCACTACATAAAAAGGTATGATAAAATGATAAATGCTCTGGTGACTGACAAAATCTATTTTTGCTTGGAATGAGTATCTACAGATAAAATGGTGGATCTCAAGACACATCAAGTGGAGAATTGCAGGCTACCTGACGTGAGGTGGTTCATGATTGTTTGCAAATCAGTCTGCCGGGTTGGGGAGGAGAAATCAGCCACCTCAACAAATTAATAAAAACTCTTCTGGCATCTCTAAGTTTTTAGTCTTCTTGGGCTGAAAAGCTGTCCATTAGCTTCAAATCAGATTTTAAGTCCTATTCAGTTTATTGAATGCCACAAGAAGCATAGCTGCAAACTAGATGCTGCAAGGACACATCCTAGCATGACCCCATTTGTAATAGGGAAGTAGGTAGAATTTGCCCCATCTTCCTTCCTTCAAGCAATGTTTGACCATTTCTATTAATTTTGTTTAGACACTCAAGTGTGGAGAGAATTTTCCGGGCACCATCTCTATTGATGGTGTTATTTACCTGACAAAGGCATTCAGAAACATCGTAAGAGGGTTAAGTTTTGCTCTCCACCTTTGTTTCGAGCTATCTAGTTGTTACGATCATATCAGTCCTTACCACAGTGATGCTCTGGTAGGATTTTCTTTAGCAATGCACAGTACAGGGCAATAACAAGATGCTTGAAGACCCAATTTTGGCTGAAGTCGGCAGAATCCTTTAAATGGCTAAGTACATACTGAATTGTCCGAGACAGTCGATGTGTTTAATGCATTACAAGTGGCACTGCCAGCAGAAAAGACAGTTGCCCATGATTTAAACATGGACGCTTTAAGCTATGGGACATCATCATTTGATTTGGGAAGACACAGCTTGATGATGTTCATGCTTCTGCTCTTTGAGCCTGTTCCCAGGTGCTGAATAAAGGATCCGCCATCTAGCACAGTAGGAAATACTGCTGCCACACAAAACCACCAGTATTTGGTTCTCAAGTTAAGCTAAGAAATAATAATGTTCAGGCTTTCTGATCCTGATCACTATTCAACGGCTCTTGCTGGAAACATACCAGAGAACTACTAACATGCCCAAAGTTTATTCAAGAATGTTTAAAATTGTTTGGGAGGAGAGGAGAAAATTGACAATTTTTTAAAAAGAAGAATTAAAGAACTCCAGTCAAAAGAGACATTTTGAACCAGGAATTGGTCATTTAGCAGTGCAAGGCAACAAATGCTGGCCTAGCCATCGACACCCATGTCCTATAAATACATTTTTTTTAAATACCTCCAACCTGATCCACACCATTCAACGAGATTAAGGCAGATCTGCAATACCCATCTGTGCCATATCCCTTTAAAAAATCTATCAACCTCTTCTCAAGCATCAATTGTCATTTAAGGAAGAGTTATACCACCAATTATGTGAAGAAGCATTTCCTAACTTCACTCCTGAAAGGTATGGGTCTCATTTTTTTCCAGTTTCATACTACTGTACTATGCCAGTAGGAAAACTTGTTTTATCTATCAAACCTATTCCTTTTAATAGCTTAAAACCTAGACCGAAATCACAGCAACCCTTCAAATTCCTGAGAATGTATGCCTAATTTGTGGAATATCGCTTCATAATTTTACCCTTGGAGTCCAGGTATCATTCTGGTAAACTTGATTCCACTTCATCCAATGCCAATATATAATTCTCAAGTAAGAGTACCCAGAAATTCTCAGTGCTCTAGGTGTGGTCTAATCAGGGTTTTGTATAGATGAAGCATGACTCCTATCCCATTGCATGTAATTATCTAGATGTAAAGGCGAGCATTTCATTTGCACAGTGGCAACAGTGTGTATAATCTTTAAGATCCAATGCAGCAACTCACCAAGGTTCTTTTAATAGCAATTTCCAAATTTGTGACTTATACCTCCTAGAAGGGAAACGGCAACAGATGGATGGGAACACCACCACCTGCAAGTTCCCCTCCAAGTCACATTCCATTCTGACTTGGAACTATATCACTGTTCCTTCACTGCCTCTGGATCAAAATCTTGGAATTCCCTCCCTAATGGCACTATAGGTGTACCTACACCGCATGGACTGCAGCAGTTCAAGAAGGCAGCTCAACACCCATCTTCTCAAGGGAAATTAGGGATGGGCAATAAACACTGGCCAACAAATAAAAAAAGACTTTTGGATTATTTTCTGCACCTATTCACAGCATTTTAATGATCTATGTGCCTTGACATTCAAAGTCCTTTTGGACCTCCACCGTCTCTAGGTTTTGATAAAGTGTGAGGCCTGAGTACTTCGTAATACAGAACCAAAAGACAACAAGAATGACCACTCAATTCTTTGGAATTTGGGATTTCGTTTTGGAAAAAAGTCCCAGTCCATCCAGCCTCTCTTTATAACTCAAGCCATCAAGTCCTGGTAGCATCTCAGTAAATATTTTCTGCACTCTTTCTAGTTTAATTATATCATTTCTATAATAGGGTGACCAAACTGTACCCAGTATTCTAAGTGTGGCCTTCAACAAGACGTCCCAACTCCCGTATTCAATGTTCTGACCAATGTAACCATGCATGCCGATTGCCTTCTTCACCACCCTGCCAACCTGTGACTCCACTTTCAAGGAGCTACGAACCTGTCTTCCTAGATCTCTTTGTTCTATAACTCTCCCAACACCCTACCATTAACTGGTCCTGCCCCGATTTGATCTCCCAAAATGCATCTCCTCACATTTATCTAAATTAAACTCCACCTGCCTTTCATCGTACCTTGTCAAAGGCCTTACTAAAGTTCACGTACTGCATGGCCCTTATTTACCTTCTTGGTTACCCTTTCAAAAGGTGAATTGCACATTCTGAATTCTCCCTCCGTATACCCGAACAGGCGCCGTAGTGTGGCGACTAGGGGATTTTCACAATAACTTCATTGCAGTGTTAATGTAAGCCTACTTGTGACACTAATAAAGATTATATTATTAGTTTGGTCTTAACACTTGCACGAATTAGAATTCAAGATGGGGAGATGAAATTCCAGGCTGGGACTGTAACATGATTTGTGGCAGAATGATTAAGAGAGAAAGATAAAAAGTGAGATCTGGGATAACAAAAGGCGGAAGAAATATAAACCTATTTGAAACACATGGAGCTGTACCTCAAAATATAGCACTTAAGATGACAGGAATCTAAAGTTTAAAAAAAAAATGATAATCTGAGATATTGACAGACCAGCTGGTTATGTGTCAAGACTATACACGGTCTGATATTGAGTAACTGTTTTCTCAACTTGTCTGGCATCTTCAATGACTTGTGTACATTGAGATCCTGCGATCTTGCACCTCATTTAGAGTTTCTCCCTTTACTTTGTAGTGTCTCTCCATATTCTTTCGGCCAAAATGAATACCTCACACCTCTCTGCATTGAACTTTGTCTGCCCAATCCACCAACGTGTCTGTCCTATTGAAATTCAAGACTATCCTCATCACAGTTGACAATGTTTCCAATCTTGGCATCATCTACAAATTTTGAAATCAAGACCCGAACACCACAGTATGAATCATTAATATAATTATCAGGAAGAACAATGATCCCAATACTGAGCCACCTCCCCTCCCAGCTCCTCCTCCTACTTGCGCTTAATGTCCCCCACCAGGGCTTCCTCCCATTCCATTAACTCCTTATAAACATCTGAACCTTCCACTCCTCTATTTTGTTCTTCGACAGCATCTTGCCCAGCAGCCCAGGAAAGGACAGCACCTCACTCCTTACAAAGTAACTTGGGCAGCACGGTAGCATAGTGGTTAGCACAATTGCTTCACAGTTCCAGGGTCCCAGGTTCCATTCTCGACTTGGGTCACTGTCTGTGCGGAGTCTGCACGTTCTCCCCGTGTGTGCGTGGGTTTCCTCCGGGTGCTCCGGTTTCCTCCCACAGTCTAAAGATGTGCAGGTTAAAATTGCCCTTAGTGTCCAAAATTGCCCTTAGTGTTGGGAGGAGTTACTGGGTTATTGGGATAGGGTGGAGGTGTGGGCTTGGGTACAGTGCTCTTTGCAAGAGCCAGTGCAGACTCGATGGGCCGAATGGCCTCCTTCTGCACTGTAAATTCTACGGTCTATGGACTTGCTGGATTATTTGCTCCTATTTTGTTCACAATTCCAAAGGATTCATCCTGTTTATGGCAGATTATGTTCCTTTAATAGAAACAAATATCAAGAGGCACCTTACTACGATCCAATGAAGAAATAAAGTCAAAAAGTAATAAGAATGAAAAGCTTTTCGGAAAAAGCTCAATAAATGTTTGATTGGGAACAGAATTGCAGATAGCACAGGTGAGTATAGGTTCCTATATTTATTTAACACGTGGATAATCACAGAGCGAAGCAATAGTGGCGAGATGGAGTTCTTTAAGTCCAATTTCAAGTTTAGTCAGCGGGCACCCTCAACAAGGCGAGTCATTGTTTGGACTGCACCATAGCTGCAGCCTGGATGGTCTTGGCAACACCACTAATGTCAGGTTGCTGCACAGAAGCCTTGGCCAGTCTGGAGATGGTTGAGAAGGGCCCACAGTCACCACAGGAGATCAAACCCAGATGGACAAGCAGTGGGGTTGTGGATCTTTTCTCCTGCCATGGGTCCTCAGTTGTTACTCCTCAACGTGGTGCGTTTAACCATATGGGGTGGCGAGGGGGAAGGTGTACGGTTAGTGGGTTGAGGAGATCATTAGAATAAAGGTGGGCTTGGGTTGGGGTAGACTTTCTCCAGTGGTCTTGCCTTTTTCAATTATTCTCCTGTTGTGTGGGTGTGGGGTGAGCAATGTTGTTCAGGACAGGGAGTCGTGTTGGTCGAAGGTTACCTGTGGTGATGCACATTGTTGAGTTGCACATCGATATGTTTGGTGTGGGCAAATTGTACCATATAGGTGTTCAGTATTCGGCAGTTGAATATGTGGTGGCAAGCACAGAAATCCTTACGGTCTTGCCCTGTGATCGTCATGAGGTACTGGCCAGTTTACGGAGATGGTTGTTGTGGGTTTTTGTTTGTTCTGTAGTCTTGACAGAGATGCTGTCTGTACTCATGGGTTCTATCAAGAGTAATGGATAGATAAACAGGGTGGGGGTCAGGAAATGGATTACTGTGCACTGAGCTAACCTGCAGAAATCCAAATAATATTCACATTTCAGTCTGGCAGAAAGCAAAGTTCTAGGCTGTTTGGGATCACAGATGATAGCACGGTCATGCTGCAAAGTAGAGTTTTTGCAAGTTTTCAATACTGAAGGACCATGAAATTTTATAAAATTGGTTTTCTTTTCATTCTTGGGATGTGGGCGTCGTTGGCTGGGCCAGCATTTTTTGCCCATCCTTAATATCTCTTGAATGGAGTGGCTTGCTAAACCATCTCAGTGAGTGGCAGTTTAGAGTCAACCACAACGCTATGTGGGTCTGGAGTCACATGTCGGGCAGATCGGGTAAGGAGGGCAGATTTCCTTGCCTGAAGGACATCAGTGAACTAGATGGGATTTTTTTTTCAAAACGACAATCGGCAATGGTTTCATGGTCAACATTTGACTTTTAATTCCTGATTTTTTTATTGAATGAAAATTTCACCATCTGCCATGGTGGGATTTGAACCTGGGAACCCAGAGCATTACCCTGGGTCTCTGGATCACTAGTCCAGTAACAATTCCACTACGCCACTGCCTCCTCTAAACACACTCACTAACTCATACATCACACAATGTACGCTAACAACAGCAAATATGGCATCCACTCATAAGCAGCAACCTCATTTGAAAGGACACCACAGTTAATAGCCAGTAACGTTCGATCCAACATAGTGCCTATCTTCTTCCCAAACCCTCAGCAATTCTCCACTGAATCATCATTGTACTTCATTGCAGTAGTGCAATCAACGAGAGCTGCAGATTAATTAAAGTACTTTGAGGAAGGAGATGTTTACAGAAATTGGCTGCTTCTTAATCCAATGAAGTACTGCCTATTTACTTACATACTGTTAGGTTACATCAAAAAGAAAAAAAAATGCAAGGCCACTTTTAGGCTATTGGTTTGTAAATAATTTTGCTTAAGGGCCGGAAAGCGTTACAATGCTAAACTCATTAAGCCCAAGCTAAAGAACACACTGCTTAGATTGTTGTTGCTCATTGCAATGGTTTGCACACTTGTTTGTGAACGGTTAGCTGCCATTTAGCTGCAAATCAGCTTGGATCTTTGGTTTAAAGTGTCATTGTCAAAAATTGAGATGTCACTGGGGAAAAAGGTATCACTGGCCTCTTCTGCCAGTTCCAACAAGGTTGGTAACATATCTGTCTCATCTGCCCCCTTCACATCCTCCTCTGAGACAGGCAGATTGTTGCAATCCCTCCTTTCAACTTCACCTAAAAAGAGAAAGCAAAAGAATAGTTCACAGAAACATTGATAATGTATTGATAATGTCTACTTAACCAGATATACACAACATATTTATTACACTGGCAATTCCTGAGAAACAAACAAATGATGCTAGTGGGCTCAAGCACTTCCCAAAGTTCTAGCCCAAACCCAGCTGGGCTTTTCCTATTTACTCAGTTTAGAATACTGCAATTGCAATCAAATAATTCTTTGTAGTGTGGTACTGCAAACAGGCTACCAAGGCCCATAGGCCCGGATCAGAAACTGCCAAATGAGGCCCTGGTTGGAATTGATGCTGGCCATCTGCCAGAGTACTCAAGTCAATACAAACTTATTATTGCTATATTGGACTACTATGATTACCCACTCACGTTTACTCAAAAGAACAAGACCGTGCTATGAATTATCTTACGGACTTCCAGACACAGGTGATTAACTTTGTAGCAGGACAAAGAGGTCGGCAGACTCCATAATGGGCTGATAGCTGGTCAGAAGAGTGTGTTCAGGAGGACAATGGATCTTGACTGAATAACCCTGGCTGAACAGGAGTATCATGTTTATTCCCATTAGCGAGTTTAAATCCGGATGGGACAATAGAAACTAGGCCAGGTGTGGGCTCATACCTATGACTCAGTGCTAACAGAATGGTATAAAAGAACATCGGAACAGATCTTCAGCGATAACCTGGAAGTCCCCCAGGCACAGCCAACACAAGAAGGGACCCTGGGTTTTGAAGCCCAGAGAAAATATCCACATTGAGTGATCGTCGCCTGGCCCGTCTCCTTCACTAAGTGCGGGTCATACCTAGAGCTCAGCTGTGAGTCCCAGTCATATTTTGTGTGAGTGAGTGAATTGTGAATAAAATTGGATTAAACCGTGAACCTGTGTTTTGTCCTTTGTTCATCTCGCAAATAACGGCGCCTGGGTGAAATGTATTAGTAATAAACTGGTCGAATTTACAGACAACACTATATTTTGTGAGAATATTTAGTCAGAGATTTACTGCAAAATAACCAAGAGCAGCTGACCTTGTTCAGTCTGTAATCCCGTGTAAACTCGGTCCTCTTGAGGAATTCTGCATTTTTGTCCATTTTCCTTCTGGAAGAACAAACCTAGTTAACGGCTACAACCCAAAATCTTCTGTACTGATGAGAAACGGCATGCAGCAAATAATCAACTCCGAAACTCTGATCAACCACAAGCTCAACGCGGTTTCTCCCCGCGGATCCTGGAGGCACTGACTTGCTGAATGCCAGCCCTCCAGTAAGTGGTTTACAGTCAAATATGACACTAGGCAGTGAGTGCCGAGAGGCTTTGATACATCAGATGATTCATTCAATTTCCACCCAACAACTCACCTCCCAGTAAATTACAATCAGGAATTAAGGCCATTATTTCCACCCCCAATCCAGGAATGCCTAGGCCAATTGCAGCAGTTTTCTAGCTCAGAAAAAAAAAGTACCGACCAATGCTTTTTGAGTCCACAGGTCTTTAATCGGCACTTTCCATCTGGAATTACCACTTTCAGGTGACATGCTTTTAAAGAAGTTTAGCACCCAATAATGCTCCTCATTGGTAAAACCATCAGGAGGCAAAATGCAACAGGAAGGAAAATGCAGAATACCATTTCTCAAGAATGGCAAGGGGTATTAAAATTGGATAGCCCCGAAAACAGGCACAGGGACTCAATTAACCTGTACCCTTTGATTGTGCGGCACACAGAATGCCAATTTAATGCTGCCTATGCATTTCCAACATGTTTGAGTGCAGTAAGCACTCCCTATGCATCAGAAGGGAGCCCAGCTCTGTGATGGCCAACATTACATAAAGTCAGCCTGTGCCACTTAAGGGAGAGATGTATTGTGGCTGCTGGTTGGGCCAAGATCATTCTGAACATTGTGCTGTGGAAAATGTAGCAGTGGCTGACCATGAGAGAGTGGACTCTCAAGGTTTTTGAGCGCTGCATTGGAGGTGTTAGTGAAAGGAACTGGAGGCCATCCAGACCACATGGTCAGATGGCAATGGGAAGTAGTAGTGGTGGAGGGTCAATGCTAGCAGTACAACTTTGAAGATCTGAATGCAATTCAGGAAGAAGTTTAATAATCTCACAAGCTGTCGAGGTCAGGAGTGCATCTTCAAATCATGCCCTACCAACTGCACCACTGGAGTGGTAAGGAGTTATGTGCCATTTAACAGATTAAAAATTTAAGATTAAGCGAGGGCCGAGGCTGAAGCGCGAATCTTCAACAGCTGCGCTGATGCCAAAATCACTATTACATAGAGACTCACGTAATGATTGCATGCTGCCAATACATTCAAACCCCTTAATAAATAGGACTTTACAAATATAACTTGCAACCCATCTTCCACTAGAAGTACGCACATGTGCTGCAGACACCATTTTGGTAGTTTAAAAGGTCTCATGGCACCCACAACTGGCCCAATTTCACCCCATGGTGTCTCTCAAACTAGGAATCAAGGTCAATCAAAAGAAAAAAACGAGATAATGTTCATGCAACAGAAATGCACAAGGACATAACTGTTCAGAGATACTCTGTGACTACAAAACAAAAATGGTCATCATGGAGTTCTGATAAAAGGTCACTGACCTAAACCTCAATTCTGTTTCTCTCTCCACAGAAAGAAACAAACCTGCTATGTATTTCCAAGATTTTCAGTTTTTATTTCTGGTGATCATGGTACTCGTTTTTCCCCAATGTCCCTGCTCAGGGGCTGGTTTAGCACCGGGTTAAATCGCTGGCTTTTAAAGCAGACCAAGGCAGTCCAGCAGCACGGTTCAATTCCCGTACCAGCCTCCCCGAACAGGCGCCGGAATGTGCCGACTAGGAGCTTTTCACAGTAACTTCATTTGAAGCCTACTTGTGACAATAAGCGGTTTACATTTCATTTCATTAACTGCCAACAACAATCTGCTTCCTCCCATCTCTCTGAAACCAGTTGGCAGAAATGTTAGCTGCTTAAAATATCATTTGCCACAGTCCAAGTACCTTGCTGGTGTCCAGGCCTACTTCAGGATATGACGTTACTAATCCTTCAGTTGAGGGGTTGAAGAGCTAGGGGGGGGGAAAAAAGTAATCAGAGGTGTATCTGATTTATTAAAGACATAGTCAGCTCTCACTAATGCCTCCTGTGCTCGTATCAAATGTGAAAGACCGCATAACTAGAGTGCTGTGGACAAGTGAGATTGCGGCAGTCTTGTGCATGCTGCAGGCTATCCTGAACTGAATGCGTCTACTTGCTTAGTCCATATCAGGTTATTTGAGATGCGGTTACATATGGGGCAGGATTCCCTGATCCCCCAGCCACATGTTTCTTGGCCGCGCGCTGTTCACTGGCGGCAGGATTCCCTACTCCCGCCGCTTGTCAACGGGATTTCCAATTGAAGCCACCCCACGCCGCAGGAAACCCACGAGCAGGGGTGCTTGGTCGGTGAGAACAGAATCCCAACGGCTAGAAAACACCAGCTATAAGCACAAAAATGACAAGATAATTTTGCAGAGAAGTTAGGATCTTTTTTTCCATGAAACGAGGCAAAAAAAGAGAGTGCAATGATTCCTCAAATTCCCAGTGCTGAAAGTTGCTTTACGCAACAAATTGGAAGGTTTGCTTAACTTTTAAAATTCTCATGTGGCCTGAATGGAAAAGCTTGCGTTAAAAAAATTATCACTCAACCCAACCCCATCAAGATTTTCCTTTAACTTGGTGAATGACCAGAGAATTGTTAAATTATCAATAACGTTTTGACTCTCACAGGTGGTGGCATTGGTTTTAATTCATAGTCTCTTTACTAAGTGAATGTGGAACCGACAAAAGCTATTCGGCTAAGCGTGGCTGTGTTGCCGTTCTGAGGAAAGGTCATCAACCTGAACCGTGAACTCAATTAATCCAGATGCTGCTGGATTGGAGTACTTCCAGCATTTTCTGTTTTGATCCCTGGCCTTTGTTAATTCTTTGTAACTTACCTCATGTTTCTCCACAGAAATTCATATTTGCCACTTGACTGTCATTCCAACAGCCTGCCTATTGAAAGAGAATCATTTAGTCTATCAAATTTAGTCTACAAAATTATATGGGGCATAGACCGCGTGGATAGTCAGAGACTTTTTCCCAGGGTAGAGGGGTCAATTACTAGGGGGCATAGGTTCAAGGTGCAAGGGGCAAGGTTTAGAGGAGATGTACGAGGCAATTTTTTTTTTTTTACACAGAGGGTAGTGGGTGCCTTGAACTCGCTGCCGGAGGTGGTGGTGGAAGCAGGGACGATAGTGACGTTTAAGGGCATCTTGACAAATACACGAATAGGATGGGAATAGAGGGATACGGACCCCGGAAGTGTAGGATATTTTAGTTTAGATGGGCAGCATGGTTGGCACAGGCCTGGAAGGCCGAAGGGCCTGTTCCTGTGCTGTACTCTTGTTTTTTGTTCCTGAAACTTTTGTTGCAATAAGCCATCGATCACTGGCTTATTTTGTCTGCCAATTTCCCTTTCCTTCCCCCTCTCCTGAAGGAGTCTTGGTGTGGCATCCATCAGGCATTCAACACAATTGGACATCTTGAGAATTGCCCTGTTGAGTGCCAGCAGCATAATCTACAATGGAGACTCAGAGCAGAGTCTGATTTGGTCCTAACCACATCCACTTTCCAGCAAAGGTGAAATGGATAGTGATCAGCAACAGAAATCCTGGTTGAATGGTTCCCCTCTCTAACACAGTTAATCACATTGACTCCATCAAACCGAGTAGGTGGTAAACGTACTTGGAATGTTCTGACTTGTACACAATCTGAACTACCGAGTTATCAGAGGCTTTTATTCAGAACATTGGTCATCTTCTGTAAAATTTACCAATAACATTATTCTATCCCATGCAAACACCTCTCTTTATCTGGAGGACTCATTAAACATGCTTGCGGAATATTTAATATACATGCCAGGAGTTTTTTTTTGCAAATGGAAGAAAATACATCCCACGCATGATTACCAGGATAGATACAAATTAGATATTACATTATCTTTAGATACAAAAAATAAAATTTTGACTCACATCTTTGAGTAAATCCAAATTAGTGTTTAATCGGGTGTTGCTGAGTGAGGAATGTATTTGAGCCAAGCTGTTGTCAATCAGATCCAAATGATCAATCATTTCAATCCTATGCAGAGAAAATGAGAATAAAACAAAACTATATTATCTATTCAATGCAACTTGTTGTGGCCATTACCACCTTTCTCTGGACTCTGGGACTGGAGATCAGAAAGACACAGAAAGGCACCGGAGATTCGGCAGGGGCTGGAATCGCGCCGGTCGGCGGCCGCTCAGAGCGCACCGCGCCCCCCCCCCCCCCCCCCGGCGATTCTCCGGCCCGCGATTGGCCAAAGTCCCGCTGGTTCTTTGCCAGTCCCGCCGGCGTAAATTAGACTAGGTCCCTTACCGGCAGGATGATCTGGCCCCAGGGGGTGCCCCACGGTGGCCTGGCCCGCGAGCGGGGCCCACCGATCCACGGGCGGGCTGTGCCGTGGGGGCATTCTTTTCTTACCCGCCGGCTGTGTCAGCCTCCGCGATGGCCTACTCGTAGGTAAACCCCCCCCGTGCATGCGCGGGGATGACGTCAGCAGCCGCTGACGCTCCCACGCATGCGCGGACCCGCACCGGCCGGCAGAGTCCCTTTGGCCCTGGCTGGCGTGGCGCCAAAGGCCTTCCATACCGGCCGGCGGGGTGCAAACCACTCCGGCGACAGCCTAGCCCCTTTGGGGAGGGCCGACACCGGAGTGGTTCACGCCACTCCGTCCCGCCGGGAACCCCGCCCCGCCGGGAACCCCGCCCCGCCGGGTATGGGAGAATCGCGCCCTAGGAATCCTATGGCAAGTAATTCATCTCCTGATTCCCCAAAGCCTGTCCACCATCCACAAGTCACAAACTCTCCACTTGCCTGGAAAGTGCTACTCCAACAACACTCAAGAAGCTTGACACCATCCAAGACAAAGCAGCCCACTTAACTGGGATCCCTTCCGCAAACATTCATTCCCTCCACCACCGACTCTACACGATGGACTGCAGGAACTCACCAAGCCTTAGGTGGCACCTTCCAGGCCTACGACCGCTACCATATGGAAGAAGAAGGGCAGCATATATACCCAGCAACACCACCACCCTGGATGTTCCCACCAAGTCATTCACCATCCTGACTTGGAAATATGTCGCCGTTTTGTCACTGGGTCAAAATCCTGGAAACCCTCTACTTAACAGCACTATGGATGTACTGACACCGCAGGGACGACCTCAGCAGCTCAAGAAGGCAGCTCACCATTATCTATTCAAGAGCAACTCGGGATAGCCAGTAACACCCACATCCCGTAAATCAATTTTAAAAACGAGGTTTCCTGTCGACTGTTTCCATCCTCGATAACCGTCTTAAGTTTGTGATGAATGTAGGAATTTCAGATGTATTGTATTGTAAAGTTAAAAGGCTGAGCTAGAGTGTGTTTGACTGTTCCAATCAAGCTTTAAAAGAAACCCTAGTTTGGAAGGCAAGTTTATGTTGGAAGCCAGGGGTGTAAATTAAGCATCGTTAAAAAGCTTGGGCTAATGGAATTTTCTTGTGATTAAGAAGATTCCCTGTGGAGTTCATTAGATTTCAGCTTAGTATGGTGATGTTTTTACTGGGTGGAGCTAAGGTATCAGGCATTTTGTAGGAAGAGCAGGTCAGAGCAGTTCTGGGTGAAGCTGTGAACACAGGTAATGCAGATTGCTCTCTGCAGTTCAGTTAAGAGATTAACAGTCATCTAAAGCAGCGCGGATTTGTCAGAGAACAAAGGGGAGCTGAAACAAGTTGAGAAATAGCTTCTGACGACAGAGTTTTTGCCTGAGTCTGACGGGAGTCAGATCTTGTCTTTAAAACAGTGCCAAAATATCTCTCTTTCTTCAAGAATATCTCTGTAAAGCAAGTATTCCTCTGTGCCAGTGGTAGTTAAAGTAGATTGGGAGTAGAGATGGATGTTTTTCTTGATGCTTAAGTGGGAATAAAGAGAGCAATTAAGGGTTATTGTATTCACTGTATTGAGTCGTAATGTTTAAGGGATTACTAAGTTATTTTCTAGTGTGATGTTAAAGATTTTAATACTGTGTTAGTAATAAAGTTTGCTTTAATATACCACATCCCTATTTCTTTGTGTAATCACTCCTGGAGAGACCTATCCTTTCCTCACCGTCTTCCAAAATTAAAATAAAATATTGGTGCTTCTGTCCAGTATCTTAGCCAATTTTAGGGTCTGGTCTGGGATAGTAATAAGCTGCAGGCGATCATTCTCAGGTTAGGTGTTGAGCACGATCCAAAGTTGAATTTTCCACCTTAGATCCACACCAAGACTGGCTACTTCTACTTCCATAATTTCTATAGATACCAACTTTCCCTTAGCTCATCTACTGCACATACCATCATCCATCCCTTTGTTACCTCCAAACTGGACTACTCCAAAGTTCTTCTGGCCAGCCTCTCAAGCTTCCATCCTACATAAAGTTCCGCTGTCAGAATCATAACTCAGTTTAAATTTCATTCAACAAATCACCCCTTTGCTTGATGACCTTCACTGGCTCCCTATCTGACAACACCCCAAATCTTTAAATTACCATGCCAGTTTTCAAACCCCTCCCTGACCTCCTCCCATCTCTGTCTGGGTAGCCTCCTCCAGCACTACAGGCTTTCCCGTCTCTATATTCCTCAGATTCTGGCCTCCTGCACATACCCCATTTTAAATCGCTCTAACACTGACAGCCAAGCTTTCAGCTGTTCAGGCACCAAACTCTGGAATTCCTTTCCTATACCTTTTTCCCTCTCCAACTCATTTTCCTCCCTTGAAATGCTTCGAAAAACCTCCCTCTTTGATCATCAAGTTCCTGGGTCATCTTTCCTCAGTCTATAACTTAAGTGTCAAAAATATTTCTACTGATATTGTCCTTGGGATGTTTTACGACATCAAATGCACTATACAAACACAGGCTGTTGTCATTGCCATCCTTAGTGGGTGGAAAAAGTAAAACAGAATCAAATAGTTTACTGTGAGCAAACAGCATGTACCACCACCATAAACAATATTTGATGGAATTAATTAATTCAATCAATGACTTGTCTTGAAGCCCTCAGACTGTGATTTAAGAATATTCATCCATCTTCATGCCCGCCATTCATTCCTTATCTCTTGTATTCCACTAACATTCCACCACTCCACCTACCAGCAGAAGAGGAACCCTGTCCTTTAGACCAAGTACCTGACCTTTGTTCAGGTACATAAAAGGAAAAAGGTCAATTCAGCCCAACAACCCACTCCTTCCAAGGCTACGTACAATCACGGAAAGAGGAAAACATAATCCCAAATGTTGTGGATTAGCTTTTAAGTAGACTCTCACTGGTCAGAGGTTTCTTCCGCGGCCATTTGGCAGTTTTCATCCAGGAGATCGTCATACAGATTGTGTGATGCAAACGGCGAAGATGCTGTGCTTGGAGTGGCAACTTGGTTGTCTGTAGCTGCACTGAAAGGAGTTTCTCCAGACATCAAGCTGTAAAGGGTGAAATAGCAAGTTTGAATAAAAACTAACAATCTTCGGAGTCAATGCTATGAATTGAAATTAAGTTATGATACTACGGCTGACAGCTTCAGTTATGAAACAATATTGGAAGACGGCACTAGAACAGAGCTCAAGCGATCCACTATAATTGTCCCCAAAATGAGAGATTTTGACAAGAAAATAAAAGCGGTGAAATCATTTACATTGAACAAAGGGAGACAGTAATAAAAGGGCATAAGTTTAAGGTCACCAAATTAACTGCCATGTTTCAAGGCTTACGGCCATTTTGCTACGATAGATATCTTGGTATGATTTATATCAAAATGTTATAAGTAAATTAAATTTAGTTCAAGGGCATAAAATGCCCACAGCAGTAAGAGGCTTTGGGGTGAAACAGTTTGAAGAGCGCAGGTACTTTCAGCAGATTTGTGGAGCTATCTATATAACTCCAGCCTGAGATAACAAGAGTTATTAACTCATTCAAGACAAGAGATTGGGTATTCACGCTGATTGATATAACTTATTTCCTGTAACAGTTAACAATGGCCAGGAGTCAGCTCTGGAAAGTCTATTTACCCAAGAGGTCGGTCTCAAAACGTTGGTGACTGTTACAGGAATGAGGCTGTCGGCCCCACATCAAATACTCTAAAAAGCTCAATTTTTGTACCACATTTGGAAAAAATAAGTTCAGTCAGACAAAGACCATTACATAGAACATAGAACAGTACAGCACAGAACAGGCCCTTCGGCCCTCGATGTTGTGCCGAGCAATGATAACCCTACTCAAACCCACGTATCCACCTATACCCCGTAACCCAACAACCCCACCCCCCAACCTTACTTTTTTTAGGACACTACGGGCAATTTAGCATGGCCAATCCACCTAACCCGCACATCTTTGGACTGTGGGAGGAAACCGGAGCACCCGGAGGAAACCCACGCACATACGGGGAGGACGTGCAGACTCCGCACAGACAGTGACCCAAACCGGAATCGAACCTGGGACCCTGGAGCTGTGAAGCATTTATGCTAACCACCATACTACCGTGCTGCCCCATGCTTACCTGTGCTCTTCGGCAGGCTGATCTGGACTTTCAAACAGATGTGTGATTTCAGAGATGATAACACCTCCTGGATAAACACTGCTTTTCTCACAGGTTTCACATTTCTTGTCGGAATGAACAAAATAATGGGCATTAATTCTTGTGCATTTCACAGGAGGTCTCACTGTTAATTCACCTTGATTTGGCTCGGGCACACAACCCAGATCCCATAAATCTATTAACTAAAATTCAAGCTTGCTCAACCACTGAAAAGTTGTAGATATTGTAAAATTGGCCCAGCTTTGCCAAGAAACTGCAACCTTCATGTATCAATAATTTTCGGCACTAAGTCCAATTCTTGATCCACCTTTCCTTCCTAGTTTTTGAAGCCAATGCCTCTGATGTCACTCCTGTCCCCCCCTCCCCCAATAACGTTGGCACCTTCCCGACTTCACAGTGGTATCTGCCCCCCCTCCCACCACTGCCGATGCGCCCCCCTTCCCCTCCCCCCTCCTCCCCCCCTTCCCCCTCCCCTCCCCCTTCCCCCCTCCCCCCCTCCCCCCCCTCCCCCCCCTCCCCCTCCCCCCCCCCTTCCCCCCTCCCCCCCCCTTCCCCCCTCCCCCCCCCCCTCCCCCCTCCCCCCCCATCAAATTGCTGCACAACATAGGCAGAAATATTTGATCCTGTGAAGCTCCTGTGAGGTTGGAAATGTTTAAACTACAATACTAAACATCCTAGACTCACAGCATTAGGTAGGAACAGAGGACAATGTGTGAAGGGAATTTATGATCAGCAGGATAATCTTTGTAGGGAAGTACGTTTTCTGCCGATTCAATGATAAAATAGTGCAGAGATGGTCAATGGTACTAGCCATGTGGGTGGCTAGCAAGGGAACAAAATGTCACATAGGGTGACTACAATGTAAAGATAAGCAATGTGAGGAAATAGAGCCGGAGGGTTACTGCGTATATAAAATAAGTTATATCTCACCCGAGAGTGGGTGATGCAGCTGCTGGGTGAAGGAGCTTGAAAAACATTTCTGTATCTATTACAGGGATCTTTCACAATGCGTATACACAAAAATATTCATGAAGGCCAGCTGTCTCAACCTTGCCCCTCACCGGATGTGTGGTGATCCTCAGGTTAAATTACGACCAGTCAGCTCTCCCCTCAAAGGGGAAAGAAGCCTAAGGTCTTCTGGGACTGTGGCGACTTTTACATTTTCACAAAAGTTAATCAAAGATTTTTCCTTCAATTCTCCCAAGTCAGATATGGCTCTCATTTGCTCCTTCCTTGGTTGTAGTACCGATTAATTCTCAGTTCCATTGGGAAAACGGATTACATTCAAACTGGGATGTGCAACTTCAAATTAATGAACTAAGGGAGGCTGCAAGCCACATAACTGGCACAATGTCATCTGATAAAAGATTGCTCAACTCTCAATTTATTAACAATGTTAATCCTCTCTCATCTGCTACATCATATCTTGCATGCTCTTCCTCCACTGTGTGAGATTTCAAAACCATGATGCTTAACCCATTCTTTACCAGAAGCTCAAAATTTACTTCAACTCCCTCAGTTTCTTCCACATCTTCAGGATTTTAAAACCAAACTCATCACCTAATGACTACTTTCTGACTTTTATCTAAAATTTGTTCCTACATCTTTGAGAATGCTTCTGTCTTGCACTGTGACTCCTGACCCTTCACCTGCTGTCTCAGAAAACAAAAAAAACAACTTTCTAACTTACCGGAATGCATGTACAGCTGTGCCATCTGACCACTGTCCATTGTGATGGGCCGACTATACTTGGAGTAGGAATGGGGCATACCAGAAGTGCCAATCATCAGAGGCCTAGAAGAATGATTTGCAACAATTTACTTAAAGGTTAAAGAAAGCAATTTGTAATTTTGCACAATTGAATAATCAACGGCAAGACCCATATTTGGTATGATGAATGCAAAATTTTAGACATATTGATTGGCAATTTAAGGGTTAATAGCCTAGGTTACAGTGTGTTTGACTTAGGTGGTGGTGTTTTAAAAGAATCTTGTTTTGCAAGACAAGAAAACTTTTAGGAGCCAGAGGTAAAAGCCTGCACTAATGCACTGTTGTTTGGCTAGGGAGTCCCTGGGGAGTTAATCTGTTTCCAGCCTGAGGAATGATGTAATTGCTGGGTGGAGCTAAGGTACGACATTGAAAAAGGTTTTGAGATGAGGTCTGATCTGGCTAACACTGAATCTACAAGTAAGCTCTTTTACTCTCATAGTAGGATAATTAAAAAGATGATTAGTATTTAAAGAAGTGCAGACTTGTCTGAGGACAAGGAAGAAAGCTGAAACAAACCAGTTGAAACAGCTTTTTGAAGACATCCAGCCAGAGGTTCTAACAAAGCCAAATATTCTCTGGAAAACAAATATTACTCTGTGCCATTGGGTTATAGGATGGATTGAAAATGGTGTTTAATTAGGAACAGAGATGGTAATTAAGGGGATTGCATTACTGTATTTAGTGGTATTCTTTTATCAGGTAATTGTATGCTATTTTTGGGTATGATGTTAAAGAGTTAATATTGTTTAGTAATAAAGTTTTGTACCCTATGTGGATATACTGGTGCTCTACCCTGTGACCCTCATAAGCGGGTTTGGTGCCTTCTCAGGTTACAAACTTAACCTGAGCAAGAGCAAAATCTTCCCGGTAACCCTCTGGGGAGTGGGGGGGGGCTGCCTTTCAAGCTGGCCGTGACCCAATTCCGTTACCTGGGTATCCTAATAGCCTACAACTGGACACGTATCCACAAATTAAACCTGCCTGTAGAGGTTCTACAACTGGGTGGTCACCGCAGAAAGGGTACAAGGATGGTTGATGGAGCCGGTAGCAGAATGGGTCAGAATGAAGGAGAGTTCCTGCACGGGAACATCTCTCCACTGGCCACGACTGCATTCGCCGCCGACCCCCCCCCCCCCCCCCCCCCTTGACCAAGATGTACACCAGGGCCCCCAACTGCAAAAATCTCACGTTCACCCTGTGACAATGGACATCTCCCTCAAAAGGTGGAGACAGGGCAAAGGGACCCTAACAGTAAGAGACATGTACATGGAAGCAGGTTAGTGATCCGAAGGGAACTCATGGAAAGGTTCCAGCTCCCGAAAGGGAACAAACTAAGATACAATCAAATCAAAAACTTCCTCCGCAAGGAGACAACAGCATTCCCCCAGATACCAGGCCATTCACTTTTAGACAAGACGATGGGCTACAAATGGGCCAGGAGATGGGAACTGTACGGGTATGTACTGACGAATACTGCAGTAGGTACGCTTACTCCTGGTCGGGTTAAGG
Source organism: Scyliorhinus canicula (assembly GCF_902713615.1). NCBI lineage: Eukaryota > Metazoa > Chordata > Chondrichthyes > Carcharhiniformes > Scyliorhinidae > Scyliorhinus > Scyliorhinus canicula. The sequence continues at coordinate 43,061,587 of NC_052162.1, read as the reverse complement.
GAGAAATAGGAGGAAGAGCTATGCAGGGAGATAGGGGGAAGACTGGAGCAAAGCATTGCACTGGGAAAACGTCTCCTTCATGTGTGCAGGTATGAGCCTAATGCAACTAAAGGTGGTGCACAGGTCGCACCTAACCAGGACAAGAATGAGCGGCCTCCTTGAGGACCTGTGAATGGCACCAGGGAGGCCTCGCCAACCACATTCATATGATCTGGTCCTGCCCCAGACTTGCCGGATGATGAGACCATGTCTAGGATTGTGGGGGTGAGGGTGCAGCCTTGCCCACTAGTGGCAGTCTTCAGGGTATCAGAACAGCCAGAGGGGACTTCATGAGAGAGGGGCAGACGCCCTAGCCTTTGCATCCCTGATCGCCTGACGGAAACTGCTGCTCGGCTGACGATCAGCAGCACTACCCAAAGCTGCAGACTGGCTGTCCCATCTGGCAGAATTTCTCACGCTAAGGAAAATAAAATACGCCATCAGAGGAAAGCTTCCACAAAACATGGAGGCTATTGACTAACTTGTTTCAAAACCTGTTTGTAACCTGCAACCATTAAAGTGGGGGTGGCCTCTTTCCCCCTCCCTCCCACATAACTAGATAAAAGCTCCCTCAGGGGAGCACAGCCAGCTATCGGCCCCACGTGACCCAGAGGGCTTAACCTGAGCACTTGTATGTCCGGCCCATCAGCAATCAGCTGTCGTTTCTGTAATTTGCTCTTCTTTTGGATCTCTTTCGAATAGCTTTTGGCCTTAATAAAAGCACCTTGTAAGTAAAGTTCTCTATGTATGATAATCAAAACTAGCTGTTGTAATTTTGTTGATACATGCATTGGTTTTGTCTTACTCTGTAACTTTTGATATGAAATTTTAAAAATCCAATAAAAACATTTTTTTAAAAAGTTTTGCTTTAAAATATCAAAGCCCCATTTATTTGTGCAACCACTCCTGGAAGTGAAATGCAAAATGAAATGAAAAATATAAGTAGGCTACAAATGAAGTTACTGTGGAAAAGCCCCTAGTCGCCACATTCCGCCGCCTGTTCGGGGAGGCTGGTACGGGAATTGGACCGTGCTGCTGGCCTGCCTTGGTCTGAGCGACGTATTCTTCCTGCAGTCTTACAAAATAAAACTAAAATATTGGGGTTTCGGTCCAGTATCCTAGCCATTGTTGGGATCTGATCTGGGATCGTAATATTGGCTACTTCGTGAATACAGAGGCATGAAATTCAAGACAGTTCCAAAATAGGCACAGAGATAATGATGCCCGATTAACTCAAACCTGTGTTTTTATTTTGTTCTTGGGATGTGTGCGTCGCAGGTTGTGTCAGCATTTATTGCCAAGTCCACCTGCATATTGAAATCCCCATGATTACTGTAATATTGCCTTTCTTATTTGCCTTTTCTATCGCTTGATTTATTTTCTGCCCCATATCCCAACTACTGCTAGGAGTACATAACTCTCATCAGAGTCTTTTTTCTTTCGCGGTTCCTCTTGCTTCCCTCTTCTCCTCACAGTAATCTTACTTTGTGTCTTTCTCCTTTCTCTCACCCAAGGACAGTGAGCTAACGAGGAACAAGTAGTGGCAAGAGAAAGAGACTGAAAGAAACACCGGTACTTTGATCTCAAACTCACAGCTAATGTATTTTATAAAGTAATATCATGTGCTGAAATACTGGACAAGAGTGGCCGGCAGCCAGAGCAGGAGGAAAGGGCAGCACAGAGGCCAGTTTGCCAGAGCGCGAGGTGACATGCAAGTTCTGCAGAGGACTCAGATAAGGAATCACACAGGAAAAGGCTGATAGCAATGCTGTACACTGGCTGACCTGCCAGAGAGCATTGCAATCACTGCCCAGGATCATGGAGGCGCTCAACACTACTCGAGTGTCCATCCTATCCACAATGCAAGTGGTACTCAACTCCATGTGAGCGCTTACAGGCCCAAACATGACATAGTCTCTAATGACTGTTGTCAGGGTCTCCATTGCAGCACAAATAGAAACCACACAACAGCAGAGTGCTGCAGTAGAAGGTCAGACTGCAGTCATATCAACATGCAAGGGCAATGTTCCACACGCATTCAGACCGCTGTTACAATAGCTGCAGATGCCAGTGCTAAAGGGGCATTCAGAATCTCATAGCAATCCAGCAATCCCTCTAACAGATCACTAAGATTGCGGAGGTACTTCCCTAGGTGATGGCTCAGTGGAGCACAAACCTGATGTCCTCTCTCATGGTGGCAACTCTCACCACTGCCACTCTGCCTATGTTCTTGCTGCTGCCAGTCAAGCAACCAAACCAGACAGTTCATTAAGAATTAATAGGGTTTATTCATATTGGTATGGTTTATCAGCAGCAGACACAATTATTACGAGTAGCAAGGTTGTTAACTAATAGATAAGAAGAAAGGCAGAGCTGCTCTGACCTCTACAGTGCACGTCATGTGCTACGTGGGAACTCTCCAGGTGTTGGATAACCATTTGCAGCAGCCTTTGCTTTGGTTGAGAAGCAGCAGGGGAGATGGTGTGGTCGTATCACTGGACTAGTAATCCACAGGCTCAGGCTAATGTTCTGGGAATGTGGGTTCATATCCCACCATGGCAGCTGGTGGAATTGAAATTCAATTAATAAATCTGGAATTGAAAAGTTAGTCTCAGTAATGGTGACAATGAAACTATAATTGATTGTTGTAAAAACCTATCTGGTTCACTAATGTCCTTTAGGGAAATAAATCTGCAACTCCAGACCTGCTATAATTTGGTTGACTCTTAACAGTCCTTGCTGGCTTGCTAGCTTATTTCACTTTGTTCAAGTGCAATTAGGGATGGGAAACAAATGCTGGCCTTGCCAGCAATGCCCGCATCCCATGAAAGAATAAAGAAAAGAAGCTGGCATTTCTGTGGTTAGTGTGTGAAGTTGAGAGCTTCATGGATAGCACATTTAGAGATGTGGTCACCCTGCAGCCTAAGAGAATGCAAGGAATGCGTGACCAGAGAGTCGGGAAGAAACAAGCAGTTAATGCAGGAATCCCAAAAGTGCATTCCACTCTCCAGCCAGCATTCAGCTCTGAATGCCGATGAGTAATGATTCAACTGGAGAGTGCAGCCACAGCCAAGTCCATGGCACCACAGGTGACTCAGTTGTGCAGGGAGGCACAAGGAAGACTGGAAGAGCAACAGTGATAGGTGATAGAATAGGCAGGTGTTCCTGCAGCTGCAGATGTGATCCAGGACTCGTCCCTTGTGCCAAGGATGTCACTGAATGGCTGCAGAGCACTCTGCGGTTGTGGAGCAAATGGCCAGCAGTCATGGTCCAAATTGGTAAGAACGAGGACAGAAAAAGGGGGTGTGGTCCTGAAATCAGAATTTAGGACGCTAGTTTAGGAAATGAGTAAGCAGGGCCTCAGATCTCCAGATTACTCCCAGTGTTGCTCACAAGTGAGCAGAGAAACAGGAGAAACAAGCAGATGAATACATGGTCAGAAAGATGGTGCAGGAGGAAGGGCTTTAAATTCTTGGGACATCTAAGATCAGCTCACGGGGATATGGGATCTGCACACGCTGGACGAATTGTACAGGAGTTGAGCCAGGGCTGAGTGTCTGGTGGGTTGATTTGCTTGCGATATTGAGGAGGGTTTAAACTAACTTGGCAGAGGTGTGGGAAACAGGAGGTAATAGCATAGAGGAATACCAAGGTACACAAAATACTAGGAGATAGACAGCACTAGAACAGGAAATAGCATCAGGTGGGGTCAGAGTAAGGGATAAAGTAATAAAGTCTAAATCAGGGTTATTGTGCATGTACATGAATGCAGTGTTGTAAAATAGATTGATGAGCTCCCTGAATGGCACAAGAGATAGAGATCACGATGAAGTGTGCTTATGACAGATATCAGGTGCATAATACAATGGAGAACCAGGCTGATAAAGAAAGTTCAGGGAAGAAGTTGAAAAAGCAAATAGGAAAAGCAAAGAGAGAGTATGACAAGAGTGGCAGCTAGATTTAGATTTAGTCATGTGTACCGAGGTACAGTGAAAAGTATTGTTCTGCGTACAGTTCGGGCAGATCGTTCCATCCATGAATACATAGAACATAATATATATAAGTACATAAACATAGACATCGGGTGCAACATATGGAATACAGTGCTACAACTGTAGAGAAGATGCAAAGAAAGATCAGTTCTGTCCATAAGAGGGTCATTCAGGAGTCTGGTAACAGCAGGGAAGCTGTTTTTGAAACTATTGGTGCGTGTTCTCAAACTTTTGTAGATTCTGCCGATGGAAGAGGTTGGAAGAGAGAAAAACCCAGGTAGGAGGGGTCTTTGATTATGCTGCCCCATTTCCCAAAGCAGTGGGAAGTGTAGATAGAATCAATGGATGGGAGGCGGGCCCATGTGATGGACTGGGCTGTGTTCATGACTCTGTAGTTTCTTATAGTCTTGGGCCGAGCAGTTGCCGTGTCCAAGCTGTGATACAGTGAGATAAAATGCTTATGGTGTATCTATAAAAATTGGTAAGGGTCATTGTGGACATACCAAATTTCCTTAATTTTATGAGTAAGTATAGGCGCTGTTGTGCTTTCTTGGTCGCAGCGTCAATGTGGGTGGACCAGGACAGATTGTTGGTGATGTTTATACCTAGGAATTTGAAGCTGTCAACCACATCCACCTCGGCACCATTGATATAGACAGGGGCATGTAACATACTTTGCTTGCTGAAGTTGATGACCAGCTCCTTAGTCTTGCTGACATTGAGGGAGAGATTTTTGTCATTGCACCATTTCACTAAGTTCTCTACCTCTCTCCTGTATTATGACTCATCGTTGTTTGAGATCCGACCTACTACGATCATGTCATCAGCAAACTTGTAGATGGAGTTGGAGATTAATTTTGCCACATAGGGGTGTGTGTATAAACCTAAAAAGGGAATCATAGATTCCTCTACAGGCATTTAAATTGTAAAAGGGTGGCACGTCTAGAAACATTAACGCGGGGGAAATTAATAGACATAGACAAATGTGAGTTAGTGAGTTAATTAAGAAAAAAGGGAATTAAGGAAAGGGAAAATTGTGTTCAACAAATTGGAGTTTCTTAAAGAAGTAACAGTGAGGGTTGATGAGGGTAATGCAGTTGATTAGTGTACATGGACTTCCAAAAGGCATTTGATGCAATGCCACCCAACTTGTGAGCAAACTTACAGCTCATGGAATAAAAGGGAAAGCAAAATTAATTCTTCGGGAATTGGCTGAAGGAAAGAAACAAGGAATAGTGGTTAATGGATATTTTTCAGTGTAGTGGAGGTCCCCGAGGATCAGTGTTGGAACCCTTGCTCATCCTAATATATTGACTTTGATCTTGGTGCACAATTTCAAAATCTGCAGATGATATGAAATTTGGAAGCGTTGTGAAGTGTGAGGAGAATAGTATAGAACTTCAAAAGGAAACAAATTGGTGGAATGGATGGGCAAGTGGCAGATGAAGTTCAATGCGGAGAAATGTGGTGATTAATTTTAGAAGGAAGAACATGGAGGCACAGTCTTAAATAGGGGATACGGAGTAGTCTGAATTTACATGTGGCATCCACAAATCAACGTCTGTGCAGTCAATGGCACCCTGCATTGGGGGGAGGTCTCGAATTCTGGCAAACTCACATATTGGCACTGCTAATTTCTCGCTGGAAAGAAAGAGTATTCGGCTGTTTTGACACAAAGAAAAAGTTAGTCACCCCTCAGTGCAACAAGTGATGACAAACTGCGGTATGTTCCAGATGTCACCTGGTCCTGCTTCGGAGGAGCCGGACTAAAGAAGTTAATGGCCACATTTGTAGCCACTGGCAATGCTGCCCTCATCCTGCTCTGAGGCTGCAAGTCTGCCTGCGTGAAGTGACAGACTTCATAGAATTTGCAGTGCAGAAGGATGCCATTTGGCCCATCGAGTCTGCACCGGCCCTTGGAAAAAGCACCCCGTTAATCCTAAGGCTCCATGCCATCCTCGTAACCCCACCTCACCTTTTTTTTGGACACTAAGGGCAATTTATCATGGCCAATCCACCTAACCTGCACATCTTTGGGCTGTGGGAGGGAACCGGAGCACCCGGAGGAAACCCACGCAGACACGGAGAGAACGTGCAGACTCCGCACAGACAGTGATCCAAGCCGGGAATTGAATCTGGGGCCCTGGAGCTGTGAAGCAATTGTGCTAACCACTGTGCTGCCTTGCTTCCCCCTGCAGCCAGGACAATGGGGTGGGACGTAAAGAGAGAGAAGAGAGAGAGTGTACGGTTAGTGAAACGGACATTGCAGGCAGTTCATGCCCTGAGAGTTGAAGTCAAATATTCCCTGAAGCGTGGATATGGCATCCAGCTGAGAGCACTTTTCCTCACTCACGCTGCTCCCTCTTCGAGCAAACTGTCCATTTCTGTGCCGCCTCTGCTAATTCTCCCAGTCAAGCTACAAATCAGGCGGAACAGTAACTACACTATCCCTTGAGAAACAAAGCTTTTACACGTCACACTTTTACTTGTAGACTTCACCAACTTTGAAGTAACAGTACAAACCACTATGAATTTCTATCAACTCACTGACAGCCAGTAGAAAAAAAGAATCATCAATTAACCTGGAAGCAGTTGATGATCTTTTTAAATAGCACGGGTGGGGAAGGAGGGAGTGTCCTTCCTCCTGCCGAATTCATGGTCAACTACGCAAAGTTGTGAGTGGACATTAGCTGGAGCACAGAGGTCAAAAATGGAACTGCGAGAGAATTAAATAAGGGCGACATCATTATCTGTCTACTTAGCATTTTTCTACCGAATACTGCCCATTTGAACAACCTACCCAAAATGGCATCTGGTGCAACCTGCACCCAGAAGTACGCAAGTGCAACAGGGATGCCAATATGGACCCAAAAACACAACCAAAGTTTGTGTTCAACAACATTTTGTGGCTACGCATTTGAGATTGCAGAAAACAAAGATTTGGCAATGAAATTTTAAATCAGAGAAACGTTGCAAAAGAGTTTGTGTTGATAAATCTAGACTAAAATTCTGTGTGACTCCATGTCCCTGGATTAGGAAGAGTGCAAGGATCCAACAGCTGATAGTTCCTGTGACCCCCCCCCCCCCCCCCTCACATGTGTGGTTGTAAGTGGGGGATTGGATGAGGAATGACTATGATGCTAATCCACAGTGGAACAATCTGCCATCATACAACATCTGGGCTCATGCAACAGAAGCTACTAAGGGGAACTACAAGAGCAGCTGAGATTGTGAACCCACACTTGGATTATCTGCCTTGCGAAAAGGGAAAAAAAAAATAGGTGTCAGGCCCCTTGGCCTTACAGCTCTTGTGGCAAAATGGTTCACAGCGATATGCTCACAGGTAACAGGTGGCCAAGTAGGCAAAAATAGAAGCCCATGGATTATTAACCCTTGTTCACTCCTCTTCTACCCTCATGAGGATTGGGGAGGCGGTGGCGGAGTGGTATTGTCGCTGGACTAGTAATCCAGAGACCCAGGGCAATGCTCTGGGGACCAAGGTTCAAATCCCACCACGGCAGATGGTGAAATTTGAATTCAATACAAATCTGGAATTAAAAGTCTAAAGATGAGTGTGAAACCATCGTCGATTGTCACAGAAACACATCTGGTTCACTAATCTGTCGTCCTTATATTTGACCCTCAGGGATGGGCAGTCAGCAACACCCACATCCCAACAAATTTTTTTTTTTAAAAAGGGATTTTTGTTTCAGAAAGTTTACAGCTCCCACCCTTAAATCCAGCACAAATGGAAAAACTCACATTTTTCTTTTGATTCCAGCCACACTGTTTGATTGCACCATAGTGGCAATGAAGTGGAGGATCTGTAGATACACAGAGAATGTGAATATATTTCAAATCATAGAATCATTCAGCACAATGGTGTCTAATTATCTCCCGTTTGTTTCCACAGCCTTGAAATTTGAAAGTGACTATTGAATCCGTTTCCACCACCAATTCAGACAGTGCATTTCAGATGATTCTTGACAAGCACAGGGGTGATAGATTATTGGGGGTAGGTGGGACGTAGATTTGAGGCTATCAGCCATGATCTTATTAAATGGCAGAGTAGACTCAAAGCGGCGAATGTTTCCACTGACTACCAACCGTCCGGCCAGTGCAAGCAGTTTCTGCTAATCTATTCTGTCAAACCCTTTATGATTTTGAACACCTCAATTTAATCTCCCATAACATTCACTGCTCCAAGAACAATCCCAGCTTCTTCAATCTCATCCGTGGTACCATTGTGGTAAATCTTCTCTATGTAAAGTGTTGTAGCCACAACTAGACACAGTGCTCCAGCTGAGGCCTAATCAGTGATCAATATGCTTTCATCTTGCAAATGAAGGAGGACATCTGCCTTTATTAAACAGCCTTTGTTATGAGGTTGACTATGCTTTGTCCCTTCTCTCTGTCCTTTCCTGAAAAGAGAGACATGCTGGGCAGACAATGACTTCATGGCCCCCTTCATTCTTCACCTGTGAGACCCAACAAGCAAGCACTGGAAAGCCTTTGAACCAGGGTGGGTAGTGCAGTCTAGCTCAATCCTGTGCAGACCCAAGGTGCACTGTCCAGCCTGGAGAGAAGACACAAGCACTGGACAGCAGGTTCAACAAGCAACTTCCCTTGTTCAGCCTAAAGGCACAGGGGCATATTGTAGCACACAAGATGAATTCACCACAGACTAATGATTAAATCTGGTCGCTGGCAATCCAGCATTTTCCTAACCCTAGTTGTACCTGAGACAGTGGTGACCTCTTCCTGAACCAAAGTAGTTTGCATGGTGAAGGTGATCCCACAATGCCATGAGATAAGGATTTCCAGGAACAATGAAGAAACTGCAATAAATTTTCAAATTTGAAAGGTGTGATTTGGGGGGGGGGGGCAGTTTCCATGTATTTGCTATCCTGCCTTTTAGGTTAAAGACTGCAGGTTTGGGAGTTGCTGCTGAAGTGGCTCTGAGAGTTGGGAGTGCACCCTACTCCAGCCACGTTACACCACGAGTGGTGGGAAAAACACAATGTCAGTGGGTGGGGTGCCAATCAAGCTGAATGCTTTGTCCTGGATTGTGTTGGGCTTGAGTTTTGGAGCTGCACCTATCCACGCACGTGAAGGTTGTTCCATCACACTCCTAGCATGTACCTTGTGGGTAGAAGACAAGTTTTGGGGTGTCAAGTGAGCCACCTGCGATAGAATACCCTGCCTCTAACCTGCTTCAGTTGCATTTTTATGCTCATCCAATTCAGCTCCCAGTTAATGGTGATCAACAGGATGAAGAATTAAAAACATTGAAAGTTTGTTACATTATGAAAAAAAACATCATTCACGTATATGCTGACTCATTTCAGACCACTTGTTGAACTTTTCTTAAGTTGCTCCTGTACGTCTTGGACTGAAGAGAAGCCGGTCAACTCAATTTAGTTAAAACATTCGATGACATACCTTCCGAATAACTTTGTGTTGCTGTAGTTGCTTCTGTTTCAGGGATGATATCTCCTTCCACAGTGCCTCATTTTCTCTGCGGACAAAATCTGCATTGAGAACCTCATTTAACAATCTACCAGCAATTGACAAAAGTAACTCTCATCATGTACAAAAGGTGAAATACAGTCAATACACTGCCAAACTTTTTTTTAAGTTTAAAAAAAAATTTAGAGTACCCAATTCAATTTTACCAATTAAGGGGCAATTTAGCTTGGCCAATCCACCTACCCTGCCCATCATTGGGTTGTGGGAGCGAAACTCACGCAGACACGGGTAGAATGTGCAAAATCCACACGGACATTGACCCAGAGCCGGGATCGAAACTGGGACCTCGGCGCCGTGAGGCAGCAGGGCTAACCCACTGTGCCACCGTGCTGCCCTCCACATTGCCAAAGTTGAGTATTGTATTCAAAATTGCCAAGTTCTTCAATATTTTGCCACCTTGAAATTAAAGTATTAACTCTTTGGCGAGGCCTAGATTGCCAATTATTTCAGAGTGAAGTACTCGTGCCAAAGGAGTCAACAATCATCCAGATTTGGGCTAGAAAGTGTTTGCATCCCTCTCAAATCAACTTCTAAAGGCTTTCTTTCTCTTCCGATGCCTTTCTACTCATCTGAGCCTGTCTCCCACCAACTCAAGATGGTTGTGCAAGGTAGCTGTCAATATTGGTCTGTGCATAAGCAGAAGACAGTGCTGATTGGATCGTAAAGCCCTTCACCCAGTTTCAGAGCAATGTGGAGCGCGGCCTCCCCTCGGTTTCTGGTGATGTTTCTGATCCATCCAGTGATGGCTGCTATTCAGTTTGCAGCTCTGCAGCTTGTTGCCATTGACAGACCCGGATTAAGGGGGGAAAAAATTCCAGAACGGGAGTTCAGGAACTATGGGGAGGGTGCAATTGCTTCCCTTTATTAAATGATGTTAACTTGATGCTGCCAGCACTGTAATATTTGCAATTCCAGGTGGTGATAATCGCACAAGCACCCTGCCACATATTACTCCCTATAAAGACGGCGGCTACACTTCCAATTACACATGCAGTGTTGGCAGCAAAGCAGACTTTTATTCGTTTTTCTGCTCTCACACTCTCTATCTCCATATTTTGACGCTGAATGGATTAATGGCACAGAGTCAGAATTCACTGATACTCAAAGGTCCAAATCCAGTCTAAACAAAATTTTACAATGCAAAGGCAGAGAGTTTGAATGTAAAAATGTATAGGGAGGAAATGGTATTTAAGTAACACCTGTTCACTTGAATAATAGCGTCAAGATAAACAATTTACGTACACCTTTTAGATAGCCAGATATAGCCAAAGGTCCCAAGCTGCCTTTTACAGGTGCAGATGCTGGATATTTAGAACAGTACAGCACAGAACAGGCCCTTCGGCCCTCGATGTTGTGCCGAGCAATGACCACCCCACTCAAACCCACGAATCCACCCTATACCCGTAACCAAACAACTCCCCCCCCCCTTAACCTTACTATTAGGACACTACGGGCAATTTAGCATGGCCAATCCACCTAACCCGCACATCTTTGGACTGTGGGAGGAAACCGGAGCACCCGGAGGAAACCCACGCACACACGGGGAGGACGTGCAGACTCCACACAGACAGTGACCCAGCCGGGAATCGAACCTGGGACCCTGGAGCTGTGAAGCATTGATGCTAACCACCATGCTGCCCACAGCACATATCTAGCAGGGATAGACACAATGACAGGTTTTGAGGCAACAAGAGAGGCAGCAAGAGTGATTTAAGAGGAAAATGCCAAACACAGAAACACAGGAAAAGTAATGCAAGTCTCTGATGTCACTTTCTCTTTCTTATGGGTTGGACAGAAAATCAGCTGCTATTTTATAAAATTTCAAAAAGTCAATGAAGAGTTCCAATTTCAGGCCTGGCTACTGTTTTAGATCTATTGGTAGCAGACATTTTGCTAGGTTTGACTCTAAAATTTCTGAATGCGGTGGGCTCAGTATGGACACTATTTATGTTAGTACTGCCTTTATTAATCATACAACTCAAACAATGTCTGGAAAAAATATGCTGAGGATTAATGATGTGACATAACACTTTTTCCCTTCCATATTTCCCCCATATGATGTGCTGAGGTATGGTCCCACAAATATATACCTTGTGTACTGGTGAAACGAACAAGAGTTCCTTCTCACCTGGTTGCAAGGACAGCCATGGGTCCACTGCGCCCATCTGCTCCATAAACGATCCCGTTCCCTAGCCATGCCGGTCATTTTCCCTGTGCAGGGCTTTGATCCGTCCATCAGTTCCAAACCCCGCCCACTGATCAATTGGTTTGTGTAGATGTAAGGGATTTCCGTCATGGTCTTCTTTATGAAATCTGTGTCGTCCCGGCTGGATGCGCACACATTTACCAGGACCACCGGTGCCCCATCCAGGACACCGATGACCATAATGAAATGTCCTCCTTGGTCCATAACCATCCTCGTCGCCATCAACAGTATCCTCGTGCTAATCAGGATAGCTGCCCCTCAGACCATCATCCCGTAACATGAGTGGTATGTCTGTCCCACCCAGCCCTTCCCTAACCGCAGCCGGTCCTTCTCCCTCAGGTACATCTCTCGAAGGAAGACTGTATCGGCTTTCAAACTTCTCAAATGGCGAAGACTCTGGATCTTTTCACTGGACCGTTATGCCCCCTGACGTTCCAGGTGTTAACCCTGGTGGGGGGGTCCGTCCGTCGTTCCCCCCCCCCCTCCCCCTCCCTCCCTCCCTCACCGTCCCCCCCACCCACCACCACTTCCTGCAGGATCAACCATACTTACATGGTGGACGCACCCCTGCAGTCCAGAGTTTTCCTTTGTTAGGGGGCCGTCTAAAATGGCCATGGTTACTGTTCTCACCATCAGGCCGAGTCCCTGTGCCCAGGTTTCCCTTTGTCCAGGGGGCACCCAACATGAGTGTCAACTGTGCGTCCACCACGTGGGTGCGCCCCTGCACTCCGGGGATTCCCTTTGTTTAGGGACCCTCCAAAGTGGCTGCTTGCTGCGCCATCTTGTTCCTTCAACCTGCACCTTACCTGAAACCAATTTGAACCCCATCTTTCTCTTGTCCTTGTGTACCCCCTTCCCCTCTCTGTCCCCACCTTCTACCCTCCCCCACCCCCTCAAATCTCCCATCCCTGCCCTTGTGGTTCCCCCCCCGCTAAATGCTCCCTCCCTGCGGTGAGGTACGTCGCAGCCCCGCTTGCCGTTGCTTTCGTGCTTTCTAGTGCTAGCTTTTCCTGCTAATGTGGTGGCTCCCTTCCTGGGGGCTGATCTTACCCCTTTCCTCTGCCCGCTAGTTAGCTGTTCCTTCTGTCTCCTCTTCACCCTCACCTGCGTTCCGCTGCCTATGCCCTTCCCTGTTATCTGATATTGCTGCTCAAAGTGAGGCAGTACTGTCCCACGTAAACATTGTATAAGTGCGTCACAGTACTTTTCTCTTTTCCTCCTCTGTTTCATCCTCAACACTGCCTTGTCCAGGCCATTCGTCCCACTGTGCCAGGATGTTGAAATAACATTGCTCGTTTTGGAATGCAACCCAGAGCCTGGCTGGGAATAGCATTCCAAATTTCACTCCACTTTTGTATAGGGCTGATTTCGCCTGGTTGAACTCAGCCCTACGCTTGGCCAGATCTGCCCCAATGTCCTGGTAAACTCATATCCTATGTCTTTCGTCTGCCTTGCCCACCGCAGGATCTTCTTCCAATCCTGTATGTATGTAATTTGGCAATTATTGCTCTTGGCTATTTCTCCGCCTTGGGCTTTGGTAGGAGCGTTCTGTGTGCCCTGTCGATCTCCGGCAGCTTGGGGAAGCTCCCTCCAAACTAGGTTACCCGGCATCTTGGCCACATAGTCCACCTGGTCCCTGCCTTCGATCCCGTCTGGCAGACCCGCCACATCGTCCACTAGGTCCTTGCCCTCAATCCCGTCTGGCAGGCCCACGGTCCAGATCCTTTGGCATCGAGACCGATTCTCCAGGTCCTCTCCCTTCCCCTTCAGGCTCCCATGGGTTGCCACCAAACTTTTTATTTTGGCCTCCAGAGGAATAATCCAGTCGCTCTGGGCCGTCGACACCTTTTCCGGCTCTAGAATTGTCTTCCCTTGTCTTCCCTTGAGCTTCCAGTTTCTTCCCCATATCATCTATCACGGTCTGCATAGCGACCAAGGCCTCCATCACTGCCACCTGGATCTCCACTTTTATCACCTCTCTCATCACCATCAATTTCTTCGTCAGGAACGTCTTCCATCCATCTCCCGGGGGTACTCTCCGGGGCCTCTTGAGTTCCCATCCGCTGGCATGTTGTACCTATTCTCTCCCTTTCTTACTTGTTGGTGAAATAAGTCTGAATGTTTGGGCTAAATTCATCCAAAAGTGCCTATTTGATCGTATTCTGGAGGAGAGCCACCTGATGTGCGCCGTCTCAGCATATCACCATCACCGAAACTCGATCGACAGATAGCTAACGGTACAAGTAGATTTAAAAAGGGAGCTCAGACATAATCATCCGTATTTTCAAATCCTCCTTAGATGCAAGTGTGGTGGTTTCGGAGGACTGGAGAATTGCAAATGTTACACCCTTTTTTAAAAATGGTGTAAAGATTAACCCAGCAACTAATACTGGTCAGTTTAACCTCAGCTGCAAGAAAGCTTTCAGAGATAATAATCCAGGAAAAAATTAACAGTCACATGGATAAGTGTAGATTTATTAAAGAAAGCCAGCACTGATTTGTTAAAAGTCAAATCACACCTAACTAATTTAACTGGGTTTTTCATGAGACAGGAAATTGGACTAGCTAAAAATTGCTCTTGCAGAGAGCTGGCATGGCTTGACAGACCAAATGGTCTCCTTTGGTGGTGTAACCGTTCTAACATGGTCAGTCAACTTAACAACGGTAGTAGGTAAAATGAAATCTCGACTCAAGAGCAAAATTAAAAATGTCATAATAAATAGCAATAAAGGGAAGGTTTCGCAAGACCAACTTCATCGGATCCTTTGAAAAGCTAACAGAAACACTAGATAAGAGTAATGTCATGAATGTAATTTATTTGGATTTCTAAAAGGTCTTTTAAACAGTGTTAAAAAAATACGCTAATGAATAAAGTTGGGTACTGCTAATCCAGGAATAAGTAGCAGAATGGATTGCTAGCTGGCTGCAAGACAGACAGAAATGAGGTAAAGGGTCATTCAGTTATTGAGTGTGGCTTTGGAATCAAAAACATAATTCCTCCAATATACGTAGGCTTCTGAATGTTATAATGATGCCGGCGGTAGAAGGGGAGGCGGAGATAGTGGTAGCATTAGACGTGGAGAAGGCCTTTGATAGGGTTGAGTGGGGGTACCTGTGGGAGGTGCTGGAAAGGTTTGGGTTCGGGGAGGGGTTTGTCAGGTGGGTGAGGGTGTTATATGAGGCCCCGATGGCGAGCGTAGCCACGAATAGGAGGAGATCGGAGTACTTTCGGTTGTACCGGGGGACGAGGCAGGGGTGTCCCCTGCCCCCTTTGCTCTTTGCCAATTGCGTTGGCAATTGAGCCACTGGCCATGGCGTTGAGGGAGTCGAGGAATTGGAGGGGTCTGGTGTGGGGTGGGGAGGAGCACCGAGTCTCATTATATGCAGATGACTTGTTGCTTTATGTGGCGGACCCAGTAGGGGGAATGCCGGAGGTGATGCAGATCCTGAGGGAATTTGGGGGCTTTTCTGGGTACAAGGTCAACCTGGGTAAGAGTGAGCTGTTCGTCGTGCACCCGGGGGCTCAAGAGGCGGGGATTGATAGGCTCCCGCTGAAAAGGGCGGAGAGGAGCTTTCGGTACCTGGGAGTCCAGGTGGCTAGGAGCTGGGGGGCCCTGCACAAGCTTAACCTCACTAGGCTGGTGGAGCAAATGGAGGAGGAGTTTAAAAGATGGGATATGTTGTCGCTGTCACTGGCGGGGAGGGTGCAGTCCGTTAAGATGACGGTGCTCCCAAGGTTTTTGTTTCTGTTCCAGTGCCTCCCCATCCTTATCCCGAAGGCCTTTTTTAGGAGGGTCAACAGGTGTATTACGGGATTTGTATGAGCGCATGGGACTCCGAGGGTGAGAAGGGTGTCTTTGGAGCGGGGCAGGGATAGGGGGGGGCTGGCGCTGCCCAACCTCTGTGGGTACTACTGGGCTGCCAACATAGCGATGGTGCGTAAGTGGGTAATGGACGGGGAAGGGGCAGCATGGAAGAGGATGGAGATGGCATCCAGCATGGACACGAGCCTGGAGGCGCTGGTAACGGCGCCGTTGCCGCTCCCTCCAACGAGGTATACCACGAGCCCGGTGGTGGCGGCTACCCTCAAAATTTGGGGGCAATGGAGACGGCATAGGGGAGAGGTGGGGATCTCGATGAAGTCCCCGATACGGGAAACCACCGGTTTGTACCAGGGAGCATCGATGGCGGGTTTCTTGGCTGGCACAGGGTAGGTATTAGGAGGTTGAGGGACCTGTTTGTGGATGGGAGCTTTGCAAGCCTGGGTGAGTTAGAGGGGAAGTTTGGGCTCCCCCCGCGGAACATGTTTAGGTACATGCAGGTGAGGGCGTTTGCCAGGCGGCAGGTGGAGGGGTTGCCTCTGCTGCCCCTACGTGGGGTACGGGACAGGGTGCTTTCGGGGGTGTGGGTTGGAGGGGGGAGGATTTCGGACATGTACAACGTCATGCAGGAGGTGGATGAGGCCTCGGTGGAGGAGCTGAAGGGTAAATGGGAAGAGGAGCTGGGTGAGGAGATTGAGGAGGGGACGTGGGCAGATGCCCTGGAAAGAGTGAATTCCTCCTCTTCCTGTGCGAGGCTTACATACAGTTCAAGGTGCTGCATAGGGCCCACATGACCGGGACGAGGATGAGTCGGTTTTTCGGGGGCGAAGACAGGTGTGCTAGGTGCTCAGGGAGCCCACGAACCACACCCATATGTTCTGGGCATGCCCAGCGCTGGGGGAGTTTTGGAAGGGGGTAGCAAGGACGGTGTCGAGGGTAGGATCCAGGGTCAAGCCAGGCTGGGGACTCGCAATTTTTGGGGTTGCAGTGGAGCCGGGAGTGCAGGAGGCGAAAGAGGCCGGTGTTCTGGCCTTTGCGTCCCTAGTATGCCGGCGGAGGATCTTGCTTCAATAGAAGGATGCGAGGCCCTCAAGCGTGGAGGCCTGGATCAATGATATGGCGGGGTTCATCAAGTTGGAGAAGGTGAAATTTGCCCTGAGGGGATCAGTACAGGGGTTCTTTAGGCGGTGGCAGCCTTTCCTGGACTTCCTGGCAGAACGGTAGGAAAATAGGCTGGCAGCAGCAGCAACCCGGGGGGGGAGAGAAATGTGTATATGTGTTTATTGAATATGCCGGGGGTTTATCTATTTCTTCTTTTTGTAGTTACTGGAGGGGGGGGGGGGGGGGGGGTTTGGTTTTGGGGGTTAGTGTTTTTCTTTTGGTTGGTGTTAATACTGGTTTCTTGTTGTTATTTTGTTATTTTCTGTTTTTGATATGTTTTGGAAAATCTCAATAAAAATTATTTTAAAATAAAAACATAATTCCTAATTTTTCAGGTGACACGAAATTGTGGGATAGTCAAGACGGAGAAGGACTGTAACATCAATGAACTTGCATGATTGATACATAATTAGCCAAAGAACTTCAACACAGATAAATGTGATGAATCATATTTTGGTCAGAAAAATAACGCGGTCACATATTACTTGGAAAACAAGAATCAAAATCGGGTACAGCAAAGAGATCAGAGTGTACAAATAGACAAATCACTAAAAGTAATGATGCAAGTTAATAAAGCCACATAGAAAAAGCATTATCAAGCACCAAGGTTTATTTCTAGAGGGACAGAATTGAGAAGTAGAGAAATTGTGTGAAATTGTATTGAACTTCAGATTGACCACAGGTAGTGAAGAGGCTGCAAAAACAATTTGCAGAGCGTCATACCCATCAGAAGGGATGAACAGGCCAAGTCTCTTATCTTAAGAGAGAAGGCCAAAAAGAGAGAAGGCCAAGGGTGACCTAAAGAGGTCTTTGAAAGCATGAACAGTTTTAATAAAGAAAGTGCTTCTACTTGTAGGAAAAAGCAAAATTGGAGGTGAGCGATAGGAGATAGTTGGCAAAATTCAGAAGCAACTCCTTTACCCAGAGTGGTGGGCATATCAAACTCACTACCAGAAAAATCTTGTTCAGGTCAATAGCATGGATTCATTAAAGTGGAGGTGAAATAAGCGTAGGAGATGATAAGAGAATTAGTTGAGGAAGGAGGTGGTTTGAGCGAAGCATAAATGCTGTCATGGTCTGGTTGTGACTAACAGCCTGTTGCTGTGCTGTATATTCTTATGCAATACAAGTGACACGGACAAAACCACAGAGGGTTAACCCCCCCCCCCCCACCTTTATTAGAAATATAACTTATTAGATACCTGTCAGCATGGCTCTGAAACCAGAAGGAAAGATTCCTCAACTTCAGTTTCTTAAAAACAAGCATTTCTGCTTTCTGTTTGACAATATCGGCATTTTTAAAAATATCACAACCTTTTAATAGTCAGGATCGTGCTGTCAGCCAGGTCATGTTTTCCCTTCATCTGACGAATATCTGATAAGAGTTTCAACACATCTTGCTGCCTCAGTTTAAGGTCATCCACTCGGGTCACAGAAACCTTCAATTGAAAAAAAATAAATCATACCTCAGGAAATTATTTATAAGGCTCTAGCTGTACACTCATAGTAAAGTAAGGAAGTAAAGTCGCCATAGTCCCAGGTGACCATAGGCTGTTTTCCCCTTTGAGGGGGAGAGCGGAGTGGTGGTGATTTAACCCGAGGTTCACCATGCCTCAGGCAAGGGGCAAGGTTGAGAACGTGGACCTTCATGAATAACTTCAGCTGGTATGGGAATTGAACCCACACTGTTGGCCTTGCTCTGCATCACAAACCAGCTGTCCAACCAACTGAGCGAAACCACTCATACACTCAACTCATCCTAAATTCCAAAGAATGCACTTATGGATCAAGGTTATCACATTATGATTTTGCAGGTTACATGTTCATTCTGCTCATTCAAAATTTTAGTCTTTTTCAGAGCAGTTGCATTTTCTTGCCCCCTTTAATTAAGGTTTACACACACCAGTCCCCCACCATCAGCCCTGTCCCTCTAATAAAGACATGATGATTGATTCAATATGGTTGACAGCATTAGGAGCTGGATGGTGGTACCTTGTTCAAATGGGCACTCAAATATGAAAACCTGCTCATTAAGTGCATGTAGATTATTTGTCTATTTTGGAGGTACCACAGCAAAGTCCAATTGTATCCTTACCTGACATCTTTATAATCAGAGACACTAATCAGAAATCAGTAGCAAGAACCCTGGAGAATGTCTCTTTATGGTCAGGGCAGTGTACATATACACATCAAATATCCCACTCAGTTGTTCTCCAGAATAAGATAATGTAACACAAAGAATAACATATTTTCAATGTTTTATACTATTCCAGCACTACTTAGACCAAATTACAATAAGTAGGCTTTAGCCAATAGGTTGCCAAAATACAAAATTACCACATTTCAGATGTGAATTGAACAACATGCAATTTGTTGGGAAGAATATAAAACTACAATGTTCATTGCTACTTTTGCAGATTTAATTTGTTTCCCAATTTGCTTGTGATTACAGCTGAAAGTGAATAAATGCATTTTCACATTAAAGGAAAAGCAATATAATTTATAAAATATACCTACTATCCACTCCCAAAATGAACACACAGTACCCATCAATGGCTGGTTTTCAAATCAGAAATTACTAGGATATAATTTTAAAAATCTTCTGTCTGCATGCACCTGGTCTACAAAATCTTATATAACTGTCAAGGGTTTCCAGTTAGAATGGAATTTGCTCCATAAACCTATGTTCTACTGTACGAAACTGGATCCTCCTGCCAATGGCGGTACCTCAGTTTTGAAGCTCCCGGCTCCTCAGCACATATCCTACTTCCCAAAATCATGCTTTGCAATTAAATTATAAACAATGGAACAGAACTAAAATATTATAAAGATGGAACGTACGTCTTCAGAATGAGAACTGATTTAGACCCACATTAAGTCCTTGCCCTCCAACCCATGCAACTGTATGGCTACGTTTGGTCCTGGAGATCAATTAGTCTGCATTTCCTGAGAGATGCAAAGGTTGCAAACTGTTTGTAAAATCTTTTGTTTGCTGATTTGCTTAAATAACCCTAATTTCTAGTTTACAACTCAAGATATATATCTATTAGTGTATCAGTCAATGTTAGCAATTAGAAGTTTAAAATATTATTCCTGGAGTGTACTTAATCAATAGAAGGATAATTATGTAGCCTGCCATTCCAGTTTACTTAACAGAGGGCTTAATTTTACGAGATGCCAGACCGCCCCCAACTGGCCCCCTCCCCATCTAGCTAAAAAGGCTGGAGGCGGGATTTCCACCCCTCAGTCTTAGCCAATCAGAGGGTCTGGGTAAGCGTATAGGGCTTTGCCAGGTACCCAACGTCCAGCCCATGGCAAGAGGGTGAAGAGGTTGGGCTTCACATTTGGGTATGACAGGCCAATGGTGGGAGGGGAACTGGGGGTGTGAATGGCAAAATTGAGAGGTGGGGAGTTACTCCAATGGGCCCAGAGGGCTCAGAAAAGCTCCACCCATTGGGCTAGACATTTGGCTTGGGCCTCTCCTGGTTAAATAGTAGTGGCGGAAGAATGAGGCCTTAAGTTGTTAATATTTGCCCAGTGAAAGGGCCTCAATTGGTCCAGAGGCAGGAAGGCTGCCTGACATCTCCCTGGTAAATGGGGCCAGAACCAGAGGTGAACTTGTCTACAGAGGGATAGAGCTTTATGCTTAGAAAGAACATCTGGAATCCACCTTACTTTAACAGCAACAACCTGTCTTCATGACCACCCAGAATGCTTTCAAATTGCCTCATACAAGCTATAACTGGCACTTCATAGAATGGAATCCCTATAGTGCAGAAGGAAGCCATTTGGCTCATCAAGCCTGCACTGGTCCTCTAAAAGAGCACCCTGACCAGGCTCCCACCCTATCCCTGCAACACCATAACCACACTTAACGCACACATCCCTGGACCCTAAGGGGCAATTTAGCATGGCCAATCCATCAAACCTGCACATCTTTGGACTCTTTTTCCAATAAATTTTTTTTTCTTTTTTTTATAAATTTAGAGTACCCAATTAATTTTTTCCAATTAAGGGGCAATTTAACACGGCCAATCCACCTACCCTGCACATCTTTAGGTTGTGGAGGCGAAACCCACACAAACACGGGGAGAATGTGCAAACTCCACACGGACAGTGACCCAGAGCCGGGATCGAACCTGGGACCTCAGCGCCGTGAGGCAGCAGGGCTAACCCACTGCGCCACCGTGCTGCCCTTTTTTTCCAATAAATTATGGGTTCCTTGGAGCCCTTTCCTCCCTTCGCATCAATAACTTATTTTATCAACCCAATTAGTCCATTTTTGCTAAATAAACCCTACATTCAAGGCTTTCCCAAGCTGTACTTCCTCAATACCCAAAATACAACACTCAATAGAACAGCTGACTCACTAAATTTTGATTACTTCCATGTCTGACTTATAATTAATACAAAGAAACTATTTCTTCACAGCTCACAAACCAGTCAGCAGTTACCACCTATTTTGAATCAATGCACCAATGCAGTCCTTCAATTTCTTGGCCTCGCTACTTCCGTAGATTTCAAATGTAATTCCCACACCTCCTTCACTATTGAAATTACTGTAAAAACCTCTAGCCAGAATTTTACCAGGCCATTGGCAATGGGCTGAGAAGCTGGACGGCTTGCAAAATATAAATGGGAAGGCCTTGCGGGGGTGGTGAGCCTGATGTCTTCCTGCTGCCCCAAATCCCTTGCCAATTTGGTCTGCAGTAGGAACATTGCAGACATGCTACCCAGCAGAATTCTAATTGAGCTGATGAAGTGGTCAATCGAGGGCCTTTTCCCAACTCGGCAGACATTTTGCCTGCACAAAGAGAGCTCGCCATCGTGCGAGGAGACCACACATTGAAAGCTGGTAGCTTTGCAGTGGCTCCGGTGGTGCCTTTTTGGACACTCCAAAGACCAGAGCGAGCGTCCCGTGAGAGTAACGACTGCACCCCTCCACACAACGACGCCCGCCACATGTGCTAAACAATCCCTCCATTCCGAGATTGGGAACAATGGCATTGCTGCGCTGCCAGCCCTCTGATTGGACCAGCAACACTTGGGGGCAGATCGCAATCTTTAAGTGGGATGCCAGCCCCAATAGCAACCACTTAATTGGTCACCACTTGGATGGCCTGAGAAATGTGCCTCCCCAGGTGTGCTGCTAGCCAAGCTGGGGCCACCTCCAGCCCCAAAACTTTGATCACAATGGAAAGCTTTGTCCCTCTGTTTCCTCAATTCATTTCCCCTTAAAAGGCAATAAGAGCACAACTCTGCACAAAGTCCCAATTTCTCAAAGAGTTGAATACGGCTCAAAATTTTGGAGGGTCTTCTTTGCACTTCTCTTTCACTCTTAGGACAGGATATAAGAAAATTACCTAAATTATCGGATAGATAAATCCTTTTCTCTGCTCCAATCCCCTGCTCTCTCCGTAACAACCATCTTTGCATATGCTGACAAAACACAAATACAGCCATGGTCACTGTGACACTGAACTTGAAATTTTCATTTGAAACTTCAAATTAATATTGTACATGCTCCTCCTCCTCCTCCCACCCAAACTGTAATGTGAATAAGACCTTGCACCATATTCAAAGGCTTTGCTAGATGCCCAGACCTCGAAGGGATATCTGAATTTGTAACATTGGATTAATTGCAATCATTCAGGGTGGCATGGTGGCACTGTGGTTAGCACTGCTACCTCACGGTGCTGATGACCCAGGTTCGATCCGGCCCCGGGTCGCTGTCCGTGTGGGGTTTGCACATTCTCCCAGTGTCTGCGTGGGTCTCACCCCCACAACCCAAAGATATGCAGGGTAGGTGGATTGGCCATGCTGAATTGCCCCCAATTGGAACAAAATAATTGGGGTAATCTAAATTTATTATAAAAGTAAATAAATAAATTGCAATCAACCAGCCCAGCACCTGATTTAGTTGAACAGAATGGTGGAATAAATCCCAATTGAAGTGGCAATTTTTATTGATAGCATGATGGGCTAATCCTTGACACCAAGAACTCAGGTTGAGGGTCTCATGTTGCAGGAGAATCTGGAGCAATTCTAAGTTTGAAATGTACAAACAGCGAAGGAGGAGAGGAGTCTCGCTTTCTTTCCAGCCATGAAGACAGCTTACAGGAAGAGATAAACACTAGGTGAGGCATAGAAATAATAATGCTCGCTAGTTTCAGAAACTTGCCCGTGAGGTGAATACAGCTCATCAACAAATGTTGAGTTTGTTATTTTTCACGTTCCAAAAAGTGATAAGAAATGAATTAACATTTGCAAAAATATCGATAGCTAACAGACTACATGTAGAATAATCCCAATTGTTGGTTTAGAACTGGCACCATTAAAGTAATTGTCAGCATTCCACCTTCCAAAAGATAGCAGAAACTTACAAGATCCAGCATCCAATAGAGGAAGCAGTGGCGCAGAAGTTGCGTCACTGGGCCAGTAATCCAGAGCAAGATCTGGGAACCCAGGTTCAAATCTTGCCATGGTAGAATAGCGAAATTTGAATTCAATTTTTTTTTAAATCATTGTTGATTGTCATAAATACCCATCTGGCTCAGACGTCCTTCCCTGGTCCAGTCTGTATGCGACTCAGGATGCACAGCAATATGGCTGACTCTCAAATGTTTCTGAATATTTATTCAAATCTGATTTTCTTTGGCCTTCAAGAGCTTCTTAAATGTTGAGGGTTCCCAGCTCTACCACACTTTCGGGCCATTTACCTATCATGCCCTCAGGTGCTTGGTCCCTCTACAAAGGGAAAGTTTCTGACTATTTACATAATTCTGTATCTCAATCAGGTCTACCACCTGACCAGCCTCCCTTCATCTCCGAAACACACCAGCCCAGGCAACCCAAACTGTAATGTGAATAAGACCTTACACCATAATCAAAGGCTTTGCTAGAAACCTGGAAATCTTCTCTGCACACTTTCTAGTGCAATCACATCCTTCCTATAGCGTGGCAAACAAAACTGCACACAGTACTCTAGCTGTGGCCTAATGAGTATTTTATACAACACCATCATAACCATAGTCTATGCCTCAGCCAATAAAAGCAAGTATCCCATATGCCTTCTTACACCCCTTATCAACCAGTCTTCTTGCCTTCAGATATTTTTAGACATGCAGCCCAAATATTCCCATTATCCTCTGAACTTCATAGGGTCCTACCGTTCATTGTGTATTCCCTGGCCTTGTTAAAACTCCCAACCTCACTTTTCAGGGTTAAAGTTCATTTGCCACTGTTCTGCCCATCTGATCAGCCCACCTCCATCGTCCTGTAATCTAAAGCTTTCCACCTCGCTATTTTACCACACCACCAATTTTCCTGTCGCCTGCACACTTACTGATCATACGTCCCACATTAACGTTCAGATCATTAATGTACACTACACTACATGTACACCACCAGACACAGGCCTCCAGTCATAAAAACAACGTTCTACCAACACCTTCTGCCTCTTGCCACTGAGCTAATTTTGGATTCAATTTGCCAAAGTGCCCTGGATCCCATGGGCTCTTATCTTCGTGATCAGTCTCCCATGCAGGACCTTGTCAAAAGCCTGAATCAAGTCCATGTTGATGACATCAAATGCACTGACCTCATCTACACACCTAGTCACATCCTAGAAAAATTAAAAAATGTGTCAGGTGTAGGGCAAGGTGGCACAGTGGTTAGCACTGCTGCCTCACGGCGCTGAGGCACTAGGTTCGACCCCAGCTTTGGGTTACTGCCCGTGTGGAGTTTGCACATTCTCCCCATGTTTGCGTGAGTTTCACCCCCACAACCAAAAAATGTGCACGGTAGGAGGACCGGCCACACTAAACTGCCCCTTAATTGGAAAAAATAAATTGGGCACAATAAATTATTTTTCAAAAAGAAAGAAAAAAAAAGATATAGGGGTGATCGAACGGCCACGCTGCCCCCTAAAAGCAGCTCGCTGTGGCACAGCATGGCCGTTAGAATTCTGGAAACCCCCGCTCCTGGGATCTACCCGGCTTACAACGCCTCAAGATCTAATGCGATTTTGCGAGATGTTGCAATTTAAATCCTGCCCATTGTGGATGGGATCACCTTTTGGAAGCTGCAGGTGGATGCTCAGCAGGGATCCCCCCCATAGTGCATTAGGGGTTGGGTGATCACTTTGGGGCTCCAGAGGTCTGGACACCACTCTCTTACTATACTGGGGAGTTCCAGCAAGCGGAGCTCCTCAGTGTACAAAACGGGGTTATGTGCGGCATTGGCCGCTCGTTTCCCGCTGAGGCCCCCCTATCTAACCCGGGTGGCATTTTATAGTGTTGTGTTTCTTGGCACTGAGTGCCAGGAAACGCATAGCTAAACGCGCTCGCTATGGGACTTTGTTCCCAATGAGTTAAATCCCGCCCATAGGATAAACCTTCCACAATACTGTCCATTCATGTTACAGTTCACTCACGGAATCCAAGTGACAACCTTCATTTTCATGTGCATGCTCTCGACTGGAGCTATGGAACGTGATGGTAGAGAGTCCAACTTACTTTCCATCACATGAATCTCCTCCTACCGCCTGACATTAGTGTGTGGTGGAAGGATTTACAGGTTGATATTCAACCCGTTTGGCAGCATTGCGAACGTAAACTCCTTGGCCATGAGGTCCTGGGGTGGGGCACGAATCTGGTGCTTCAGACTGAGGCGCAGGGAAATTACACACTGCGCCACAACGCAGCCAGTGTTCAATAGATTAAACCTCTTAGCTGTGCTCCAAGTCTCAACCCCAATCTCAAGTGACAATCAAAATCTCTGTCTCAAATACTTCAACAATGTCTGATTTGTACTGAATCATTCAGCCATAAATCCACCAGCTTTGACCGCCAGGCACTGTGATTTGTTTGTACACTGATTCATGAAAAAGGCTTAAAATCAACCACAACCCACAAATGAGTAACACTTGCCTTCCTCTTGATGTGGTCCAGTAACTGAGGTTCTCCTTGTCTGAAGCGTGGGTGCTGAAACTCAATTATATCATCCAAATCTCGGGGCAGACCTACACCTATGTGAACCACCTTATGAAAGCCATCTGTAATAGAATATAAAGTCAAGAAAGAGTTAGAGGTAGGGACATCATCGATAAAAGTAGAATGGAACTTTATTTTACATACGAACACACAAATCAGGAGGAGTAGGCCATTCAGCCCCTCGAGTCTGCTCTGCCATTAAATATCATGGCTGACCTGATTGTAACTTCAACTCCACATTCCTGCCTACCACCGATAACCTTTCATTAATCAAATCAAGAGTCTATTTAGCTCTGCCTTAAAAATATTCAAAGACTCTACTTCCACTTCCTTTTGAGGAGGAGCTCCAGATTCTCACGGCCCTCAAAGATACATCAATTCTCCTCATCTCCATCTTAGACTCCTGCTTCTAGATTCTCTGACAAGTGGAAACATCATCGCCACATCCACCCTGTCAATACTCCTCAGGACCTTACAGGTTTTGATCAAGTCACCTCTTACTCTTCTGCACCTCTAGTGGATACAAACCTAACCTCTCCAACCTTTCCTCATAAGGCAATCCACTCATTCCTGGAATCAAACCAGGAGTAAACCCTCTCTAAACTACTTCTAATACATTTACAGCTTCCTGGAATTAATCCAGGAGTAAACCCTCTCTAAACTACTTCTAATACATTTACAGCTTTCTTTAAATAAGGAGACCAATACTGTAGACCAGGGGTGGGCAAACTTTTCCGTGCAAGGGCCACATTCAGAAATTCACAATTCACAAAGGGCCGCATAGTATATTAAGTAAAATAATTACTTCACCCGGTTATGATTCTGGGCGCCTCATATAGAACATAGAACAGTACAGCACAGAACAGGCCCTTCGGCCCTCGACGTTGTGCCGAGCAATGATCATCCTACTCAAGTCAACGTATCCACCCTATACCAGTAAGTAACCCAACAGCCCCCCCCCCCATTAACCTTAAAAAAAAAAAATTTTTTTTTTTAAATTAAAAAAAAATTAAAAAAAATTTTTTTTTTTTAATGACTTGGAGGGCCGCAGAAATACCTTTGGCGGGCCGCATGCGGCCCGCGGGCCGTAGTTTGCCCACCCCTGCTGTAGACAATACTCAAGCTGTGATCTCACCAATGCCCTATACAACTGAAGCATAACCCTACTTTTGTAATCACGTCTCCTCACAATAAGTGATCATATTCTATTGGCTTTCCTAATTACTTGCTGTACTTGTATACCAGCCTTTTGTGATGCATGCAGTGGGACACCTAGATCCCTCTGTACCTCAAGAGCACTGCAATCTCTCTCCAGTTAGATAATCATTTTTTTTTTATTCTTCCTGACAAAATGGACCATTTCACATGTGCCCACATAATACTCCCATTTGCCAGATTTTTGCTCACTCATAACATATATCCTTTTGTAGCCTCCTTACATCCTCTGCACAATTTACTTTCCATCCATCTTTGTGTTGTCAGCAAATTTAGCAACCATACCTTCAGTCCCTTCGTCCAAATCATTTATATAGATTGGAAAAAGTGGAAGCCCAGCATTGACCCCTATGGCACACCGTTCATCACATCTGCCAACCAGAAAAAGACCCATTAATACCTATTCTGTTTCCTGTTAGCTGGTCGATCTTTAATCCATGCCAATATATTACACCCTACACATGTGACTCCTTCAAAGAACTCCAAAAATTGGTTAAACATGATTTTCCTTTCACAAAACCATACTCACTCTGCTTGATTGCCTTGAATTTTTCCAAGTGCCCTGCTATAAGATCTTTAATAATGGCTCACATTGGGGTGGCATGGTGGCACAGTGGTTAGCAATGCTGCCTCATCGCTCCAAGGACCCGGCTTCGATCCCGGCCCCGGGTCACTGTCCGTGTGGTGTTTGCACATTCTCCCCGGGTCTGTGTGGGTCTCACCCCCACAACCCAAAGATGTGCAGGGTAGGTAGATTGGCCACACTAAATTGTTACTTAATTGGGGGGAAAAAAGAATTTGGTACTCTTAAAAAAAATGTTTTTAACTAAAAATAAATAAATAATGGATAACATTTTCCCTATGATGGTGTTAGGCTAACTGGCCTATAGTTTCCTGATTTCTGTCCCCCTCCCATTTTGAATGAAGGAGTTACATTTGCTATCTTCCAATTTAATGGAATCTTCCCCAAATCTAGGGAATTTTGCAAATGCATCAACTATCTCATTAGTCACTTCTTTCAAGACCTAGGGGTGATTTGCTGCTCTATCAGGTTTTAATACAAAATGGACAGCCCATAAAGAGGTTTGGCTCATCTTATCCCAAGTCCAGGTTCTCCATCCATTAAATTGCAAGTTTCATTACATTAAAAACAGGTCAGCATTCTCTAGCCCTTTTGTTCCAGGCCTAGACTAACCCATGGCAAGGCATTTTGTTCAACTATCCAAGAAACAAACAAGTATGGAAAGGCTATTCAGACCAATCCCCTGGGTCTTGCTGTGCCTATCTTGCTGTTCTCTCCAGCCATTTTCAACGCACCCTTCTCTGCTAGACATCTGTCAGGGCTGCCTTTCTTCTCAGTTGCCTTCACACAACCCTAGGTTTCTCTGCGACCCGAGCACTTTGACCTTAATGATCTGTGTTACACATTTCCTAGCCAGATCCCAATTTGTATGCAACTGACAAAAAAGGTGCAAAACCAAACAAGGAGGATTAACCCTCCTTCTGTTGGCTCTGTGCCACTCACCATAAACTTCAAATAGGTTTCTTAAGCCAACCAAGGCCTCATAGCTGCCATTTCTCTCTCGAGCTCTTATTTTCTTGTCCTTAGTTTTGTTCCCGGCATTCCCTCCCATGCTTCATTTTCACAGAATCGCAGAATTGCCACAGTGCAGAAGGAGACCATTCAGTCCACCATGTCTGCACCGGCTTTTCCTTACTGCCCTGGTTATGCTGCTATTCCCTCTTCACTTTCTCTTCTGATCAAAACCTTTTCCACGCATGGGCTGGATTTTCATCTTCAGGTAGTAGAGTTGGAAAATTTCCCAGAGGGTGTGGTTGCTATATTCAGGTCCATCAACCTCAAAGAGTAGAGAGGCAACAACAGGGGCTGCTGAGTGCCATGGTGGTCTGTTTATTAGACACTCTCTTCCGTGTTCCTGGACTTTATCCAAGTTCTAATAACAACTGCAAAAACAAAGAACAGCATTCTGGCCCTCAACCCTACACACTCCTCATACTTGGCATCCATGCCAACTCATGCACCTCCACTCACCACAACCCTTCATACCCTCCATGCCAACTACAGCACTTTCATGCCCATTCACCCACCATACTCTGCAGAAACAATAAACCCTAAAATAGCGTGTGTGCGCTATAGCTTCAAACAGAATAAAACTCCTTTCACCACAGCTTTATAAACTGGTCAATCATCCAGACCCTTCAAAGTATCAATAACTGAAACTGCAAGCACATGAAGTTCTGAGCTCTTAAGCCACTTGCTTCCTTACTTTTTCCATT
Organism: Scyliorhinus canicula; assembly: GCF_902713615.1. Classification (NCBI taxonomy): domain Eukaryota; kingdom Metazoa; phylum Chordata; class Chondrichthyes; order Carcharhiniformes; family Scyliorhinidae; genus Scyliorhinus; species Scyliorhinus canicula. The sequence continues at coordinate 43,032,333 of NC_052162.1, read as the reverse complement.
ATCTTTGCCTCCGGTTAGCTGCACCTCCCCATCCAGTTATTGAAATATCTCCTTATGATACCATTCCAACCAATAGCTTCCTTTAGTCAAATTTTATTTTCTTCAAGATTAAATATTTAAAAACTGTCTGTAGCTAAACATTACTCTATATTTCCTTTTGCTAAATGAGACCTATTCTAGAGCAGAGAGCTCTGGCTGCTCTAACAGTGGTTCATTTCCTCAATCGCTACGTTGACAAACACAACACAAATAATCACTTGGTGGCCAGCACAACACAAATGGTCAACACACATGAATCTATCAAGAATCACCATCAGAGCCATCGTTTTACAATAACAGATCAAATTAATTTTTTTTTTTAATTACACAAGATTTCTAGACTTGAGATTGTGTTCTATGGTTCTATTTAACAAACTAACAACTGCAAATCCTTAACTAACGTTGTTTTATACCTCTTCCAAAACAAATGCAATTCAGCACTCCAAATGTACTTACACATGTTGAGTTGCCTGACAAAGCTGGCCATATTGTTGTGTTTGAAGTACATGGGGAGGATTTCCTTAGCAAAACGCCTCTCATTGGACACCTGAAAACAGGTGCCATTCTGCAAAAGGATAAAAACAGTAACCTGTCAACACTCGCACAGCTCAAAAATCGATAAACTGGTCATTTACAAACACAAAAATCAGCTAACAGATGGGAGACACACCAATTCAGAGAATTGAAATGGAAGTTTAAATTTCCCACGCTGCTGTGTCTCACACGCTTGGTAAATTCCACAGGAATATGGAAACGCAACCCATAAGGTTCATAAAATGCATTTTCCCCCCCATTTTGGTTTGTCTATGAAACATGTACAACTTGGTCTATATGCAAAAGTATTATATACACTAGTTTGTCCTGTTTAAAACTGGTAGACCAGAGTGATTGAAAACCTGGCCCTGGTGCTACTACTTCATTGGATGGATAAATAACAAATATCTGTTGATATTTGCTGGTTGAGTCAAGAAACTTTCTGTGGTCCGTGATATTCCCAAGAAGGCAACATATTTGGACACATCAACTGTCCATGGGTGGATTGCTACAGTTAATTGACTTCTATGGTGTGCATGAACAACACTGGAAATTATTTTTTGGATCAAGACAGTGGAATTAGTGCACACTGCCATGCATGCCTGTGTGTCAGTGCCTGGCAAGTATGGTTAATGCCCACACTATTTGAGAGTTCTGAGCATACCACTTGTGGTGCTGCAGGCAAGGATCAAGCCAAATAACACTCCCTCTAAAAAATGTTTTGTTTGTTTTTTTTTCTTTTTAAATTTTAGAGTACCCAATTATTTTTTCCAATTAAGGGGCAATTTAACATGGCCAATCCACCTACCCTGCACATCTTTGGGTTGTGGGGTGAAACCCACGCAGACACGGGGAGAACGTGCAAACTCCACACGGACAGTGACCCAGGGCCGGGATTCGAACCCGGGTCCTCAGCGCCGTAGGCAGCAATGCTAACCACTGTGCCACCGTGCTGCCCACACTCCCTCTAAAATAACCAAACGCTGGAATCAAAAACAAGAACATGGGATGTGGGTAAAACTCATCAGGTTTGGCAGCATCGGCGAGTAGAGAAAGCAGAGTTAGCATTTCAAGTCTTTTGGCTCTTTGTCAGAATTGCACACAGCAATCTCGTATGTACCACGCAGAGCCAGAAACGGGCTGTATAGAAAGTAAAACTAGAGGGATGCCTTCCCTTACAGAATGTCAGATGTCATAACGATTTATCGGTGCAACCTCCAAGTAGATTATTTTCTCACAGGCTATGCTCCACAGGATCTTCATCTTCATTTCTGTGGGGTGGACAGACAATCCAGAGGTTTTCCCATTTACCAGGTGTGACACTATGGGAGTTTGAGGGTTGGGCGCCAGGCCTAGTTTGAGATGTCTGGTTAATTGTTTTCGTTAGCATGCCACATCTCCTGCCAGTGGATCATAGAGTATGACCAAAAGGTACTGTGTGCTGTTTCCTCAACATTCTTCCAGAATGCCAAGATTCTATATTTGATACAAAATAAGAGACCAGAGCTGGACAGACATTTTCAAAGTACGATAAAATAATCTCTCACCTCTAGCTTTGTGAAAGGAAAAAGCAGTTTTAAGTGACAAGGCATCCCTGCAGTACCAGATCCATGTGTAGACGGCGCTATGTTTGGTAACTTGCATGTTATCCTGTCACATTCCTGCACTGTATTTCACACTCAAGTCAGCATTAGTTTGTGTGCAACTCTACTACAAACCACTAGGTGGCAATACAAAGAAACATTTGCAGGCTTTCACGACCAATGCTGATCCCAAGGTGGAGGAATCAGCGGCCGACTGTAAACTAATTCTATCATGCCATACCTCGAGGTAACTGTTTCTTCATGCAGCTCCCCCCCTCCTCCCCCCCCCCCCCCCCCCCCCCCCCATTTCCTAACGATTTATTAGTTGGTTGTTGGGACCCTGTACAAACTATTCCCCAATTCATTCTCACCTCCAACTAGGGTGACCATATTTTCAAAAGTCAAAACTGGGACACACTGAAGGGTTTCAAGAAAAACTAAGTCCACAAAGACACATATACTTGTTGACCAAAGTCAGGAATCTAGAAGAGGGGCAATTGAAGGCAAATGACAAAATACCCTTGAATATGTAGCGTTTGTACATTCCCCCCATGTCTGCGTGGGTTTCCTCCCCCAGTCCAAAGATGTGCGGGTTAGGTGGATTCGCCATGCTGAATTTCCCCTTGGTTCCCAGGGATGTATAGGTTAGGTTATGGGGTTAAGGTGATAGGGCAGGGTGGACGGGTGAGTTGACCTAGGTCGGCTGCTCGAGGGGTCAGTGCAGTCCTGATGGGCCTAATGGCCTCCTTCTGCACTGTAGGGATTCTATGATTTTATGTCCAGTCAGAGTTGGCAACCTTACGAAAAATGATCGTCTCCCTCCATCAGCCCACTCAAGTGTGGTTTTCCAGAGATGCCCTGGCACTCAACAATTCGCCCCTCTCCATGAAAGCATGGTGTCGTGGAAAGCTGCACCAACTTGGCTTTATAAAAGAGGTTCCAGCGTGCATCAGGGCAACAAAATCAAAAAATAGATCTGAATGTGCAGAGGAAATTTTGAATAATGTCATTTATTGATTCCTTACATAGAGCTTTAAGAAAATATCTGCTGTGTAGATGCAATGCATGAAGTTAATAAATTACCTTTTAAATTCATTTAATTGTCCTTATTTTCTCTTCTCACATTTAAGAGGAAGTGACCCCTGTTCATGAGCCACACAATCAGCCCCTACTGTAGTAGTCTGTCCATGTGTACATGTGCTCCAGGTTCAAATTCCACAACAAGACTCAATGGGCAAGGAGGGTGCATTCATAATGTGGTCAAATTAGTCTAGTATCAACTTGTAAATCCTTTGACACACGCCAATGGCAGACAGCAAGAGTGGGGAGATTCCTGGTCAGTCATGTGATGAAAAGAAATTGGAGTGGAGTCCTGGATGGCCAGTGTGAATCAGATTGGTGCCAACAGCAGTGTACAATACCCCTTACTGTCTCCTTGTCCAACCCATGATGGAGGTTATGGCACACTGTGTATCAGACCTGTCTTCAGGCAGCGAACATACATATATAGGCACTAATGCGGATTATTCCCTATGCAGTACACAACAAACTGTGCAATTCGGTTTGCAAAACACCATTATTTATTGTGCTATTATACACTGTACATAACATTCTTCACTCTTCATGTTGAAACTTACATACAAAACAGGTTTCAGTCTGTAGGCTGTACCATCCTGTACTATAAACACGTTCCAGAGGGAATGGGAGAGAAATGCTTTGTCAACCCATGAATAAACTTAGAACAATGGTAAAACTATGATTTATAATAAATTTAAGCATTGTCAGTCTTTACACTGTTAGAATAGATTCTTGCTATGCCTTTTAAAAAGGAGAATTTCACATTAAATGAAAGGAATATTAAATTGTGCCCGAATGCTACAACACACTAGAAATTATTGGTTCCGAATTACTAGATCGGTGGAAAGTGCATGGTTCTAAAACGAACATTCAAACAATGTTAAAGTGCGCTTCCTTGAATCATTGACTTCTAGCCTGAAGGAACTCATTCACTGTTTTCCCCCATTCAGCATAGGCACCTCAGGGCGACTGTTGTTGCAGACGAGGAGTGGGTGGGTGCAGTTAAAGCATTTCTTGTTTTCTTCAATCAAATTGTCTACACTGTAAAACAGCCCCATCGCTTTGATATTGCAAGCTTAAAAGAAGCCGGCACCCAAGAAAGGAGATGGGGGGGGGGAAAGTCTGCTTAAATGGCAAGCATTAATCCTTGAAACTGAGCTTTTTACACAGTGCAGGGGACACATTTTAGTGGTCAGGTAAAGATGAGGGGACTCAAGGGAAGAAAAAGTGTGAAGAGACACCATTAGGTGAAAACCCAGACAATTTGAGTAATTTGGAGAAACTGTTGGGGTGGCCCCAGCAAAGTTGGGATTTCCGGTCCCCTCCGTACCCCACCCTATCCCAACTCACCTCAGCATCACCTTATATTCCTCCAATTTTCTACTTCTTGGACTCTGGAGCCCACATACATTTTGGCCCCTCCCACTTACATAGTTTCATGCAGAAAACTCTTTGCAATCCTGCCCCTACGCCCCACCAAATATATGAAAAACAAATCTACAACATACCTTTCCTTACTCACTAACCTCTCAGATGGCCCTTCCCCAATGGGTTATATCTCTTCTCTAGAGTGAACATTCAGGTACAATCTGCACCACCCCCTCATCTACGTTTACCCTTCCCACACTTTAAAAAATGTTGTCATTACCTTCCCCCTCTCTTTGCTCTCACATAGAAGTTTGCCCTTTACTCTCCTACCCTACACCCTAACTGTCCTACCCTACACCCTCCCTCCCCCCAATCCTCAAGCCAGAATAGACTAATTTGACTTTTTCTGACCTTCCTGTCTGCTGAAGTATCTCCTTCCACAGACTGGGCCCCAGTTGTCCCTATGCCCTCTAACTTCACTTGAACTAATTACAACATTTGGTCTGGACCCCTCATTAACAAGCAACCTCCTCCTTCACCTTCAGGTACCAAGCCTCAAGGAGGCATTGGTGACCATGGATTTCCATGATTTTGCGAAGTACTGCAGTGGTTTGCCATTGTCTTCTGTGGTATGACTGACCAGGAAACTGTCCCACTCTTCCGGCCTGCCTCAGATGTATTGGAAGGATTTACAGGATGATAATCAACCAGCGTGACCCTCAAGACCCAAGATGGTACTTGCGGTGGCAGGAACGCTATCATGGAACCACAAGGCCTTCTTTCCAATGCTGCAGAAGATTATACTGCAATATTAGATTTATTTTTTTTTAAACTGGTCATTTGGGGTTATTTAGACACTGCCCACTTCTTTGTGATCATTGTTATTCTCCATTGTTGATCTTCACACTATAATGTTTTATGAAGTGTATCGACAATTTAAAGATCACGAATAAGAATGATATTCTCGGCGCCATTGTTGTTCACTGCTTCTGAGACACAGACCTATGTAAAACAATCCAATGTAAATTGTATGGCATGCAGGGAGAAAAAAAACCCATCACAATTCTTATGTGGGACAGGTTCTACATGGGACAAATGAATACATATACTAGCAATATTGCCACTGTAAAACACTTCAGATTCAAATTCTGGAAGCAATCAGGTCAGTCAGCCTCTGTGGAGAAGATAATGTTGGGTTAAGACCGGAAACATTAAGCCTACTTTCTTCGCTCCACAAATGCCTGACCTGCAGACTGTTTCCAACACTTTGTTTTTATTCAATATTTCCAACAATTTGTGGCATTGTTTTTTACCTGCTATATCATGTATTTATTGCAATAATAATCAAGTTGACTGTTACCATACATAATCTTTTCATGTGTCTGGGTACTTACTTTGATCAACAATTTGCCTTTCATCTGACAAAGCATCCCAAGGTGCTCAGTGGGAGTGGCAAACACAATTTGACCAAGAGCTACAAAAAGAGGAACAGGGTAGCTGACCAAAAGCTTGGCCAAAATGGGGTTTAAAGGAAGATAGGTAGATAGTGGGAGGGGGGTAAGGAGGGCATCCAGATTCTATGGCCTTGGCAGCTGAAGATACATCCAGCAATGAAGGAATTTTGGATTTTGAATCAGGGATTTTGAAGAGGCCACAATTAGCAAAACACAAATATCTGAGGGTTGTGGGGCGAAAGGGGATTACAGAGATAAGGAGAGGCAAGGCTGTGGAGGAACTTGAAAGCATGGACCTGAACTTTACGATCGAGGTATTGCTTAACTGGGAGCCAAATGTAGGTCAGCGAGCACAGGAACGATAGGTGAACAGTACTTGGTGCAAGTGAAGACCGTGCGGCTGGATTTTGGATACCCTCAAGTTTACAGAATGAGAGAGACTGGCCAGATCACATAGGCATTGCTGAAAGGTCACCAACCTAAAACGTTGGGCTGGAGTTTCAATCCGGGGTCAGGAACCTGACACCCAGATCATTGCTCGGCCCCAACCCCACATGCAAAGCCCCTGATTGGCCTGGAGACAAGCTCAGCATCCAATTAGGAATAAGGAGTGGCCTGGAGGCAAAACCACAAAATGGATGATGATTTTAAAGAGCAAACAGAAGCCATTACTTGGCTTTCCATTGCTTGAAGGTACGGAGCTGTGGTTCAGTGGTGGCCTGGACAGGCATCCTAGGGGGCCCCATACTTTTCTGTAGCCACCCTTGAGGTTTTGACAGATGGAATCTCCAAGAGGAGAATGTGTTGTTTTCTCTGTTCTGAAGAAATCCCCCAAGATGGCATGGATGCAAGTGGCTACGGAGGTCAGCAGTCCAGGAGTCACAAGAGGATGTGGCTGCAGTGCAAAATACACTTCAATGATTTGATACGGTCTGGAAAGGAGAATGGAAAATGACAGCTGTGACAAGCCTGTCACTCTATCTAAATCAGCATACACACAAGCTAAGCAGACGGAGTTCTCCTTAACGCTGTCGGATCAAGTAGGCAGTTGCATCACTTAAGGGATTAGCAACCCTTGCCATTCAGCAAAAGATATGAATATTTTGCACCTTCTTCCTGGTAAAACAACTCAGACCCTCCTTTAATATTTAACAACCAAGCCTTCCAAGCTTGCTGTCAGGTAGAATTCAGAACAGATCACATGACCCCGTGATTTCACAATTTAACCCTAAATTAAAGAGACAGTCCCAACACATAACAATCTTACAAACTTCATATTTGCAGTATCAGCTCCAGTGATCTTGGCAGTTGCATGTACGGCTGCTATGAAGCCACGAGACATCAGATCATTGCAGACATGAGTGCAAATCATCTGTGGCACAGGCGCTCCATCACTTGCAGGTAGGTAACTTTTGACCGGTACACCCAATGTCTCAGGTAGCAACTTGTTCCTCTTGTAGCCTCCCACTGTGCTCCTCTCGTCTCCCTCTGACCAGGAAGATGCATCAGCTGAAGCCTCTCCTTACTACTTTATTCAATATCAAAATAGCCTGTTCCAACGCAAACTTTCATCTGCTGCTCATTGGTCACCAGAGCTTTTTCCAACTCCAATGCCCAACGATGCCAGCAGTGTCACATCCCTCTCAAAGAGTCCAACTGCTCATTGTTCAAAAACACAATCTTCAGCACTACCAATGACAAACGACTCTGTTTAATTGGTTAAGCAGCTGAGTTTATCATTCATGTCGCATAACCACCTAGCCCTCATGGTTCCTCCCGGTGTTCCAAACAGTGACATCTCAATGTGTCACTGACCTTCCATTTTCCATGCCTCTGAAATCTGTGTTGCTCTGATGGCTGCAAGTGCCATGATTTGATTTGATTTATTATTGTCACATGCATTAGTATACAGTGAAAAGTATTGTTTCTTGCATGCTGCACAAACAATGCATACCGTGCATAGGGAAGGAGAGACTGCAGATATATAATGTTACAGTTATAGTAAGGTGTAGAGAAAAGATCAATTAATACAAGGTAGGTCCATTCAAAAGTCTGAAGGCAGTAGAGAAGAAGCTGTTCTCGAGTCGGTTGGTACGTGACCTTAAACTTTGGTATCTTTTTCCTGATGGAAGGAGATGGAAGAGAGTATGTCCGGGGTGCGTGGGGTCCTTAATTATGCTGGCTGCCTTTCTGAGGCATCAGGAATTATAGATAGAGTCAATGGATGGGAGGCTGGTTTGCGTGATGGAATGGGCTACATTCACAACCTTTTGTAGTTTCCTGCGGTCTTGGGCAGAGCAGGCTCCATACCAAGCTGTGATCCAACCAGAGAAAATGCTTTCTACGAGGCATCTGTAGAGGTTGGTGAGGGTCGTAGCTGACATGCCAAATAGAACATATAACAGTACAGCACAGAACAGGCCCTTCGGCCCTCAATGTTGTGCCGAGCCATGATCACCCTACTCAAACCCACGTATCCACCCTATACCCGTAACCCAACAACCCCCCCCTTAACCTTACTTTTATTAGGACACTACGGGCAATTTAGCATGGCCAATCCACCTAACCCGCACATCTTTGGACTGTGGGAGGAAACCGGAGCACCCGGAGGAAACCCACGCACACAGGGGGAGGACGTGCAGACTCCACACAGACAGTGACCCAGCCGGGAATCGAACCTGGGACCCTGGAGCTGTGAAGCATTTATGCTAACCACCATGCTACCCTGCTGCCCCCTAATGTCCTTAGTCTTCTGAGAAAGTAGAGTCGTTGGTGGGCTTTCTTAACTATAGTGTCAACAAGGGGGGACCAGGACAGGCTGTTGGTGATCTGCACATCTAAAAACTTGAAGCTCTCGACCCTTTCTCCTTCGTTCCCATTGATGTAGACAGGGGCATGTTCTCCACTACGCTTCCTGAAGTCAATGACAATCTCCTTCGTTTTGTTGACATTGAAGGAGAGATTATTGTCATCGCACCAGTTCACCAGATTCTCTGTCTCATTCCTATACTCTGTCTCGTCATTGTTTGAAATACGACCCACTATGGTGGTGTCATCAGCAAATTTGAAAATCGAGTTGGAGGGGAATTTGGCCACACAGTCATAGGTGTATAAAGAGTATAGTAGGGGGCTGAGGACACAGCCTTGTGGGGCACCGGTGTTGAGGATGATGATCGTGGATGAGGTGTTGTTGCCTATCTTTACTGATTGTGGTCTGTGGGTTAGAAAGTTCAGGATCCAGACGCAGAGGGAGGAGCCGAGGCCACGGAGTTTGGAGATGCGTTTTGTAGGAATTATGGTGTTGAAGGCTGAGCTGTAGTTGATAAATAGGAGTTTGACATAGGTGTCTTTTTATCTAGGTGTTCCAGGGTAGAGTGCAGGGCCATGGAGATAGCATCTGCTATGGACCTGTGGTAGGCGAACTGTAGTGGATCAAGGCAATCTGGGAGGCTGGAGTTGATTCGTGCCATGACTAACCTTTCGAAGCACTTCATGATGATAGATGGTAGAGCCACTGGACGATGGTCATTAAGGCACGCTGCTTGACTTTTTTTGGCACAGGGATGATGGTCGTCTTCTTGAAGCAGATAGGGACCTCAGATTGTTGTAAAGAGAGATTGAAGATGTCTGCGAATACCCCCACCAGCTGATCCACGCAAGACCCGAGTGCTCGTCAGGGTACCCTATCCGGGCCAATGGCTTTCCGTGGGTTGACCTTCGAGAAGGCTGCTCTGACGTCTGCAGTGGTGATCTCAGATACAAGTTCATCCACGGCTTCTGGGGTGGAGGGCTCGCTCTCGCTAACCTCTTGCTCAAAGCGGGCATAGAATGCATTGAGATCAGGGAACCGACGCTTTTACATGCCTTCATCTTGTAGCCCGTTATGTCTTGTAGACCTTGCCATAGATGGCGGGGATCCGTGCAGCTAGCCTGGGACTCGAGCTTGGTCCGGTACTGTCTTTTGGTATCTTTGATGGATTTATTTGGATCATATCTGGCTTTCTTGTAGAGGTAGACTTCAGACCTAGACTTCAGCAAGCAATGGATACTCCTGTTCATCCAGGGTTTCCAGTTGGGAAACATGCAGATTTGCTTCTTTGTCACAGTCTTCTACACACTTACTAATGAAGTCAGTTACTGTAGTGGCTTCCTCATTAAGGCTGGTCGCAGAGTTTTTAATTACTGACCAGTCCGCTGACTCGAAGCAGTCTCGTAGGAGATCATCAGATTCCTCAGACCAACAATGCACGACTTTCTTTGATGGATTCTTCCGCTTCAGTTTTTGCTTATAAACCGGGAGCAGGAGCACAGCCTTGTGGTCAAAGTGTGGCCAGGCGGCAGCAAGCTCAATAATCTCTAAATTGGAGGCATGCAGGTTGTCAGCTCTCTCCAACCCCACCAACATTGCTTATGGAGATAAGGATCTAGTGACACCATTCAAGATCACAAATTTCAAAGTGTGCCTGCCCTTCCCTTAGGGGCTTTTGAAAATCTAGCATATTCGCTCTATCTCTCTCTCTCTCCACAGATACAGCCTACTGAGTAATTCCAGAATTTTCTGCTTTAACATTCTTCTTTTTTGGTTTTGTTTTTAATTTAGAGTACCCAATTGTTTTCCAATTAGGGGGCAATTGAGCATGGCCAATCCACCTAACCTGCATATCTTTCGGTTGTGGGGGCAAAACGCACGATTCACAGGGAGAATGTTTACATGCATTTTTTTTAAAGTAATGCTCGTGGCCTAGTCATACAATCGCTGGATCTTGCATATTTGTCATGTCTCCTTTCCATCCGTACCGACATGATTCCTTCTATTTAATTGCACTCCGTTCCCATTCCTGGGTTGAACCGGTCTTGCACTGACTGGGTTGCATTTTTCCTGGGTGGATATATTTTTCCCCCTTCCTACGCTGGAGCTGCTCCCCTCTCTTGTCTCCCTTGCCGGCTTCCTTCAGATGCGCGCGCGCTACGCACGTGCATCACTTTTGTATCAACAAATACTTGGGCTCCAGCCAATCAGCGGCGACGCCCGGGGAGCGCGTTCTAAAATAACCAGCCGCCCAATCGGCGCGGGGCAGCATCCACGGCGCGGGCCAATCAGACAAGAGGGGCGCGGCGCTGGCCGAGGGCCCACGTGGGTGGGGGGAGGCGACCTTCACTCTATCCCGTCCGCTTTCTCCCGGTCCAGGTAGCACCCCCTCCCTAATGCAGACGAACAATCAATGAGTAAATAAGAAGGCAATACTGGAGCTCGGAATATCCGACTGCTCCAAAATGCTGCCCTGCCTGCTGCATTTTCTACTGCCTCTGTACAACTTGCACTGCAATGAGCTTTCTCTTCTTTAACAAGTGCGACACAGGTTTGGGAGCCACTCAAGGCCTGGAGTGGAACGAGTGCCCCCCTCCCCCGCCCCACATACAATATTAATCAGAAACTAAATAAATATTCGTGAATACTGAACGCCAAAGATCGTTCCTTCTGTTTGCAATGATTATTCCCATGGGGTTTGGTGGATATAGATTTTTTTAAATAAAGCTGCTGCGTTTAAAAGAACATCTGGGGAAAATAGACATCCCAAATAAAGAGAGAAAGTAGGTTTTCGTTTTCAAAACCTGGAAAAAATAATTCCGATTTATTATCACATTCTGCTACCATCGAGAAGAAACGTTCTCATCTCCACTTCCCAATTTTAAAAAACACTTTCTACTCTCTTTCCTCCTCCTTCCCCCCCCCCCCGGACATACTGTTGGTGGTCATTAAGAATGCAAGTTAAATATTGATCTGTACCAAAAAGGTTAATGTTATGAATGCAGACATTAAATAAGCAGAAGCAACATACGCACTCAGTCTGGAGCCCGTCCCTCCTTCAATGTCTAATTCAGCTGGCATTTAATTGCATTCCAGCACAGGGTAACTTTGATGAAAAATTAAATATTTTGCTTTCCCCCCGCCCCCAATATATAATACATATTATACATATATATATATATATATATTCTGCATCGATTTCGAAAGCAACAATGAATGTGCGAATTCATCCAGATATTATGGGGAGCTGATAAAACGTAACCTGATCCGTACTAAAGACAATATTAACATGTTTCAGTATTACTCACTCGACTCCAGGAGATTAGGTCATCTGTCCCTGGATCTTCCACCAAGGTCCATAACTTGGTCAAAAACGCAGGCACGTTGCAATTTTGCTTCATCTCTCAAAAATTTTAATTTTTGCAAAAACAAAGTTCCCAGTGCACTTCTCCCACCCTCCCCCAGTACGCTCCTTTTCCCACTGAGGGAAATCTGCTCTGATGACTGCGGTTGTTTACTTCCCACTCGCTGAATTCCCGGTTGTTGAATAGCGTTTGTTGCTGAAGTCCATGCTCGACTCAACCTGTGGGCGGGACCACTTGCTGCCGCTGTCAGTCCCACAGAGGGCCGGCACATACCAGGCTCTCCGACCAATCAGAAAGGGACCTTGGCTTTGAGAGACAGCTATCTTGGCCAATCGAAAAGGAGAGGGGTGGGGCTAGCGCTGATCCGTGAGCTGTCACTTGGCAGGGATGGAGCTGCGCATGCGCAAGTCGGCTGATTATGGGCTGTCCCGCATGTGGGGGATGAGTGGTTTTAAGTTGGACACATGTAAAGGGACTGGGGTCAGCTTCACAAACTAAATTTGGGCAGGGTGATGGAGCAAAGGAAAGGGGACTTCCGCAGGTGGGACATGCTGCGGCTGTCATTGGCGGGGAGGGCACAGACAGTGAAAATTACAGTCCTCCCGAGATTACTGTTTGTGCTTCAGTGTCTTCCAATCTTTTGTGTGTCAACATTCAACTAGTGTAAGAAAATGTGTATTAAATCAATTACACAAAGGCCACTGTGGTAAGGAGATAATCAGGAACTATTTTTGGTGGCCAGGGCTAGATGCTGAAATCGAGAAGAAAGCGGGAATGGGTTTGTCTTGTACTAAAGTGTGGAAACTGCCATCATTACCCCCATGGGAGTGATCAGAAGAGGCCTGGCAAGGGATAAATGTTGATTATGCCAGAACGTTTAAAGGTCAATGTTTATCACTCTAGTTGATGCTCACTCAAAATTGCCTGAAGATGCCATCATGAAGACAATGTCAACCGAGAAAAATGTTGACTTCAGTGGCGGCCATGGGGTGAGCGGTCGCACATTTGGTGGCTCCCACTCAAGGCAATATTTTTTGGTCTTTTCCTCGACTAAACAGCAACGTTTTTGATGGCAGGAGTAGCTGTAGAAAGTGTTACTCCTCTGGTGTGATTGGTGGATGGATCCACAAACTATGAGTGACGTGAGAAGAAAAGAGCTGTTGGAGCAGGAGAGTCTTCGTGGTGTGCCATTTGTTAAAATGTAGGAGGGCAAGGGAGCTGCTCTGGAAGACCTGGCCAAAGTGGTGGAGATGATTAAAGCAGGGATAGAGAGAGTGGAGCAGATGCTGGAGTCCCAGGGACGGGCGATCCAGAAAGAGGAGGCGGTGGGGGAGCACGAGAGACAATTGGCCTCGTTGATGGTCGAGGTGGTGGCGATGCGGGAGACCCAGAAGAGGCTGAAGGAGAAGGCGGAGGATTTGGAGAACCGCTCCAGAAGACAGAAGCTGAGGATTATGGGGATGCCCAAAGGAGCGGAGGCTGGCATGTACGTGGCCAAAATATTGGAACAGTTGATGGGGGAGGGGGCCTTTGACCGGCTCCTGGAGGTCGACGGAGTGCACAGGGCACTGATGAGGAGGCCGCAAGGGGGGAGAGCTGCCAAGGGTGTTCCCGATTGAGGCAAGAGGGCAGGAGAGGAGATATGGGGAGATGCCGTTTACGGTAGTATGGGCGAGTTTTAGATATTTGGGCATTCAGGTGACGCGGGGTTGGGAGCAGTTGCACAAGTTGAACTTGACGCAGTTGATGGAGCAGATGAAGGCGGACTTTAAGAGGTGGGACGTGCTGCCAATGTCGCTGACGGGACGGTTGCAGACAATACAAATGACGGTGCTGCCAAGATTTCTGTTCATGTTTCAGAACCTCCCAATCTTTATCCCAAAGGCGTTCTTCAAAAAGGTCAATGCGTTGATTTCTGGGTTTGTGTGCGCGGCGAAGACCCACGGGTCAGGAGGGCTTTTTTGGAGCAGGGGCGAAATGGGGAGAGGCGGCACATTGGCGCAGTGGTTAGCACTGCTACCTCATGGCACCGAGGATCCGGGTTCGATCCTGGCCCCGGATCACTGTCCTTATGAATTTTGCACATTCTCTCCGTGTCTGCTTGGTTTTACCCCCACAGCCCAAAGATGTGCAGGGTAGGTGAATTGGCCACACTAAATTGCCCCTCAATTGGCAAAAAATTGAATTGGGTACTTTTAATTTATTTTTTAAAAAGTACTACTGGGCGACAAACAACGCTATGGTTAGGAAATGGGTAGTGGGGGAAGGGTCAGTGTGGTGGCCTCTTGTAAGGGAACAAGCTTAAGGGCGTTGTTAGCAGCGCCTCTGCCATTCTCGCCGGCCAGACTCCATGAGCCCAGTGGTGGCGTCGGCCTTGAGGGTGTGGGGACAGTGGAGGCAGCATTTGAGACTGGAGGGTGCCTTGGTGAGGGCACCGACTTTTGACAACCATAAGTTTGCACTGGTGGGGGTGTTGGGGGGGGGGGGGGGGGGGTGCTTGGATACAAGGTTTTGGGGGTGGCGGCAGATATTGAGCGATTCGGTGACCTGTTTATAGGGGGCAGATTCATGAAGTTGGAGGACCTAGAGCAAGAGTATGTGTTGCCCAAGGGGAATAGTTTTAGGTACCTGCAGGTTCAGGATTTTGTGAGGGCAGAGTGCCGTCCTTTTCTGGGCTACCGCCCCTGGGGTTGCAGGATAAGGTACTGTCAAAGGAGGAGATAGTGGAGGGGAAGGTGTCCAAGGTCTACAAGAAGCTGATGGATTGGGAAGGGGTCCTGGTGGGGGACATAAAGCATAAGTGAGAGAGGAGCTGGGAGGAGAAGTGGAGGCCAGGGTGTGGGCTCAGGCCCTGCCGAGGTTGAATGTGTCCTCGTCATGTGCGAGCCTAAGCCTTATTCAATTTAAGGTAATTCATAGAGAATATATTTTTTTTAAATTTAGAGTACCCAATTATTTTTTTATCCAACTAAGGGGCAATTTAGCATGGCCAATCCACCGAGCCTGCACATCTTTGGGTTGTGGGGGTGGAACCCAGGCAAACACAGGAAGAATGTGCAAACTCCACACGGAGAGTGACCTGGGACCGGGATCGAACCCGGGTCCTCAGCGCTGTGAGCCAGCAGTGCTAAATTCATAGAACATATATGTCGATAGCACTGAAGAGTAGGTTGTTTGAGGGGGTATAGGATAGGTATAGGCGGTGCGCGCGGAGGCTGTGAATCACATCCACATGTTTTGGGCACATCCCAAACTAAAGGGGACCTGGCAGTGGTTTGTGGATTGGTAATGTCCCAGGTGCTGTGGGGTGATGGTGTCCCTGAGTTCAGAGGTAATGATATTCGGGCTGTCGGTAGACCTGGGAGTCCAGGAGGCGAGAGAGGCTGATGTCTTGGCCTTTGCCTCCCTGTTAGCCCAGAGACGGATCTTGCTTGGATGGAGGATCTCGGAGCCACCCAATGTGGGGGTGGGTAAGTGACCTGGCAGAATTCCTGTGGCTGGAAAAGGTCAAGTTCGTCCTGAGGGGGTCAGTTGATGGGTTCACTCGGAGGTGGTAGCCGTTCATTGACTTCTTTAAGGAGGATTGAGGGTCAGCAAAGGGAGGGACAAATAGGGGGGTTAAGGAGGTTAAAATGATGGGGAGTGGGGGGGGGGGGGGGTGAAGTGGGTGCTGGTTATTTATAATGTGGTATGATTTTTATTCTGCTTTGGTTTGTTTTTATGAAAATGCCGGAATAAAATATTTTTTAATAACAGAGAAAACAGTTGAGAGATTGGATGAAATCTTCAGCAGATAAGGTACTGAACAACTACCCTGAACAACTTGTGATCGATAATGGACCGCAGTTCATTTTACAAGAATTTGTACACTACCTGAAGGAGAAGAAAATTCCGCGCCTCATCACCTAATCACAAAAGGGCTGGCAGAACGTTTTGTACAGACAATGAAGTATTCATTGAAGGTAAACAGAGAACAAGAACAACGGGCAGAACTGTGGCACAATGTTTAGCACCGCTGCCTCAGGGCAGCAAGGATCCTGGTTGGCATCCAACCTTGGGTGACTGTGTTGAGTTTGCACATTCTCACCCTGTCTGCATAGATGTCCTCCGGGTGTTCCGCTTTTCTCCCACAGTCCAAAGACGTTCACATTACATGGATCGACCATGATCAATGCGTGGGGTTTTGGGGATAGGACGGGCAAACGGGACCACGTAGAGTGCTCTTTCAGAGGGTCAGTGCACAGCAGTCGATGCACCAAATGGCCTCCTTCTGCACTGTAGGGATCCTATGGTTTCATTTTCTAAACCTTTGAGTCAATTTCTGCTCACAGTGGGCTGGACAGGCAAGGGGGAGACAAATGTGGGACATTTACAGACAACACATATAAAAACCCCACTCGCAAAACGTGACAGAAATGGGGGGAGGAACTGGACATGAAGATAGGGGGTAGATTCTGGATCGAGGTGCAGCACAGTATCAACTCCACCTCCTCATGCGCAGGGCTAAGCCTGGTGCAGCTCAAGGTGGTGCACAAGCGCACCTAACCAATGTGAGCAGATTCTTGGATGAGCAGATTTTTCCCAGAGGTGGAGGAGAAGTGCGAGCGGTGTCAGCGGGGTCCAGCCAACCGCACCCACATGTTCTGGTCGTGCCCCAGGCTCAATGGGTTCTGGATAGCTTTCTTCAAGTCTATGTCCAGGGGTGTGGGACTTAAGATGGAGCCATGCACACTTGTGGTGGTCTTCAGGGTGTCAGAGCAAACGGAGCTCTTCACAGGGAAAGGGCTAGATGCCCTGACCTTTGCCTCCCTGATTGCCCGGTGGAGACTTCTGCTAGGTTGGAAGTTGGCAGAGCCTCGGAATGGCTCTCAGATCTGGCTCAATTCCTGAAGCTAGAAAACATAAAATTCTCAATCAGGATATCCGAAGAGAGATTTCACGACACGTAGAGACGTTTCACCAACCTTTTCGAGGACCCAGTTCATAACCAGCAATTGCAGGGTGTGTGGCAACAGGCAGGGAGGGCGGGGAGAGCATGGGGGTGGGGAGGGGAGGGGAGAACCACTGGGGAGAAGGGAAATACACACACAACACAATGGAGAGACTGAGAGGTCGGCCCTACATATCTGGGGGGGGGGGGGGGGGGGGGGAGGGGACAGGCCCCTCCTACACGTCAAGAACCGGGGATGCAGAACATCCTACTCATCCTCTAAAATCAACGGTTTGACATGATTCTTCCCGTCACCATAAACGTAAATAAAATGCTCTATTTGTAACTATGTACACCATTGCAAATAAGGAAACATGATTATGAAGACTATGGTCACAGACACGGTGACAACCTGTGACATATGTGTTATTGATGTGGTTGTTCTTTTTTGTGTTTTATTAATTTATGTGTTATGTAAATTTTGATTTTAAGCTTTAAAATTCCAGTAAAAATACTTTTTAAAAGCAATTTCTGCTCACATGAACTCAACAATCCAGGCTTCTCTGGCGTTGCTTATGGTTAAATGTCTACTATGCATAGCAGTCGATTTGCTAAAACCACCCGCGACAAAAGAAATTGTCGAGAAAAAGCAGCAGGATTGGGTAATACAGTGAGAGAACAAAGCAGAACATTGTATTTTTCACAGGGTCAAGAAGTTCTGGAAAGGGAAAAGCGGACACCAGCCACCATTCTAGCACAGACAGGACCAGTCTTCTACACCTTTCCTCAGGGTAGTGTCTTAAGCCCAACCATCTTCAGCTGCTTCACCAATTACCTCCCTTCCATCATAAGGTCAGAAGTGGGGATGTTGCAAATGACTGCACAACGTTCAACACATTTTGCGACTCCTCATATAATGAAGCAGTCCATGTCCAAATGCAGCAAGTCCTGGACAATATCCAGGCTTGGGCTGACAACTGGCAAGTTACATTTGCATCACACAAGTGCCAGGCAATGACCATCCCTTAAAAGAGAGGATCTAACCACTACCCCTTTATATTCAATGGCATTACCATCGCTGAATCCCCCACAGTCAACATCCTGGGGGTTACCACTGATCAGAAATTGAACTGGACTAGCCATATTAATACTGTGGCTACCAGGGCAGGTCAAAGGCTAGGAATCCTACAGTGAGTAACTCACCTCCTGACCCCTGTCCACCATCTACAAGGCACAAGTCAGGAGTTTAATGGAAGACTCTCCACTTGTCTGGATGAGTGCAGTTCCAACAACACTCAAGATCAAGAAGCTCAACACCATCCAGGACAAAGCAGCCCACTTAATTGCTACCCCTTCCATAAACATTCAAACCCTCTGCCACCGACAAACAGTGGCAGTCGTGTGTACCATCTCCAAGATGCACTGCAGTAACTCACCAAGGTTCCTTAGACAGCACTTTCCAAACCCACAACCACTGCCATCTTTAAGGACAAGAGCAGCAGATACCTGGGAGGCCCACCATCTGGAGGTTCCCCTCCAAGTCACTTGAAAAAAAAAATTGAAAATCGCTTATTGTCACGAGTAGGCTTCAATGAAGTTACTGTGAAAAGCCCCTAGTCGCCACATTCCGGCTCCTGTCCGGGGAGGCTGGTACAGGAATCGAACCGTGCTGCTGGCCTGCCGTGGTCTGCTTTAAAAGCCAGTGATTTAGCTTACTGAGCTAAACCAGCACCTACCATCCTGACTTGGAAATATATCGCCGTTCCTTCACTGTCGTTGGGTCAAAATCCTGGAACAGCACAGTTGGTTTACCTACACCTCAAGAACCTCAGCGGTTCAAGGAGGCAACTTACCATCACCCTCTGAAAGGCAACTATTGATGGGCAATAAATGCTGGCCTAACCAGCGAAGCCCACATCCCAAAAATGAATGTAGACAAACCCGAGACGATATATAGTATGGAGGAGACAAACAGATCAGCCTTTGGCAACAAGAACCAATCTGCCGGAGACAGAACCAACAGAGTCCAAATCAAGCTGTGCCACGGACCTTCCCGAGAACCTGATATTAATGGACCTAATTGGGGAAGGTAGTACCTCAGTTGAGAACCAGACAACGGGTCAACTTTAGAACACTACGCTGACTCCGGTTAAGACCATCACGGACAATGTCCAAATCAAGCCAAAGACATCAGAGGTTGCAGCAAGCACTAAAAGGCTGACGCCCCAGGTTTGCCGACAACCACACAAGAATAACGGCCTCTGAAGCATCTGACGTATTTGTTGGAACCAACAATTCTACGGACACGTGCTTGTAGGAATAGAATAGCAGTTTTAATATACTCACAACAGAGGCAGCCGGTTAGCCATTGAACTTTCGGTGAACTGGCCGGCTGACCATGTGGCACTGAGCTTTTATACAAGAGCATCCGGGGGAGGAGTCCTGGGCAGAACCAAGGGAGAAGCCCCATACAACTCGAGCATTCCCAGAGCTACTCCCCCTGGAGGACAGGTAGTGCAACTGCACTTACAATACAGACACATGTATATACAGATTATAATCCGGTGTGAATCACATTCACCACATTCACCCCCTGTGAAAAAATCGAGTCCAGCGGGGGTGGTGGCTCACAGAGTTAGTCTGTCCGGTGGATGAATTGTTCTTTTCGATCTGCGGAGCACTGGGGTTGCAGCCTCTTGCGGTGGCTGGGTGGGTGTTGAGAGCTGGGGTACGATGGCAGACTCCGGGGCGGGTCCCGTCCGAACTTTATACACCTCTGGCTCGACCGGAGACTGGGGGCGGGCTGGTTCTGGCTCGTGGAACCGGTGAGGTGAGCTTGCGGAATCGGGGGCGCGAGGGGGCGGCAGCATAGGGAACGGGGTAAGGGGTTCCTCAGCGGGGGTAGGGGGGGGCTGGATCCAGCGGGTGCCAGGTCCCGAAGGGATACTGTGTCCTGGCGACCGTCCGGGAACTCCACGAATGCATACTGGGGGTTAGAATGGAGGAGGTGCACCCTTTCAACAAGGGGGTCAGTTTTGTGCCCCCTGACGTGCTTCCTCAGGAGGACCGGGCCTGGTGTCCTCAGCCACGCCGGAAGTGAGACTCCCGTGGTAGTGCCCCTAGAAAAAATGAAGAGTCGCTCGTGAGCGGTTTGATTTGTAACTGTACAGAGGAGGGATCTGATTGCGTGGAGCGCGTCTGGGAGGACGTCTTGCCATTGGGAGACTTGGAGTTTTCTAGACCGGAGTGTCAGTAGGACGGTCTTCCAGACAGTCGCGTTCTCCCTCTCCACCTGTCCGTTCCCCCTGGGGTTGTAACTGGTAGTCCTGCTCGAGGCGATGCCCTTGTCGAGCAGGTACTGACGCAGCTCGTCACTCATAAAGGACAAACCCCGGTCGCTGTGCACGTAGCTGGGGAAACCGAACAGGGTGAAGACACTATGCAGGGCCCTAATGACTGTGTGGGAGGTCATATCAGGGCATGGAATGGCAAAAGGGAATCGGGAGAACTCGTCAATGATGTTGAGGAAATAAATGTTCTTGTTAGTGGAGGGGAGTGGCCCTTTGAAATCGATCGCAAGGCGTTCAAAGGGCCTAGAAGCCTTGACCAGGTGGGCCCTGTCTGGTCTATAGAAGTGCGGTTTGCACTCTGCACAGATAGGGCAGTCCCTGGTGACCGCTTTTACCTCTTCGTTGGAGAAAGGCAGGTTTCGGGCTCTGATGTAGTGGGCGAGCCGGGTGACCCCTGGATGGCAGAGATCAACGTGGGTGGCTTTCAGACGGCTGATCTGCGCGCTGGCGCATGTCCCGCGGGATAGGGCATCCGAGGGCTCGTTGATCTTCCCCAGTCGATATTTAATATCGTAACTATAGGTGGAAAGTTCGATCCTCCACCGAAGGATTTTATCATTTTTAATTTTGCCCCTTTGCGAGTTGTCAAACATTTTTTTTTTTTTTTTTATAAATTTAGAGTACCCAATTATTTTTTCCAATTAAGGGGCAATTTAGCATGGCCAATCTACCTATCCTGCACATCTTTGGGTTGTGGGGGTGAAACCCACGCAGACACGGGGAGAATGTGCAAACTCCACACGGACAATGATCCAGGGTCAGGATTTGAACCCGGGTCCTCAGCGCCGTAGGCAGCAATGCTAACCACTGTGCCACCATGCTGCCCCTCGAGTTGTCAAACATAAAGGCAACCGATCGATGGTCGGTGATGAGGGTGAACCTCCTACCTGCGAGGTAGTGCCTCCAGTGACGAACAGCCTCCACGATGGCTTGTGATTCCTTCTCGACTGAGGAGTGTCGGAGTTCTGAAGCGGATAGGGTACGGGAGAAAAATGCAACGGGCCTCCCTGCCTGATTTAAAGTGGCTGCTAGAGCTACCTCTGAGGCGTCGCTCTCAACTTGAAAGGGAGTGGATTCATCCACCGCCCGCATGGCTGCTTTGGCGATGTCCTCCTTGATGCAGCTGAAGGCCTGGCGTGCCTCAGCTGACAGGGGAAATCGTGTGGCCTTAAAGAGTGGGCGGGCATATTCCCTTGTTCAATTCCCTTACAAACTCGGTTAGTGTTTCTGTAGGCCGCTGACGGCGAGTCGTAAACACGTGGCGTGCATAAACCTCGTTAATGGGCCTAACGTACATTTTGTCCAATATTGCCAGCGTTGCGGTGTAAGAACCGGCCGGATTTAGCTGTGTGGAGATTCTGTGGCAGTATTGACTTGTTGTTGATTGATTGTTCATGTTGCGATTTAATTGTTAATGTTGTACTGTTTATTGTGTCTGGGACCTCTGATTTAAAGGGGGAGGAAAATGTTATGTATCCATGGCATTTCTCGACTCCCGGTGGCGGCCATGGAGGAGTAGGTCGCACATTTTTTTTTAGTAAACATCTTATTGAGGTATTTTCGGTTTAGTAACAACAACAAAATAAACAATATACATGAAACCATAAACATAATGCAAAAGCCATTTACCTCTCGTACAGGTCTCACCCTTATTGACCCCGTACTCTAATCTAAACTACTCCCCCCCCCCCCCCTCCCACCCGTCTGCTGACAATTAATTTCCCGCAAAGAAGTCGACGAACGGTTGCCACCTCCGGGCGAACCCTAACAGTGATCTTCTCAAGGCGAACTTGATTTTCTCCAAACAGAAAAAGCTAGCCATGTCCGATAGCCAGGTCTCCGACTTTGGGGGCTTTAAGTCCCTCCAAGCTAATAGTATCCATCTCCGAGCTACCAGGGAAGCAAAGGCCAGAATGTCAGCCTCTTTCTCCTCCTGGATTCCTGGGTCTTCCGACACCCCGAAAATCACCACCTCTGGACTCAGAGCCACCCTTGTTTTTAACACCGTGGACATGACATCCGCAAACCCCTTCCAAAATCCCCTGAGCTCTGGACATGTCCAAAACATGTGGACATGGTTCGCCGATCCTCCCGCACATTTTGCGAACCTGTCCTCCACCTCAAAAAATCTGCTTGTCCTGGCCACTGTCATGTGAGCCTGGTGAACAACCTTAAATTGTATCAGGCTGAGCCTGGCACATGTTGCGGACGTGTTGACTCTACTCAACACGTCCGCCCATAGACCATCCTCTATCTGTCCTCCCAGCTCCTTGGTCTGCGTCTCCTCCGACCCCATAAGCTCCATATAAATGTCCGATACGCTCCCTTCTCCAACCCACCCTCTGGAAACTACCCTGTCCTGAATCCCCCTTCACGGCAGGAGCGGGAAGGTTGACACCTGTTTACGAAGGAAGTCCCGCGCCTGCAGATATCTGAATTTGTTTCCCCCTCGCCAACCCAAACTTTTCCTCCAATGCTCTCATACTCGGAAAGCTCCCCTCTATAAACATATCCCCCATCCTCTCAATCCCCGCTCTCCGTCATAACCGGAACCTCCCCCCGTCCATACTCCCCGGGGCAAACCAGTGATTATCAAAGATTGGGGCCCAGATCGATGCTCCTGCTGCTCCCACATGCCGTCTCCACTAGCCCCTAACTCTCGGGGACGCCACCACCACTGGACTGGTGGAGTACCATGCCGGCGGGAACGGCAGAGGCACAGTTACCAACGCCCCCAAACTGCTGCCCTTACATGAAGCCGCCTCTATGCGCACCCATGCCGACGAGTAGGTTGCACATTTGATAGCTCCCGCCTGTGACGGACTTTTGGACCTTTTGCTCCTGTTTTTTTCCATATTTTATTGGATAAATCGGTGAAGAGTGAGACAGCGAGGAGAAATCCCCCTCCAGTGTATGGAGAATAGGACCAGAAGTGGACGTGTGAGAAGACAAAGTTCTACAAGGAAGACGCGAGCAGAGCTGGCAACGTGGGAAAGCATGGCAGAGAAGCAGGGCAGCGGGGAGGTGGCACAGTGGTCGACGGAGCAGCTGGTGAAGTTTTTTGAAGATTGCTTGGTCAAGCTTAAGAGGACACACTGGACCAAATCAAGGCTTCGATTGATCAGGTGGTGCAGAATCAAGAAACCTACGGATGTGCGATTCAGGAGGTGGAGAAACAGGGGTCCGAGCATGAGGATTACCTAACCATGCTGGAGACCAAGGTGGAGATGCTGAATGACCGCCAGAAAAGAATGCAGGAGAAGCAGGAGGATCTGGAGAACAGGTCCAGGAGGCAGAACCTGAGAATCGGCAGCCTCCCTGAAGGCAGTGAGGGATGGGATGTGAAGGCTTATGTGACGAACATGCTGGAGAAGTTGATGGGGGCTGAGGCATTCCCTCAGCCCCTGGAAGTGGATAGGGCGCACAGAGCCCTCACGAAGAAGCCCCGAGCAAACGACCCGCCGAGGGCACCGATTCCTGGACAAGGAACATGTTCTGCAGTGGGCCAAGAGAGAATGGAGCAGCAGGTGGGAGAATTGTGAGCTGCACATTTATCAAGACCTGGGCGTAGTTTTGGCCAAGAGACGAGCTGCATTGAATCGGGCAAAAACGGCCCTCTTTAAGAAGGGGGTGAAATTTGGGATGTTGTACCCAGCCTGTCTGTGGGTCACACATGAGGAACGGAATTTTTACTTCGAAACACCAAACAATGTATTGACTTTCATCAAGGAAAAAATACTGGATGTGAACTGAAGACACTGAATCCTTGGAGATGATTGTAGTGGCGATTTGTTGAAAATCACTTTTGTGCTGGTTTGAATAAGTAGTGTTATGTGCAATAAGGGGCTGTTTCGATGGCTAAAGTTAACTTTGTCTTACTGGGAGCTGGTTGGAGGGGGGTGATTTCTGTGGTTGTTTTTTCTGTGTTTTTTTCATCGTTTTTTTCTGATGTTTGTTCACTGGGGAACGTGATGCTTTGAATATGTTTGTCCAGGTGGGGGGAGAGGGGAGAGAACAATGGGGAGACAGATGGTTTGGTGGGAGCTATCAAGTCAGCTTGGTCAGCAGACTCATGGAAGCACAGTGGGGGGGCGAGCAGGTGTTAAGCTGGAGCTTGTTATGGGGGGGGTTGGGTTTCTGGTGCTGTTACCAAGGGGGGAGGGAGCAGGGGGGGGAGCTACTTTGCTGACAGGGGAGGAACTGTTACTAGTGGACTAATGGGAGGTCGGGGACGGCGAATGCCCGAGGGGGGGGCTCGAGGAGCCGCGTGCGCGAGCTGGAGGCTGGCCTAAAAAGGGTGATGGCCAGTTGACGGGGGGGGGGGGGGGGGGGGAGAGCCCCCCGACCAGGCTGATTACTTGAAACGGTAGAGGGTTGAATGGGAAGGTCAAGAGGGCTCGCGTGTTTGCGCATTTGAAGGTGCTGAAGGAGGACGTGGCAACGTTACAAGAGACACACCTAAAGGCTATAGACCAGACTAGATTGAGAAAGGGGTGGGTTGGCCAAGTATTCCTCTCAGGGCTGGACTCAAAGACCAGGGGGGTAGCGATCTTGATCAATAAACGAGTGGCAAGGAGCTGCGTCGGAAGGGTGGGGTGTGGCAGTGTGAAAGCGCGGGCTTTCCTCTGGCTTTCCCTGCGGGGCGGGGGGGGCGGAGCTGGAGGTGGGGGCGTGGCCTCTACTGGTTTTCTTTCCCGCGCTGAAGCGGTGCCAAGGAGGTGTGGCAAGAGGGGGATGACCCCATGCCGGGAGGAGATGGGTTTTGGCAGGAGCTGCCGGGTCAGCAGAAGTCAGCTGACTCACGGAAGTACTATGGAGGGTGCGTCGCGGCTAGGTGGGGTCCTAGCCTGGGGGGGTGGGGGGGGATACCGGGTTGCTGCTGGAATGGCCAGGAAGGAGCTGGCGTGGGCCGGGGGGGTAGAGGAGAGGCGTTTTCGCCATGGGGAACGGGTCAGGCGGGGCGAGCTGGCCTGGGGCGAGCAGTCGATAAGCTATGGCTAGCCGGTGGGGGAGAGGGGAAGGTTGCTCTCTGATTCGGCTGATTACCTGGAACATGAGGGGGCTGAATGGGCCGGTTAAGAGAACCAGGGTATTTTCTCATCTGAAGGGGCTGAAGGCGGACGTGGCTATGCTCCAGGAGACCCACTTGAAGGTGGCGGACCAGGTTCGTCTGAGGAAGGGGTGAGTGGGGCAGGTTTTTCACTCAGGATTGGACGCGGAGAACCGGGTAGTGGCGATCCTGGTGGGGAAGAGGGTGGCGTTCGAGGCGGCTGAGGTGGTGTCGGACAAGGAGGGCAGATATATTATGGTGAAGGGTAGGCTGCAGGGAGAGAAGGTGGTGCTGGTTAATGTATATGCCCCGAATTGGGATGATGCCGGCTTCATGAGGCGCTTGTTGGGCCGCATTCCGGACCTGGAGGCAGGGGGCCTGATCATGGGGGGAGACTTTAACACAGTGCTGGATCCCCCACTGGACCGGTCCAGTTCAAGGACGGGTAGGAGACCGGCGGCGGCCAGAGTGCTGAGGGGATACATGGACCAGATGGGAGGGGTGGATCCCTGGAGGTTTGGGAGGCCGAAAGCGCGGGAGTATTCCTTTTTCTCCCATGTCCATAGGGTCTATTCCCGAATAGATTTTTTCATCCTGAGCAGGGGATTGATCCCGAAGGTGCAGGATGCAGAGTATTCGGCCATAGTGATCTCAGACCATGCTCCGCACTGGGTTGATCTGGAGATGGGGGAGGCGCGGGACCAGCGCCCGCTCTGGCGCCTGGATGTGGGGCTGCTGGCTGATGAGGAGGTGTGTAGGAGGGTCCGGGGAAGTATTGAGGGGTATCTTGACACCAATGATACGGGGGAGGTCCGGATGGGGATGGTCTGGGAGGCTCTGAAAGCAGTGATCCGGGGGGAGCTGATCTCCATCCGGGCCCATAGGGAAAGGAGGTAGAGGAAGGAGAGGGAGAGACTGGTGGGAGAGCTCCTAGATGTGGACAGGAGATACGCGGAGGCACCGGAGGAGGGGTTGCTGGGGGAACGGCGCAGTTTGTAGGCCAAATTTGACTTGTTGACCACCAGAAAGGCGGAGACACAGTGGAGGAGGTCGCAGGGCACGGTATATGAGTATGGGGAGAAGGCGAGCAGGATGTTGGCGCATCAGCTCCGCAGGCGAGATGCAGCTAGGGAAATTGGTGGAGTGACGGATAGGGGTGGGAATGTAGTGCAGAAGGGGACAGAAGTAAATGGGGTCTTTAGGGACTTCTACGAGGAACTGTACCGGTCAGAACCTCCGATGGGGAGAGGGGGGATGGAGAGCTTCATGAACAGGCTACGGTTCCCAAGGGTTCAAGAGGAGCTGGTAGAGGGGCTGGGGGCGCCGATAGAGTTGGAGGAGCTAGTCAGGGGGATTGGACAAATGCAGTCAGGTAAGTCGCCGGGGCCGGACGGGTTCCCGGTGGAATTTTATAAAAAGTATGCGGATCTGGTGGGCCCCCTGTTGGTGCGAGCTTTCAATGAGGCATGGGAGGGGGGGGGCTTTGCCCCCGACGATGTCGCGGACACTGATCTCTCTGATCCTAAAGCGGGATAAGGACCCCTTGCAGTGTGGATCATACAGGCCTATCTCGCTCCTCAATGTTGACGCTAAGTTGCTGGCGAAGATCCTGGCCACCAGGATAGAGGACTGTGTGCCAGGGGTGATACATGAGGATCAGACAGGATTTGTCAAGGGACGGCAGCTCAACACGAATGTGCGGAGACTACTAAATGTTATTATGATGCCGGCAGTGGAGGGGGAGGCGGAGATAGTGGTGGCGCTGGATGCGGAGAAAGCGTTTGATAGAGTTGAGTGGGGGTACCTGTGGGAGGTGCTGGAGCGGTTCGGATTCGGGGAGGGATTCATCAAATGGGTGAGGCTGCTCTACGCGGCTCCGATGGCGAGTATAGTTACAAATGGAAGGAGATCGGAGTACTTTAGGCTCTACCGTGGGACCAGGCAGGGGTGCCCCCTGTCCCCCTTGCTCTTTGCACTGGCGATTGAACCTTTGGCTATGGCGTTGAGGGAGTCAGGGAGATGGAGGGGTCTGGTGCGGGGTGGGGAGGAACATCATGTATCGCTGTATGCGGACGACCTGCTGTTGTATGTGGCGGATCCAGAAGGGGGAATGCCGGGGGTGATGGAGCTGTTAGCGGAATTTGGGGGCTTCTCGGGCTATAAGTTAAATTTAGGCAAGAGTGAGGTATTTGTAGTACACCCGGCTGATCAGGAGGGGGGAATTGGGAGACTCCCATTTAAGAGGGCAGTGAAGAGTTTCAGATACCTGGGGGTGCAGGTGGCCAGGAGTTGGGGGACTGTCCATAAGCTTAATTTTACCAGGCTGGTGGAGCAGATGGAAGAGGAATTTAAAAGGTGGGACATGGTGCCGCTATCGTTGGCGGGTAGAGTGCAGTCCGTCAAAATGACGGTTCTCCAGAGGTTCTTGTTCCTTTTTCAGTGTTTGCCCATCTTTATCCCTAGGGCCTTTTTCAGAAGGGTTACGAGCAGCATCATGAGCTTTGTTTGGGCGCATGGGACCCCGAGGGTGAAGAGGGTCTTCTTGGAGCGGGGTAGAGATGGGGGGGGCTGGTGTTACCTAATCTCTCGGGGTATTATTGGGCGCCCCTTTTTGTCGATGGTGCGCAAGTGGGTAATGGAGGGGGAGGGGGCAGCATGGAAACGGATGGAGAGGGCGTCCTGTGGAGATACAAGCCTGGGGGCCCTGGTAACGGTGCCGTCGCCGCTCCCTCCTACGAGGTATACCACGTGTCCGGTGGTGGCGGCTACCCTCAAGATTTGGGGGCAGTGGAGGCGACATAGGGGAGAAGTGGGGGGCTCGATGGAGGCTCCGTTAAGGGGGAACCATAGGTTTGTCCCCGGGAACATTGATGGGGGATTTCAGGGTTGGTACAGAGCGGGCATCAGACAGCTGAGGGACCTGTTTATTGATGGGAGGTTTGCGAGCCTGGGGGAGTTGGAGGAGAAATTTGTGCTCCCCCGGGGAACATGTTCAGGTATCTGCAGGTAAAGGCATTTGCTAGGCGGCAGGTGGAGGGATTCCCTTCGCTTCCCGCGAGGGGGGTGAGCGATAGGGTGCTTTCGGGGGTCTGGGTCGGAGAGGGGAAGATATCTGATATCTACAAGGTTATGCAGGAGGCGGAGGAGGCGACAGTAGAGGAGCTGAAAGCTAAGTGGGAGGGGGAACTGGGGGAACAGATCGAAGACGGGACATGGGCTGATGCCCTGGAGAGGGTTAATTCTTCCTCCTCGTGTGCGCGGCTTAGCCTCATCCAATTCAAGGTGCTGCACCGGGCCCACATGACTGGTACAAGGATGAGTAGGTTCTTTGGGGGTGAAGACAGGTGTGTCAGGTGCTCGGGGAGTCCAGCGAACCATGCCCATATGTTCTGGGCATGCCCGGCGCTGGAGGAGTTCTGGAAGGGGGTGGCGAGGAGAGTGTCGAGGGTGGTGGGATCCAGGGTCAAGCCAGGATGGGGACTCGCGATTTTTGGGGTTGGGGTGGAGCCGGGAGTGCAGGAGGCGAAAGAGGCCGGTGTGCTGGCCTTTGCATCCCTAGTAGCCCGGCGAAGGATCTTGCTGCAATGGAAGGATGCGAGGCCCCCAAGCGTGGAGACCTGGATCAATGACATGGCGGGTTTCATTAAGCTAGAGAAGGTCAAATTCGCCCTGAGAAGGTCGGTACAAGCGTTCTTTAGGCGGTGGCAACCTTTTCTCGACTTTCTGGCTCAACGATAGGGTATGGGGACAGTAGCAGCAGCAACCAGGGGGGGGGGGGGGGGGGGGAAGGGGGGGGGGGGAAAGGTGGGGGGGGCAGACGATGACTATGTTTGTTTATTTAATTTAAATTTATTTTGAAGTTCTTTTGTTGTTCATTGGGGTTGGGGGGGTGGGGGGATGTGATACATGCGTCGATACGGTCTGGGGGTGGTACGGTTATTATGGGTTATTTTGTTGCATTTCATTGTTTGTCGTTATGTTTTATATTTTCTGTAAAAAATTCCAATAAAAATTATATTTAAAAAAAATAAATAAACAAGTGGCATTCGAGGCAGGGAGAATCATGTCAGACATGGGGGTAGGTACATAATGGTGAGTGGGAAGCTGGATGGAGTGCGGGTGGTACTCGTGAATGTATATTCTCTGAATTGGGACAATGTGGAATTTATGAGGCGGGTAAGATCCCAGACTTAGAGTCACATAACTTGATCATGGGGGGAGATTTTAATACAGTCTTTGATCCGGAATTGGACTGGTCAAAATCCAGGACAGGGAGGGTGCCAGATGCGGCAAAAGGAATTGAAGGGGTTTATGGAACAGATGGGGGGGGGTTGGGTGGGGGGTGGGGGGTGGGGGGGGGGGGGGGGGGTGGAGTAGACCCATGGAGGTTTGCACGGCCATGGGCAAAGGAGTTTGCTTTTTTCTCCCATGTCCACAAGGTATACTCTCGCATCGACCTTTTTTGTTCTGAGCAGGGCTCTAATACCGGGGGTGGTGGATACTGAGTACTCGGCAATCGCAGTGTCGGATCATGCCCCACATTGGGTGGATCTACGGGTTAGTTTGGAGAGAGGCCAACGCCCGCCACGGAGGCTGGATGTGGGGTTGTCAGCGGAGGAAGCAATCTGTGGGCAGGTGAACAAGTCCATCCAAAACTACCTGGAAACAAATGATACAGGGGAGTTCTCTGCAGCAACGGTCTGGGAAGCTTTGAAAGCAGTGGTCAGAGGGGAATTAATCTCGATACGGGCCCACAGAGAAAAGGTGAAACGGGCTGAGAGGGATATGTGAGGTGAGGAGATACTCCAGGTGGACAAGAGATACTCGGAGGCCCTGGTTGCGGGGCTACTGAGGGAGCGGCGGAGGTTACAGGCAGAGTTTGGGCTGTTGACTACAGGGAAAGCAGTGGAACAGCTGAGGAAGGCAAGAGGGACGATTTATGTGTTTGGGGAAAAGGCAAGCAGAATGTTAGCACACCAGCTCAGAAAAAGGGAGGCGGCCAGGGAGATAGGGAGAGTAAAGAGTAGAGGTCAGATTACCTGGTCTTGTATATTTCAGACCCGTTGGAGGTGATGGGAGAAGTTACGCGGATCCTCGGGGAATTTGGTAATTTTTCGGGGTATAAATTGAACATGGCGAAAAGCGAGATGTTTGCGATCCAGGCAAGAGGACAGGAGAAGCGACTGGGAGAGCTGCCGTTTAGAATGGTAGGAAGGAGCTTTCGATATCTGGGAATCCAGGTGGCCCGGGAATGGGAGGCACTGCACAAGTTAAACCTATCCCGGCTCGTAGAACGAATGAAAGAGGACTTTAAGAGATGGGACATGCTCCCGCTATCACTGGCGGGGAGGGTACAGACTGTGAAAATGATGGTCCTCCCCAGATTTCTGTTTGTCTTTCAGTGCCTCCCCATCTTCATCCCGAGGGTTTTTTTTCAAGCGGGTGAATAAGGTTATTTCAGGCTTTGTGTGGGCGGGTAAAACCCCGCGAGTGAAGAAAGTGTTGCTAGAGCGTAGTCAGGGGGAGGGTGGGTTGGCGCTGCCGAACTTCTGCAATTACTACTGGGCGGCTAATATAGCCATGATTAGGAAGTGGGTAGTCGGGGATGGGTCGGTGTGGGAGTGGTGGAGGCGGTGTCATGTAAAGACACAAGTTTGGGAGCGCCGATAACAATTCTCGCTGGCCCGATACCCCACAAGTCCGGTGGTGGTGGCGGTTCTGAGAATCTGGGGGCAGTGGAGAAGGTATAAGAGAGTGGAGGGAGCATTGGTTTGGACCCCGATTTATAATAATCATTGGTTTGTACCGGGTAGGTTGGATGGTGAGTTCCGGAGATGGCAAAAAGCAGGAATTAGGAGGATGGGGGATTTATTTATGGACGGAGCTTTCCCAGTTTGAAATCCTTGGAGGATAAATTTAAATTGCCAGCAGGGAATGGGTTTAGGTATCTGCAGGTGCGAGACGTCTTGAGAAGGCAGGTTCCGGCCTTCCCGCTGCTGCTGCCACGGGGGATACAGGATAGAGTTAGTTTCCAGCACCTGGGTGGGAGAGGGGAAGGTATTGGATATTTACCAGGAACTTTTGGAATCAGAGGAAACTCCAGTGGAGGAGCTTAAGGGTAAGTGGGAAGATGAGCTAGGAGGAGAGATAGAGGCGAGTCTGTGGGCGGATGCCCTAAGCAGGGTTAATACATCCTCATCATGTGCCAGGTTTAGCCTGATATAATTCAAGGTTTTCCACCGGGCATACATGACAGTGGCCTGGATGAGCAAGTTTTTTGGGATAGAGGACAGGTGTGCGAGGTGCACGGGAAGCCCAGCAAATCATGTCCACATATTTTGGGCATGCCCGAAGCTTAGAGGGTTTTGGCAGGGTTTCGCGAAGGCAATGTCCACGGTACTCAAAACACGAGTGGTGCCGAATCCAGAGGTGGCGATCTTTGGCGTGTCAGGAGCCAGGAGTTCAGGGAGCGAAAGAGGCGGACGTCTTGGCCTTTGCCTCCCTGGTAGCCCGGAGATGGATCTTATTAATGTGGAGGGACTCAAAGCCCCCGAGTGTAGAACCTGGGTTAGTGACATGTCTGGGTTTCTCAGTCTCGAGAAAATAAGGTTTGCCTTAAGAGGGTCAATGGTTGGGTTCACCCGGAGGTGGCAGACGTTCGTCGACTTTCCTTGGGGAAAACTAAAATGTCAGCAGAAGCAGAATTCCAAGGTGGGGGGGGGGGGGGGGGGGAGAAAGAGGGCCGGATTGTTGTTTTATGGTTGGGGTGTGTGAAGATTGTGGTGGGGCTGGAAATGTTTATTGTACCATGTTTATGTCGCTGTTATTATTATTATAAAAACTTGCAAATACCCTAATAAAAATATTTCTAAAAACAAATCCATGGCATTTCTCGTGTTTCCTCATGAGCAGCCTTGCAATGGAACCGCGGCACTTTTAAGAGACCAATCACATGACGGCATCTTGGCCGTTTGCATAGAGAAACAGGCAGTGTAACATCACAGGCTGTAATGTTCACATCTTCTTAATAAAGCTTTTCATTTGTTTGAACCTCTGACGCCATCACATTAGGTACTATCTGTTAAAGGAATCTTCAAACAGATGGCTTTTACATCAAAGGAAAAAAAACTCAGAATCCAAGACCCTCTTCAGTCTTCTTTGTTTTCAGTTTCAGAAATGACAAGGCTGGCATTTATTGCACATCCCTAATTATCTTGGAAGACTGTGGTCGACAACCTTGTTGAATCATTATGTGGAGATGCCGGCGTTGGACTGGGGTGAGCACAGTAAGAAGTCTTACAACACCAGGTTAAAGTCCAACAGGTTTGTTTCAAACACGAGCTTTCGGAGCACGGCTCCTTCTTCAGGTGAATGAACCTGAAGAAGGAGCCGTGCTCCGAAAGCTCGTGTTTGAAACAAACCTGTTGGACTTTAACCTGGTGTTGTAAGACTTCTTATTGTTGAATCATTGTCATCCCATAATGCTGTAAACTAGGGAATTCCAGAATTTTGACCTATTGACAATGAACAGCAATATCCAAATCAGGATGATGCATGACCCAGAGAAGAATTTACAGATGATAGTGTATAGAGATGTAGCCGCAATCAAATTTGGTTGGCCAAGCTTTGCACATGTTACCTGAGCAATCAAAACTGGGCAATATTTGACTAAAAAGACCCAGCAGCCCTCGCAAAGATACTTGATGTCAGAGGCGATCTGCACAGTGTATATTCTGTGGAAGCAAGTAAAACACTTGGTGCTGCCAAGCAGAAGTGCTATGCCTGGCTTGTGAGACTTGCAGACACCAACACAGATTAGAAGAGACACAAAACGATCGAGAACTGTGGGTAGTGAAACTGCAAGAACATCATTGGAAGAGGGATTGGGTGGTATTTTGAAGCAAATGGACGATATGTATTTCATTAACGAGCCACCTATCTCAATCAAAAGGAACATTCCAGATTGCTGACTGAAGTGTAAAACCCGAAGCACAAGAACAATCAGTACTACTAGCCCTACAATTAACAGGAAGTACAGAAGCAGCAGCTTCATCAATAAACTGACTATGTCAGCTATGCCAGCTGGTGGGGACCAGAAGGAATTTATCATCCCAACATTTCTTACCCCTTTAAAGGAATCAAGGCATGCTTTGATAGAAGCATAATATCAAACACCCCAATATAAATTGACAATAACTTGTGGCGTTATTGTGTGCAAAGGGGATTTTCAGCTACACTATTGGGAGTCATACAAACAGCAAATGGAGCCCCTCCCCTAGAAAATGTAGAAATAATTGTTAGTAACGCCAAAAAACTTGGTGGGTTGATAAGAACTTAACCAAATTTTTGGTTTCCCCAGGATTGCAACATGATTGCAGAGATATTTCTCGGTCTCCATTGAACGCTTTAATAGATATGTAGTCTCAAGTACCACAGGGAGATTTCAAGCAAGTGCAGAAATGCTGTTCTCTTCCATGATTCACAGCAGTGTGAGCTCCCAGACCTATGCGCATTGTCTAGCAGTAGTATCAAGTAGAAACATTCCACAAGAAGTGGAGAGCAAAATGGAGACATTAGTGAAAATCTGTGAAGTCCAAGCTAACTGTCCATAGGGGAAGAAGAGAGGGCAGAAAGGAATTTAAATTAAAAGGTACATTTCACAAATTGGAACTTTGTGGGGAATTTAAACGGTTTTATTTTTTGCTGCGCTGGTATCACTTAGGGTGGCTTGCAGGCTCTCACAGAACCCCTCAAATTGAACCTGGCACATCATTAGCTCTGTAAATGGTAATGTTCCCTAACCCTGTGAAACAACCAGGGTCAGAGTGTACAGCTTGCAACTGGATGCAAATCCAAAATGCAGCTGGTGGGGACCAGAAGGAATTTATCATCCCAACATTTCTTACCCCTTTAAAGGAATTAAGGTATGCTTTGATAGAAGCGTAACATAAAACACCCTAATATAAATTGACAAAATGCCCAGTAGGCAGGGCACAAAGAAACAACAAAAAATATGCTGCTTTATTACTGTATTGATTTTGTTGGTGTCTGGGGTTGCCTTAATTTTCAAATGTTAAAGCGGGTTCATATTGGAAAATACTGGAGACAGTACACACAACATTCAGTTGCCAGTGGTGGCTATTTAGACGAGTGAATAAAGTGACAAAGAAATAAACTACTTTTTCCGAAATGGTGTCAAGCTTCTTGCTTGCCTACTCTTTATGAATAGTGTGATTAAAAATTTCATGTGTTTATTTAATGTAAATCACCAGCCATGTCTATGTTACTTATTGAAAAGAACTTAAGGAATTTGGATTATTTTTGTTGCCTGTTATCTTGTACATTTATTATCTTTTGAGCAATTTTGATTGTGAATTACCTTACCCATAAATACATGTTCGGAATAAATTTACCCTGAATGGGAAGTTCTGCCAGTCTGGTATTTTTCCACCTTCTGCAAGCAAGAGAGAGTTTGGTGTGCAGCCTGCAGATTCCGCAGTAAGCAATTTATTGCCATTTTGGGTTAATTGTTAAACTGGGTTATACCAAGGTACTGAAAATATAATTTGATTTGAGAATAGTCTGCTTCACAATGAACACCAGTTTGCTGAAATGTTACAAATAAAAAAAACTAGATTATGCAGCACATCATGAACACGACCAGAATGCCTCATTTGATTTGGATTTCTAGGGGACTTCTGGATCATCAACGTAGCCAGAATGTTGCAGATTGTGCGCATGGATTTTAAACATATGGGGAAGGCAGATTCCATCTTAGCTCATGATGAACATGCTGAGGTTTGGGACAATATGTATTTAGCAGAAGGGAGTTGCATAGCATCAAGCAGTTACTGCTTAAGCAAATTTAATTACTGGAATCACAATTTTTAAATATATATGTGTTCATGTTGTGCTCAAGAGAATGTTGGTAAGGACTAAAGATAACAGAAATTAGCCCTATAAATTATTCTTGTGA
The DNA here is from genome assembly GCF_902713615.1 of Scyliorhinus canicula. NCBI lineage: Eukaryota > Metazoa > Chordata > Chondrichthyes > Carcharhiniformes > Scyliorhinidae > Scyliorhinus > Scyliorhinus canicula. The sequence continues at coordinate 42,996,798 of NC_052162.1, read as the reverse complement.
ATACACAAGGAGGGAATGGTGCAGTTGATCAATACAATGTATTTTCATCTCAAGAACTTTGTTTGGTATCCAGTAATTCTTAGAAAAAAAAAATGTCCTTTCTCCATTTTTCCTTTCTTCACTAACTGCAATGGTCTTCTGTGAAACAGACTTGTCAATCAATCCCACATTAGCCTGTTCCACGACACAAAACTATTGACAATTTTGTGCAAGTTAGCATTTTTCAAGCTAACTCAGCAAGGTCACAGGATGATGGTTAGGAAATCGAAATGATGAGCTGGTTTAGCTTAGAAATCACATTCAGCAATGCATACAAGAAACATCCTTAGAACAATATTTTATTATTTTGTTATTCAGATTTCTTCAAAATGCCCTCGTGGTGAGGCCACCTCAATCAGATCTCAGCCTCAGATTAAAAATGTTTTCCAGCTATTATTACTGCAAGTCATATTATGCAACACTGTCATAATTGGTACATTTGAATCCAAATAGCCATTGTTATAATAAAATCAGATTATATACACATTTGAACATAGAAAGAACCCATTCAAACCCACTAGCCTTTGCCAACAGAGCACCCTACCTCTGCCCAGTCTCCCACCTTAGCCCTGTAACCCCAGCTAACCTGCACATATTTGGACTGTGGGAAGAACCAGAGCACCTGGAGGAAACCCATGCAGCCACTGGAGAATGTGGAAACTTCACACAGGCAATCACCGAAGGCTGGAATTGAACCTGGGCCTCAGGTGCTGTGAGGCAGCAGTGCCATCCTGGAGGTAGGTAGTAAGAACTAAATCTCTAGACACAAATAGCACGCTGAGCCATCAGATATAGAAGCTGGATTTTAACAAACTAGGAAACCTCTGAATTGGCACCAAAAACACATCTGGATGTCAAGTGCGCATGCTCCGCCTGTGACTTGCTCTCTGCTGCCGCAACTAGGGTGGGGAGGGGGCAAAAGGAGACTCCATACAGACTCATTTATTTCCATTTAAAAAGGGAACTGCAGCCATTTGCAAGGGGCAGTTCTCCTGTGATTGGGACCACTTCCAGAACATCACGACCAATCGCTAAGCTACCGGCCTGTGATCCACCAGCTGGTCAGGACCTACACTTAAAAACACCAGTCTAGACTGTGGATAAATATCTTCCTCTTCAATTAGACTGCAGCACCTCAGACAAATTGGCTAAACCTGCCATATTTCTGGTCTTAATCCCAGTGATCAAAAGGGCAGAAAGGTAATGCAAGGCAAGGTAAATAGGCGGTTTACTTATTGGACAGGATCTCACAACAGAATCTGCTGGAGAGCACTGGTCTGGAGACCAAGGCAGGGCAAGCAGTGCTAGTTATGTACAGAGCAGCAGCCTACTCAAAATGCTGTTCTTCATTCAGCTAATCTATGAACTCACTCCTGTTACAACCTGGCTTCAATGTGCAGACCAATTGAATTCTTGGTTAATCAGAAGAGAATTTTAAATTTGATTTTCAAACCCCTGCCGCTTCTTCCCATCTCAAACCTGCTCCAGCCTCCACATGAGGAATCTGTGCTTCTCCAATTCTCACATCTTGAGCATGCATGAGTTTAATTCAACATGTGGAATAAATAGAAATTCCTTCTGCACAAGCCATAACCTAGAATTAAATTTTTTATTTAAAAAAATTTTTTTTTTTTTTTTTTTTTTTAAAAACTGACCAAGCTTTTGGGCACCTGCCCACATGTGGCTCAGTCTCAATTGTTGTTTGGCAATGAAAATTACAAGTATGATGGGGGTGGGAAAGAGTATTAGCTTAGGAGTCATAACGGAAGGGGAAATAAAGAAAGAGAACATCATCATCAGGCAGAGCAAAAAAAGGTGACAAGTGCAAGAAGGGATTATGGTCAATGCAGGTTTGAGGGTGTTGTACCTAAATGCATCCAGTACACGGAAGAAGTTAAATGAGCTTGGTTGCGCACATTAAAATTGGCTGGTACAATGTAGTGGGCATCACAGAGATGTGGCTGCAAGGGGATCAGGGTTGGGATTGAAATATACAAGGATGTGTCCTATCAAAAGGACAGGCAGATGGGCAAAGGGGTCTGGGTTGCATTGTTAATAAGGAATGAAGTTGGGCAGCACGGTGGCAGTGGTTAGCACTGCTGCCGCACAGCACCGAGGCCCCAGGTGCGATCCCAGTTCTGAGCCACTGTCCGTGTGGAGTTTGCACATTCTCCACATGTTTGCAGGGGTTCCACCTCCACAACCCAAAGATTTGGAGGGTAGGTGGATTGGCCACGCTAAATTGCCCCTTAATTGAAAAAATATGAATTGGGTATTCTTAAAAAAAAATTTTAAGTAGTAAGTGAAATCCATAGCAAATGCGTGATTCAAGATCAGAAGGCATAGAATCTCTGTGGGTAGAGTTGATGAATCGCAAGGGTAAAAAGACACTGATGGGAGTTATGTACAGGCCCCCGCGCAGTAGTCAGGATGTTGGGCAGAAAATAAGATAAGAAATCATGTAAAAAAGGCAATATCACAATAATTATGGGGAGACTTCAATATGCAGGTGGACTGGGAAAATCAGGTTGGTAGTTGGTCCCAAGAAAAAAAAAAAGGAATTTGTGGAATAAAGAGATTTTTTTTTGGAGCAGCTTGTGGTAGAGCCCACAAGGGTCCAGGCATTTCTGGGTTTGGTGATGTGTAATGAGGCAGACATGATTAGGGATCTTAAGGTGAAGGAACCCTGACGGAACAGTGACCAATATTTACCCTGCAGTTTGAGGGGGAGAAACTGGAATCAGATGTAATGGTATTGCAATTAAATAAGGGTATGGAGGGCTAGAATACAAGACCAGAGATGTACTTCGGAGGCTGTACAAGGCTCTGGCAAGACCCCATTGGAGTATTGCGAGCAGTTTTGGGCCCTGTATCCAAGGAAAGATGTGCTGGGTATGGAAAGGGTCCACAAGAATTATCCTGGAATGAAGCAGCTTGTCGTATGAAGAACAGTTGAAGACTCTGGGTCTGAAGGATGAGGGAGAACCTTATTGAAACTTACCAGGACACTGCGAGGCCTGGATAGAGTGGATGTGGAGAGGCTGCTTCCAAAGCCAGAGGTAACAATCTCAGACTAAAGGGACAATCCTTTAAAATATAGAGATGAGGTGGAATCTGCCACAGAAAGCTGTGGAGACCAAATCACTCTTTAAGACAGAGGTAGATAAGGGGACCAGGGGTTATTGTTTGGGGGGGGGGGGGGGGGGGGGGGGAGGAGAAAGAGAGAGAGGCAGGAGAATGGGGATGAGAAAAATAATCAGCCATGATTGAATAGCAGAGCAGACACATTGGGAGAGTGGCCTAAATCTGCTTCTATGTCTTATGGTCTAATGTTTCACACAGCATCAAGATGTTTTAGCACAGTCAATTGAAAGAACATTTCTTATAAACATTGAAAAAGGGAAGAACCTGATACATTAACACCAGGATGCTGAAGGAGGAAACAAAGGCATCTGGAGAAATAGTACCACAAGGTCATGAAGTTATTCAAAGATGAATGTAATAAAAATTTTAGGAAACAGAAAATATGAGTGAGGAGAGTTTTTAAGCAGGCTGGAAATCAAGTCTGGAGATGCCTATGTAAAGAGGAAATAAAGGCCTTCAAAACTGGGAGTAAGCAGTCTTAGTGATTGATAGGAGTCAGGGATGCTCCAAGTCCAATCAAGTCAGCAAGGAGATGAGTGCAACAGCTATACAAAAATTAGCTAAAAGTTCCATGAACCAAGTTTAGCCCTCACTAAACTATTTATGACAAATTGCCCATAAAATCTAAATTTAGACCAAGTAGTATACATATTCTTATTACCCCCTCCTAGTTAACTGAGCCCTAAAAGCAGCAAATATTGTCCAGTGTTGTAAACCCAATAATCTGGCTTTTAGAAAATGGCAAGGGCCTGCACCATTTCCATGAATTGCCTGATGCCTGGTTTTAGAAAATTTTCCCCAAGCCTTAGCATAAATACCATAGCATAAAGACCAATATATCCCTGCTGGAAAGATAAACCTAAAAAATGTCACTGAAGAGCAAAAAGGAGGCAAACAGAAAAGAAATGACAATGCAACAAGCTCCAGTGGATTTGATCTGCATAGATTTGTTTCATTGTGACATTCTACAATTTATATTGCTTCCTCTGCTGGCAAAAATGTTGAAGGTTTAGCTATACACCTCAGTTCTCCAAAATGCCCAATAACTTATCTTGTCCTCAAATATCCACTTTTTCCAGGTATTGCCAACTGGACAACAATCATGGCTCATGACTTTGGGGGGGGGGGGGGGGGGGGGGGCAGAAGAGGAGAAAGGAAGTGAAAGGCTAGTCTATGTCTATGCTAGTCAGTATTCTTAAGCAAAAATTGCTAGTTTGTTATAGGTCATAAAAATTGTGGATGCTGAAAGATGTTTGAAATTGAAGGGGAGCTATTTTAATAAGCAAATGTTCTAGATACATAAATAATTCAAACATTGGGCTTGTGACAACTGAAGTTTCCATTTATTGCTCATTTATCAATTTACTGCACATAAAAGCAGTTTTCTGCATTGGAGTTTGTAGCTCAAGTCAAGTAAAGCCAAAAGCTTACATCCTGGAGGAGTTAACTATACAATGGAGTTTAGCAGATATATTTGGCCCATCCCTGAACCTGGATCAAGAGTGAAAAGTTCTATGCTACTTGAAAAAGTAACGGAGAAAGAAAATCAACTCACCTTCATTAATGGTGAAGGTATTAAAGTGTAGGATCATGCATAACAAATTTAGTGCAACGTTAGTCAGGATTTAATTCCATCCAAAAAAAATCTGGAGATGGCACAGACAGTAAACAGCAAGAGTGACAAATACCAACATTCAGAAAAAGAACAATTAGACAGATTGGTAGCCAGTCTGGCTCTTTCTTCGTCCAATTATATAAGATACAATGACAAGAATTATTAATAGGCCAAGTGCAGCTCCAACAGCGATTGGCACCAGAAAACCCAGGTCAGAATCAGCAAGACATTCTTCAGCTGCGACAAAGAAGTTAAAAGATCATTAGTAGAGGACAGCTGAGAAACATGCAGAAGCCTATACAAAAAAAAAACACAATTTCAAATATTGCCTAATGCAACACAGATTAGGAAAAGCACTTTAAAATTAGGAAGAACCAAAGACAATGTCCATCAGGCCACTCGGTATCCCTTTACGTTTTGTTGCGGTCTAGATCACGAATAATCAGAAACTGGCTGCATTAGGGCTCAAATAATGAAAGTTAGAAACAGATTCAAATATCTTGCATGTGGAGAGAGTTAATGGTCCAGAGGTGCAGCACTGCAGTCAAGCAAATCTGCACACAGATGTACACTGACTTTAGCCCAACATAAATTGTTACACCACTGTGTTTACTGAAGCTTACCCTTTACAAGCCCTACCTCATGAAAGATCTGCTCAAGTTTCATCGATCTACACAAGTTTGCCAAAAACCTGGAGTAGGCAGTACAAAGTCACTTGATACAAGTTTATTCACCTTCAAAAATTTTACAAACCAGCCAGCAGAAGGGTGCCAATCCAAATGCATAAAATTGACTCCTACTCATTCCAAAATGCCAAGAAGCTAACTGTTCTCAGTGACCATACCCCAGTTCTGTTGGTGTCAGTGCAGCTTTGAAAGTCTGAGGCATTAATCCATCTACCATCAAATCCAAAGGTGATACTACAGAAATTTCACTCATTCATTTTATACTGTTTTGGGCGTTATGTAGGCAATTGAGAATTTCAACACAAGTCCAATTCGTACACAATATGGTCATTACTAAGAAGCAAAGCTGTTTTGTTAGGTGACAAAGCATTCAAAACAAGACATAGAACATAGACAGACCAGTACAGCACAGAACAGGCCCTTCAGCCCTCGATGTTGTGCCAAGCAATGATCACCCTACTCAAACCCACGTATCCACCCTGTACCCATAACCCAACAACCCCCTCCCTAACCTTACTTTTTTAGGACACTACGGGCAATTTAGCATGGCCAATCCACCTAACCCGCACATCTTTGGACTGTGGGAGGAAACCGGAGCACCCGGAGGAAACCCACGCACACACGGGGAGGACGTGCAGACTCCGCACAGACAGTGACCCAGCCGGGAACCGAACCTGGGACCCTAGAGCTGTGAAGCATTTATGCTAACCACCATGCTACCCCCATGTCTCAGAAATAAAGTGGGTGCTAGAACCATAATTAAAATTGTGACACTAGAAACCCGACGGTAGGCAAGAAGTCACAGATGTCTTTGTGCATTTGTGATCTGATGAAACCGTCAATGTACTTGGGTTACCTTACAGAAGCATGACAAGTGAGACTCTGAAGATGCAAAGAAATATTATAGCTAGGTAACTTTCACAAGTTGAACTTTTGATCAAGAATCAATGGCATTAGTCTAATTTAATAGAATGGGATCCAGAATACTTACTTGATTAGCAATTGTATAGGTAGGCAAAGTACCAATGGTAAGATAAATGCCTGTAATTTATACCATATTATGAAATGCTTTGTGTTAGTTCTCAAAGGAAGTGTTATTTTATGGATACAGAAAATTGCAATCAACACAATCAGTATTCCTATTGTACCCAATTTTTCCCAAATTCACTTAACCCAAAAAAAATAGGTTTCTCAAATTTGTCCAGCCATCACAAAACATGGATCATTCCAAGGATTGAGAAAAGGGCTGCACCATGGTTTGTTTAACATCCTATAAAATTGATCACAGAAATGTAGCAAAATTTACAAGTGCTCGGAATTTTATATGGCAAGGCTTTACAATACCATTCATCATACCTCTTAATTTTTAGAATTGTTTACAGCTTACTTTACATTTGCAAGCTTGTTTAGTTGAACATTCCTGGAACTGAATTTAGAACTACTCGTATACACCACTGCGATTCTGCCTACGACCAATGATGTAGATCACCAGCACAATCAAAATTATTGCTCCCAATACTGCTCCGACTACAATGGGTACGATGTAGTTCTCATTTGTTTTGCAGTCTTCAGCTGAATTTGAAGAAATTAGATAAAAGTTGGTGATGTCAGTAACCAAAGCAAAGGGAAAACCCCAAAGATCCTTTAAATCACAAGGCATAGCCCCAGAAAGCCCATTTAAATTGTTCCGTTAACTTGCTGTACCCAAGATTCTAAGAAATTCTCATTTTCAAAGTAATATTTTCAGAAAGGCAACTAGTCCCAATGCTTGAGCTTTGAAGTGCATTAAGTGCAGTAAGTTAGGAATGCAGTATGCCAGCTTATTGGTATACTTAAAAAAAAAAAGGCATGGTTTAATACACCTTTTGCAAAAAAAAATCTAAAACTAAATCAAGCAAAAAAATCTACTTCACACTAGGTGTTTTAGATTTTTAAAAAGTCAAACTCATTACTAAATTTGACTGCACTTAATGCAAAAGTCATAGTTGTCCCCATTTGTGCAGTTCATCTTAGTGCTTTGGAATTGGTAGGTTAGCAAGCAAATGCCAAAATTGAACTTTAAGCAACAATGCAGTTAGAAGATTTGAATGCAACTGATCACAATTCATCTGGTGCATGCAAAAGCCTGTAATTACAGAATAATCAGTTTCTATTTCAATGGGTGTCAGGATTTGTTCAAATTTATGCACTTTTCAGATGCGCGTTTCAAAACTATCAAAATACGAGGAATGTGGAGGAAGAGAGAGATCTTGGGGTTCATGTCCACAGATCTCTGAAGGTTGCCACTCAAGTGGATAGAGCGTGAAGAAGGCTTGTGTGTTAGCGTTTAACAGGGGGCTCGAGTTTAAGAGCTGCGGGGGTTATGCTGCAACTATACATGACCCTGGTGAGACCACATTTGGAGTATTGTGTGCAGTTCTGGTCACCTCATTATAGGAAGAATGTGGAAGCAGTGGAAAGGGTGCAAAGGAGATTTACCAGGATGCTGCCTGGTTTGCAGGATAGGTCTTATGAGGAAAGGTTGAGGGAGCTAGGGCTTTCCTCTTTGGAGCGGAGGAGGATGAGAGGCGACTTAATAGAGGTTTAAAAGATGATGACGGGGATAGATCGAGTGGATGTTCAGAGACTATTTCCTCAGGTGGATGTAGCTGTTACAAGGGGGCATAACTATAAGGTTCAGGGTGGGAGATCCGAGGTAGGTTCTTATCTCAGTGGTTAGGGTGTGGAATGGACTGCCTGCTGTGATAGTGGTGTCGGACACTTTAGGAACTTTCAAGCGGTTATTGGATAGGCACATGGAGCACACCAGAATGAAAGGAAGTGGGATAGTTTGATCTTGGTTTCGGACAATGCTCGGCACAACATCAAGGGCCAAAGGGCCTGTTCTGTGCTGTAATGTTCTTTGTACTGTTCTGTGACAAGCTAGTACAAGCTACATGAAGCTCAATGGCAAGTGATCAATTTCTTGGTAAAGTTGATGGGCAATTAGGGACAGGTGATCAATGCCAGCCAGCAACACCCATATTCTTGAACAAATAAATAAAAACCTATACCAAACCATCAATACCACATCACTGAGTTACAGCTGCATAGTGACCAAGAAGCAAAATTTCATACATCATGGATTGGCAAACCAAGCAAGATTCTAGCATTTACATTCCAAAATATAGTTTTGCAGACTTGTGGTCTGGAAGTTGGATAAGCTCAAGGTGTCCAAACTAAAATTACATTTTCAAAGAATTAAAAGTTGCCTGAAGATTTCCACAAATACCTTCCTGCCTTGCTGGTTTTAGCTGTCTCAGCCTCATAACATGCAGTTTCCAAGTTAATTAATTGTAGCAACTTAGCTGAATGAAAAGTGAAAGTAGTGAGGGATGTGTAGTTTAGTGTTTCCTGCTTTTCAATAAGCAAAGGCACAAAGGGCCCTGGTCACTTTAAAAACTAATTGGAACAATTGCAGGAACAAGAGATTTGTGAAGTCACAAGCAGGTGTCACCACGAAGTGAAAAAAAGTAGAGATGTCACAGGACTAGCAATCGAGATCACCAGCATGAAATCTATTATACCTGGAAATAAAGCTAGTATGAGGCTCAGTGTGGTTGACTTGTACTACACCACTACTGTACTGAGAATGGGCAATAAATGCATTATCTATATGTTCAAAAATGTTCAACCATGTGGAGATTAATGGGAAATTTACGGTTACAAAATGCAACCTTTTACATTCCTCAGCCCCAAATAAATGCTACATGAGCTTACAGGAAGTTTTTTTATTATAAAGCCAAGTGGAGTTAAACTTTACATACAAATGAGGCACAAGAATAAAAGAAACTTAGGAGAAACCTCCCCACGCTTTAATTTCAAAGATAAAAGTCAACTTTCAAAATTTCACAGTGTCAGAGTGCAGTGTGAAAAACTCCAGATCCCCCAAATTAGAAAATTAGTGGTCAACATTAGATACTTTTGCACATGCCAATTAGAACACACAATTTGAGAATTCTTTCCACAATCCAAGGCACCCAACTGAAAAGTTCTCTATGCAGCATAGTATTTGCTAACTCTTATGTACACAAACTATTAACATTTATACACAGTTTCCACAATACAGCCAAACAAGCTACATGAGATCTTTGCAAATACACGTTCCATTTTAGATTTCATATTCATTAAGTTATTGGTAGAAATGTTGGTAGTGCTGGCAAATTAGTGATTTAGTATTAGTTTCAAGGAGTAGTTAACAACCAACTTGCCAATTTAAAAAGTTACCTCTGAAGGGACACTGGCAGCAATGACATTTCCGACAAATTCTCAATGCCAGCAATACATACCAACATTTCATCTGTATCAAGTGTGGGTGCAAGTCCACTGCCTCCAAGAGACTTGGCAAGAGCCTAGTGCAATTGAAGAGGAGAAATGCAGAGGCAAGCACTTGCACCCGCAACAATGAACAGCAATTTAATCATATCACTATGCACTGGGAGAATCAAAAAAAACAATTTATAGTGTTTGGTATCCAGCGTAGCTTTTTCTTCTACCAATCATATAAGCAATCACAACAATCACAATTAAGCCAGCCAGAGCTGCACCAACTACAACAGGGATAAGAATGCTGTCATCATCCAGAGAACACTCTTCAGCTGTGAATAAAAAAACAGATAAATCACCAATCATGGCTCAAATAGAAAAGCATACACACTACAATAAAAGTTGTGTAGTTAATTTTTCCTGAAAGTTATATCACTGGATGCCTCTGGCCAAGTAGCCCTTTGTTAATTATGTGACTAATCCCATTACAGAATAATCATGTTAGTTTCAACATTAAGCAAGGAGTAGTAAATGGCTTAGTTGCCCTTGCCAGATTTTCCAATAAAAACTATTTCTACAGACACACCCAATGATAGATGACAAAAACAAATGTCAGGGTTACTAAGGGGTAGCAAACAGTTATAGATTGAACAGAGCAAAAAGCAGATTTCTTGGTTTCCGGTCATAAAGTTTACTTTTCCTGATCCAACTGGAATTGAAAATGTTGCAAGATGTTATGACCAGTTTTAGAGCAGTAGTTACTGAACAAAAAAGGATGGTACCATCGAGATATGGAGCTAGAATTATTTAACAAAGTTATTTACCTCTGGAGAAAGTTCCATTCTTCACCTGAAATGGTTGGACCCATACATTAAAGGCATTAATAACCAATTGGTCAGTGACCACTATGCTCTGCTCCTTGTGACACATGTATGAGCTTCCAACAAATGCCTGCCAAAACCTCAGATTGCTATTGTTGCTGTTAAGTGCAGTTCCTGCAACAAAAAAAAAGTAATGTCACTTGACAGCCAATTCAAAGGAAAAAATGAAAGTCAAAAATCTTCATCCATCGTTAACTGGGACATTCAATTTTAGTGTGATTATACAAAAAGTAAAAGCCACACCCTATCTGCACAATTTCTGGTAACCGCTATATACCAACTAGAGCTCAGAAATTATGAAATGAGGGATTCAAATTGGCTCTATTAGACCAAATATCTCAACTTGGACCCAAGCCAGACCACATGCAAAACTCTTTAGGATCACAATTACAGTTAAGTGTTTTAGAATGGTTGTGGAAGACAGATGATCCACTACTTCACATGGATCAAGTGTATGAAAGCTAGTTACTGCATTCATTATCAAAGGAGCCAGTTTTTTAGTTCTTAAAAAAAAAACTAACACTAGCAAAGCCATTTAGCTAGAAAAATGGATTTTATCCACGTGTATTTGGCAACTTGGAAAACACACTGAAATGGGTGCAATTATTAAAACAGAGTTCTATTCCAAGAAGAGATGTACAGGATTTACACAGGAGGATCAGAAATGAGCAAATAGCTTTAAAAAAGTATAGTCACTACCCTAGAGTAAAGGTTCAATTCAACTCAGTCCATGAGAAAATACACTTTAGATGGAAAGATCAATAGATTGAAGGCAGCAAAAATCTTCTAGTTACCAACAGCCAATACTTACTGGAACCATTTATAACCAAGCTTACGTTAGCCTTCACCTCCTTCAAGAAGAATTTTGATTGGTCCTAAAACAAAGATAAGCATTATTCTGGCACAATATAAAAAGGAATAACCCAGAAAATTCACGAGATAAAGACGTACAGACCAAGGTGGTCAATTTCAATTGGAGTCTGTCCCCAAATATCAAATAACAGCTGTGGACATTAATAGATCATGCCCCCAAGCTAGGAGAAAGCTGGTCAATAAACACTGTCCTAGATCATTAGCGTACCCAAAATCTGTACAAAGACACCGTTGACATGTGGTTCTAGACCCACAAATACTAAACCCAGATCAGAAACACACTCCAAAGTTAAAATTGACTTTCAGCCCTCCAAATTAACCCCTCAGATTGGCAATCATTCCATTTATTACCTCATCCTACTTTTAAAATCGATATCCAGCTCAAATTTTCAAAGTTAATAGCCCAAAATGTTGCTTTAGAAAATAAAATTACATGTTGCATTGAAAGTACTATCCAACACTTACCACAATGAAATTAAACTGAATAGTTGTGTCCATATCTTCTAGAACCAGGGTTGCATCTTTATCCCCACAGTATCCACTTGCAGTAGAATTGGAATCAATATTAACCAAATGTGTCTGAGGGAGAAAAAAGTTGTTAGCAATTGATTGGTAATGCAAACTGGGATAGAATGTAGGGAAAAATAAATACCTTGTTCTCGGTATAGGTAATATTTAGCTGCAGTCCCATACTGGCAAGGAGACAAGGATCACTGCCATTCTTAATGGTATAGTTGCCCACTGCTGGTAGTTCTGGTGGAGGTTTAGTTGGGACAGGGGTTGGCACAATTGGGGTTGTCCGTGTTGTTATAGGTGCTACTGTGGTGGGCAAATCTGCCCTACAGACGGATTCTTGAAAAAAAATTAATAGGTCAGTTTGTTCATTGTTTACCAGTTCAAACACCAAGATTAGTTACTAGTCAGTTAGTACTGGCTGAGCATCTTCAAACATCCAGTTATGCAAGCTTGCCTGCAAAGGGTAGCTTTCATTTCAATGAATGCTTCTGTTAAGTTTATACGGTTTAAACACAATGAGACTTTAAGAACTGAACACCAGTGTGCCATCGGCAACAAGCAATAGGAGAGGAAGTACCCAATACAATCATGAGAAAATCACTGGCGAGAGAGTAGCCATACCAGACAATAAATGGATTTGGAACTAGGAGCAATGTAGAGGGAGAGAACAAAAAGTTTGGGGACACAGCTTTTTGCAGTATAGTTTTGAGACTGTCCAGGGACCCCAGTGTTGTGGCTATGGGGCAGGGGTGAACAAAGTGGGAATCCAATCCATAATCAGCCAGCTATATAATTAATGTATGGCTTAAGTTTGCAGCACAAATTGTTTTATGTACAAGACAAAACTCCATTTAATTAATCAATTACAATTTTTGTAAAGCTCAAGAGTGGTGTCAGGACCATTATAATAATGAAAATGAAAATCGCTTTGTCACGAGTAGGCTTCAATGAAGTAAACTGTGAAAAGCCCCTAGTTGCCACATTTCAGCACCTGTCCAGGTAGGCTGGTACGGGAATCGAACCGTGCTGCTGGCTGCTTGGTCTGCTTTAAAAGCCAGCGATTTAGCTGAGTGAGCTAAACCAGCCCCTGGTTTATAAACACAGGAATCTAACATATTAGCATGACCTAGTTTGGGTCCAGCTGAATAGCAAAGATAATTAAAAACAATGGAATATTTTCCTACCATTTTTGCCAATTGTTCCATTTTCCACAAAGGCCTGAATGCTAACATTCCAAAAAGTCATGACAACTGCTTCACTTGCTATAGCTTCAACACTTCTACATGTGTAAATAGTGTTCAGTGGTGTGGAATCCATTAGAGAATTCACAGCCACATGTTTTACACCTACAAGAAAAGGTAGAACAGATAATATCAGTCACTAGTAAGTACATTGAAATGTCAAATAGTAATAATCTTTTATTGTCACAAGTAGGCTTACATTAACACTGCAATGAAGTTACTGTGAAAAGCTCCTAATCGCCACATTCTGGCACCTGTTCAGGTACACTGAGAATTCAGAATGTCCAATTCACCTAACACGCACGTCTTTCGGGATTTATGGGAGGGAACCCACGCAGACACGGAGAACGTGCAGACTCCGCAGTGACCCAAGCCATGAATCGAACTTGGGACCCTGGTGCTGTAAAGCCAGTGCCACTCAAATTCTCTTATATCAAGGAAAAAAAGAAACTTGCCAAATGTTTATCAAGTGCATCTTACATTCACCAAAGCTGTTCCCAGCTCTCCCAATTTTGTTGGAATGTGCCAGGAAGCCAATCCAGAGAGAGATAGGCCCCAAGAACAATGCCACCACATTGAATTCATGAAACATGTAATCGCAATTTTATTACAAGTCCAATTAAGTGGCAATTGAAAGAATGTAGAGAGCCTGGCTATTCCATAACATTAGTCTTGTGCAGTATAAAATGGCATAAATCTGAAAGCATATATAACCCAATGAGAATATGGTTAAGTAAGTGGTTGCTCAATTTGAAAAAAGGTACATCAATCGAAAACGTATGCTGCCCAAACCAAAAATTGTGTTTCTCAATGCACATGCAGGCAGGCAGAGGATACTCCATTGAAGTGTAGAGTGTAGTCTAGATAGAGAAGGCAAGGGAGCCCAAATGCCCTTAAAGAGGCATAGGTGATCATGGCTCGGCACAACATCGAGGGCCGAAGGGCCTGTTCTGTGCTGTACTGTTCCATGTTCTATGTCAGGCAAGATATGTGTTCTCCCCATGTCTGCATGGGTTTCCACCGGGTGCTCCAGGTGGATTGGCCATGATAAATTGCCATTGGTGACCAAAAAGTTAGGAGGGGTTATTGGGTTACGGGGATAGGGTGGAAGTGAGGGTTTAAGTGGGTTGGTGCACACTCGATAGGCCAAATGGCCTCCTTCTGCACTGTATGTTCTATGTCTAGAGAGTGATTCAAGGGGAAATGTTTTCAACCAGAGCATGAAAGAAGTCTGAACACTGCCTGAAAAAGGATAATGGAAGCAGAAAGCCTAATTAGATAAATTCTGGACAAGCATTTCAAATGTCACCTGTGTGCAAAATTATAAGGGGTGGGGGGAAACAAAAAAACATGGCAGAGCTTTGTTTGCAGCATTGGATAGCCGGCAATTCATTGTTCCAATAATGCCATGCAATTGAGGTGACAAACTGGCAGATGATCTTTGTTTGGGATGACAATTCTCATGTCACCTAAAATTCTGCATTTAACTTGGGTGCATGCTAGAACATATTCAAATCTCAAGTCAGGCTTCAACCTACAACTCTATTCTGGCGAGCTGAGCTACCAAATCTAATTTGGCTGACATTGCTAAACAATGATAAGCTTAGTACCTGCATTAACAAGACATAACTGCACCTTTGCCTATGTTGATTAATAGATTGTGAAGCACATTAATGCTTTAGTGCCCCACACCTGCCTCAAGTGCAAAGATGACTGAACAGGAAAGGAGCCCCAATTGACAGACGAACACATAAACTCCGTTTTAGACATGTAGTTCAGACTAGCTGACTCGGATTATTTTGAACTACATAGCTCAGCAATATACAGCTGAACCATTTCCCCTGGTTATCTTAAAACATAGCCACGTGTTACTGCCATGATCGCCTTAATCTATACAAACAAGATAATAAATCCATACTCTTGTTTTTTGCTCCAGGAAAACGTTTTGCATCACTGGTGTTGTAAGTGAAAATCAGTACATCTCCTCTAAATTTTCCAGTAGAATGAGAGAAGTTTAAGCTCAAGGAGTGACCAGTTCCAAAGCCCATTTTCAACAAAGGAGTTGAATTGTTGCCACCACATATGCTTCCATTAGATGATACTGAATTTGGTAATGGAAAAGTTGCATTTTCCTGGATAAAGAAATGAGGAAAATGAAATGGGTTAAATTTAATTTAGATATCCAGTGACAAATGCAAAAAATAAAACTCTAGCTAGACTGCATCCCCTTCCAAAGGATGTATTAACACCATTGGTTCGCGATAGCATAAAAGCTGCAAATTCTCATTAAAAATAACTAGAATACACCAAGTGGTTAACTTGAGGTTGAGGTTTTGATCAATACATGATTTTCAACTTCAATTCAGTCAGAACTAAACAAAGCATAGCCACTATTCATTCTGAATATTGGTATATGTAGATAATGCTGAAATAGCCATATTCTTGTTTGAAGCCAGAACATAGTTGCCTAAATGGCCTGCAGCTGTTGTGTAATATCCCAGGCACAGTTCAGGCCAGTCTATAGCAAAGTCAGCATCAGAGTAGAGCTTCCGCTCAGCTAAAGTTGCTAGTTTGTCAGTCACAAATGGATCACGGAACGAAAAACCAGTCATATTAACAGGCACTTGCTGTTTTTCCCATTAGCACCTGCCTTCCACTTGGATGCAGCTTAGTCACAGATGAAAAACATGGGCATGGTTTACAAACAGATCTTTCATAACTAGCAAAAGTACTGCTCAACATTGAATCAGAATCTGGGCTTAGACACGTAAAACATGAGGGATCAGTATAGCTTAAGGGTCGTTTAAATATTAACCATTCAAATGTTGAGGATCATAGCCTCTCCAGCCCATCACTGAAACTCTAATCTACACTTCTGCTACTCTCTCATGCTCTAAAGTAGTTTGTGAAAGGGGCACTGTTAACACATCATGGGGGAAAGATGGTATTTTATTACATGTTGAAAGGAGATGCTGCATTAAAGACAAAGCTTCTGCCAGGATTGAAGAAATCTATGTTGTTTACAACCTATGACTGAAAGTTCCAATTGGTAGTGCTGACTCAGCAAGCAACGATGTGCTCAATTCTAGCATAACATAGTATATCTGTTATTTCTCCTAACTTTGAAGTTTCAAATTTAAGAAAACCATCTTGGATATCTAAATTGAAGACAGTATGCACAATATTATTTTAGTTTATATACTCCCCAGTTCAATCATTCCTATTTACTGTACTCATGTCAATCACATCTGAAATAGGACTATTTATCAAAATTGTTTGAACCCTATCAAAAAAAAAGGATTTAACATTTTTGCCAGCAATTCAGGAGCTTTATCTTTCCTGGCAGGCAGAACACAATCTGCACATCACCTTACTACTTGCATTAACAAAGACATGACTGCATCTTTCCATATGACACCTTGCAGGTAGTTACTCAGGCTAACAAAGCTACTTGCACCTTGTTTTCCTCAATACTGACCACAGGGACCACAATTATTTTATTAATGGTCATATTGTACACAGTACCAAGTGACGATATCCTTCCCTTTGTCTTTCCCCCCAAAAGAGGGATAAGGTTTCAGGGCTCAATAGTCAAGTGACCAATGATTGCCAGTCTAAAGCAGTTGACTAACAGACCAGTACAGCTGATAAAAATCAAACATTCACAATGCATCTCTGGAGTGTAACCAGGACCCAAAACCTGGTTAAAATTTACACTAAGCCAGGATGTCAAGACCACATGGCAGCAGCTGAACTTGCACAGGTGAGAATAAACCGGTGAACTTCCTCGTCTGTATGATGTGCACAGTAAATCAACTGCATACCTACCATTGTCACATTTCCTTCATAAAGGATGGTGAAGTTGACCGACAGTACAGCATATATACAGGTTTTGTTATCCTTGCCACGGACTTCAACCTCTACTGCTTCAGTGAGTGAAAGTCCTGAAAAATATTTGAAAAGTGCTCAAGAACAGCCATAGACACTTCAGCCAATTTGCATAAATTCAGCTAGGAGATCATGACTGGTAGAGATTACGTTTGGAATCCTGCTCAACAGAAGTAATTGCTGGATGGGACTACACTTGGGTTAAACCACATCCACAAAAGCATCACTTACCGAGGGCAGTCAGGTTTGTACAGTTATAATTACAATACAAAGAACGCTCACAACAAGAGGGGGTCAGAAACAGAATCAAGTCATTTGACAAAATGGACCAGCATTCTAAAGCATAGCCAATAGTGAATATACTAAAGCCAGGTATGAACGCTCCTTCTTCAGAATTCATACAATGTGTGGGGTGACAGACAATAGAATTAAAGGCATTTTCAGAATTTAATTTCTTTGACTTTTCCTTGGTAGTGATATCAAGCAAGATGGTGCCCAAACCAGATAGAGTCCATCTATATGAAATGCTTCGGAGTCATATTTCATTCAGTTTCTCATCACTCCACAGATGTTGCCAACTCCAGGGGTTTTCTCCCAGGACTCATCATCCACAGAGTTTTGCTTTTGTGCTACAAAATGCTTGATATTTAATCTAGTCTTACTCACTTGCCAAGTACACAATACATTACCCTTGTAAAAAGGAACAGATGAAATGTCTGAACTGCCATAGCAGCACAAATCAAGATCACAACTTCCCTTCAGATGCAAGGGCAGCACAGTGACAGTAGTTAGCACTGCTGTCTCAGCACCAGGATCTAGGTTCAAATCTAACCTCAGGTGACTGAACACATTCTCCCCATGTCTGGGGGTTTCATCTGGCTGCTCCAGTTTCATCCCAGTCTAAAGCTGTTCAGGTTAGATGAATTGGCCAGGGCAGCACAGTGGTTAGCACTGCTGCCTATGGTACTGAGGACCCAGGTTCAATCTCAGCCCACTGTGTGGAGTTTGCACATTCTCCCAGCATCTTTGTGGGCCTCACCACCATAACCCAAATATGTGCAGGTTAGGTGGATTGGCCACACCAAATTGCCCTTTGACAAAAAATTGGGTACTCTAAATTTTTTTTAACGGTGGATTGGCCATGATCACTTGCCCCTTAAAGTGTCCAGGGCTGTGTAGTTAGGTTAAGGAGTTTTTGGGATTGGGTGGGGAAGTGGCTTAATTTTGTGACACCATCAACATTCATTAAAATACCAAGGAAATTTCACAAAACACTGTACAGCAGATAGTGAAGCACTATGCAATGATTCCTAGGGTTTAAAGTACACTTTCTGCACCAAATGGTTTAGTTAAAGTGGCAGCTTAAACATAAAGCAGCACAGAAGAATTTTCACAAGAACTCAGCCATCATATGGTTATAAAAGGAGACAACCTTGGCCGATAATTACAGAAGTGGGTAAACACATCAAGAAATTGGAAAAATCAATATTCATGCAACTCAAATAACACTCAAGGCTACATACAACTGGTGTCTCAAAGGGTTATATTCAATCACATTGGAGAAAACAGCAGACACTATGCTGCCAAACCAGTCACCAGAATAGGCCATTAGCTAATGGTCAAGGAGCAGAAATGACTCTTGTAGCAGTTAACAAGCCAACCCTCAGCTGAAGTTTATAGTATAGGTGGGTGAAGCCTATGCAAAGCTTGGAATATTCTCCAACAGGTTTGGAATTGGGAAGTTTAATCAACTTGCCTTTGTTGAAAATTAAAACATAGAAATTAGGAGAAGGCAGCAATACAGCCCTACAAGCCTGCTCCATTCAATCAGATCATGGCAGATCTCAAATCCACCTCCCTACCTATGCGCCTATCACTCTAGCCCATTAAAAAGTCAGAAAAATATCTCCTTGAAACCATTTAAATGATTCAGACTCCAGGGCAGCAAGTTCCTCTGCGAGAAATAGCACCTCCACATCTCAGTTATAAATCTACCACCTCTTAACCTATATCTAGTTTGCCCCACAAGGAGTATATTACCAAAATTAGCTCCATAGAACATAGAACAGTACAGCACAGAACAGGCCCTTCGGCCCTCGATGTTGTGCCGAGCCATGATCACCCTACTCAAACCCACGTATCCACCCTATACCCGTAACCCAACAACAAACCCCCCCCCCCCAATTAACCTTACTTTTTTTTTTAAGGACACTACGGGCAATTTAACATGGCCAATCCACCTAACCTGCACATCTTTGGACTGTGGGAGGAAACCGGAGCACCCGGAGGAAACCCACACACACAGGGGGAGGACGTGCAGACTCCACACAGACAGTGACCCAGCCGGGAATCGAACCTGGGACCCTGGAGCTGTGAAGCATTTATGCTAACCACCATGCTACCCTGCTGCCCCAAAGCCGTGTAAGAAAATTGGAAATAAAAGGACTAAAGGAAAAAAAAATACATAAACCCCCAAAATGAAAGCAAAGGCTGAGCAATAGTAAGAAGCGAAAGTGGAAAAAAGGTGCCTGCAGTCGGAACACTCAAGAGCTGGGTCCTCCCCGGAGGTCAGATTTGTTGTTTATTTCAGGCTCCACGTTCGTGTCCATGTATATAACGGGTTAACTCGGGTTAAGTGAGCCGAAACATCAATTGCAAGCATTTCACTGGAAAGGGGGCAAAGTGCAAACCCACGGCCTTTCTCAGTCGCTGCTTTCGCATTTACAGCGGCTCCGAGCCCTTCTTAGGCAACTGGAAAACACTGGGGGGGGGGGGGGGGGGGGGGAACAAGCTGTCAGGAAGCCTGCCAGGTCAGGCCCAGCGGGCGGGCAGACAGTCAGCACTCTCCCCACCCAAGCAGGCCTTCACTAGGCCAGCGGGCACCCGCACAGCTGCCCTGTTCAAAGACCGCACGCATACCTGCGAGGAGCAGAAGGGCGAGGCGGACACCGCCGGGATGCTGCATGGCCGCGGAGATGAGAAGAGTACGGCGGAGTATGAAAGGTGGACGATGTCAGCTCCCTCACAACAAACACTCCCCGACTCGACCCTCGGTTAAAGCTCGACAAAGCCGCACGTGATCCGTGCCCTCATCTACAGCCCTCCGCCAATCAGCTGCCGCCTCGCCGCACCCCGCCGACCAATCAACTGGCTGCACGGCGGAACGACCAACCGTCTGTGGATACGCCCTGCGAGCGGGGTCCGACTGACCAATGGGAAAGGAAAGACGTTCCCATTGGAGTGGCATCTAGCCAATTGCACACGGGTGTTCCGCCCCATTAGCCAATCAGGCCATTGCCTATTAAACTAATGGGAGACAGGTATTTCCAACAAGCTGATGGTGAGCAGGGATTCCTTCCCATGCAACACCCCAGCTCCTGCTGCCAACTCTGCAGACAAACCACAGTTACTGGCACTCCTTATCACTGCAGAACAATGGCAGTTGTTTTTAACCTTTAACAAACAGGGAGAAATGTAATGGGGTTGTTTCCCTTGTGACATTGACACGTTGGACTCAGGCAGTCTGTCACCTGCTGTGATGGTGATGCCAGCCTGATCACGAGTTAGGCCATTGAATCATTTGGGGGATGCCATGTGATGTCGTTGTTAAAATAGTTGACTGCAGCTTCCTACCCTGGGCGAAAAAAATGTAACACTTGTGAGAAGATAAGTTTGATGTTAGGTCCATTTAATTATTTTACTTTTAAATTTTGAATAAAAGTGCAGATCTGCTCACAGTGGATCTATCGAAACATAAAATGTTAAACAGCAGCTGACATTTGAGATATTGATTCATCTTATTAAAAACAAATTGCAGGAATCCTCCAAACCCTCAAACCAATTTTCAGTGTTCAATAGTGTCGTGTTAGGTACATTGGTCTAACTGGCTGCAACTAGATGCAGTTTAGATCAAAAAGATACTCCAGACCTTGAAGTTAGGTCAATCAGGTTTATTGAACTAAAAGCAAAGTTAGCACAGTTCTCTGTGAGTTCAACTCTCTGCTAACATAAGTGTGGTTACTCTGACTGAACCAGACTAGTTCTTAGCCACGTGGTGGAGGTGTGAGATTGTAACAACACCCTTGACTGACTCTCTAGATGTTCATCAGTGGAAAGAGGCGGACTGTGAGTGCCTCGTGTCTTTTATAGTCAGATCTCACCCCTGAGTCTCCTGCCTGCTTATTGGCCATGTCCTGTTCTTGGTGTCCATTAGCTGCTTGTCTGTATAGCATTATGTGTGTGTGTGTGTGCCTGTATATCATGACATCTCCTTTTTATGTTTGGATGACATATATGAGCGCATGTACAAGAATAGGCCAATATTAACATATATACATGCAGTGGATGTGAACATATGTACATGTGAAAACAGCTGTCTAATACAAGAATACAGAACGTAGCAAACAGAACAAATGTTCATAAGTCCAGTCTCTGTGGCTTGCGTCTGATCCTGGTCGACCGTCGGAGAGGTGGTGGTGGGGACAACAGCGCCTTGATGGGCGGGATTGAAGCCTGACTGGTGGCCTCATGAGTCGAGGTATCAGGAGGTGGCAAAACAACAGAAGGAAATGGAGAGGAATGTGGTTGTGGGCAGGAAAATTTGCGCTGTGCCCATCTGTTTCATTGCACAACAGAACCATCAGCCAGATGCACAACATACGAGCGGGGGCAGACTGTTGAACAAGGACAGCTGGAGCTGACCAACCTCCATCAGGGACCTTGACCCGAACAGTGTCTGACGGGGATAACACGGGCAACTCGGTGGCATGAGCATCATAGCCCTGTTTTTGCCGGCCTCGGATTTGCTGCACCTTCTGCAGCACCGGGATGTGACCTGGGTTGGGCAAGTGTATGGCTCAAAGTGTTGTTTGCAGGTCCATGTTCATCAGGAGTTGAGCCGGCGACATGCCAGTGGACAGTGGGGTCGCCCTTTACGCAAGCAGCGCAAGGTGAATGTCAGACACAGAATCCGCGGCCTTGCACATGAGCTGCTTTACTAAGTGCACCCCTTTCTCAACTTTTCCATTTGACTGCAGATAGCGTGGGCTGGAAGTGACGTGTTTGAACTGATATGACTGAGCAACAGAGACCATTCATGGCTACTGAAGCACGGGCCATTGTCACTCATGACAGTGAGTGGCTTACCATACCTGGAGAAAGTCTCCTTACAGGCCTTGATGACGGTCCGAGATTTGAGGTCTGAGAGCTTCATGACTTCAGGGTAATTGGAAAAGTAATCAATGATTAACACACAATCACGACCATTTGCATGAAAGAGGTCGATGCCAACCTTACACAATGGAGAGGTTTCGATTTAATGCTGGTGAAGTGTCTCCTTTGCGCTGGCTGGAAGCGTTGACAGGTCGCACAGTTGAGGACCATGTTCGTGATGTCCTGGTTGATCCCGGGTCAGTAGACAGCCTGCCTGGCTCTGCCTCTGCACCTTTCCACACCCAGGTAGCCCTCATGGATTTGACGGAGCACCAAACTCTGGAGACTGTGTGGAATTACAAGCTGGTCCAATTTGAGGAGGATACCATCAACCACGGTCAGGTCGTCCTTTACATTGAAAAATTGAGGGCACTGCCCTTTTTGCCAGCCATTGGCTAGGTGTTGCATAACACGCTGCAAGAGGGGATCTTTGGCTGTCTCCTCACGGATACGAATCACCTTCTCATCAGTTGCCGGGAGGGTGCAAGCACACAGCTGCACCTGTGCCTCAACCTGTGACTCAATTTGCCGGATGACATTCGGTGGTTCACAAGGCACGGTGATGGAGTGCGACAGTGTACCGGCAATGATGAGCTCCTTGCTAGGCGTGTAGACCAGGTCAAAGTCGTACCTGCTGAGTTTGAGGAGGATGCGCTGCAACCGAGGCGTCATGTCATTAAGATCCTTGTGGATAATGTGGACCAGGGGCCAGCGATCTGTCTTGACTGTGAATGTCGGCAGGCCGTGGACATAGTCGTGAAACTTGAGAATGCCAGTGAGAAGGCCCAGGCATTCCTTCTCGATTTGTGCATACATTTGTTCAGTGGGTGTCATTGCCCTTCATTCGTAGGCAACCGGTGCCCAGGATGAAGTGTCATCGCGTTGCAGCAGGACCGCACCGATGCCACCCTGGCTCGCATCAGTCAAGATTTTCATTTCCCTGACTAGGTTGAAAAATACCAATACGGGTGCAGTGGTGAGCTTGGCTTTCAGCTCCAACCACTCAGCCTGATGGGCCGCCTTCCATTCGAAGTCAGTGGACTTCTTCACAAGGTTTCATAGGGCCTTGGTGTGTGAGGCCATGTTTGGGATGAACTTGCACAGAAAATTGACCATGCCCAGGAAGCGCAATACCGCCTTCTTGTCTTCCGGGACCTACATGGCTGCGATGGCCTTGACCTTGTCTGTGTCGGGGCACAGGCCCTGCTGAGAAATCTGGTCACCTAGGAACTTGAGTGTTGACATGCCAAAGCAACATTTGGCCCTGTTCAGCTTCAGGCCATTGGCGTGGACATGGTGGAATACCTGCTGGAGATGGACAACATGCTCCTCAGGGGTCGTGGACCATATGATGACGTTGTCCATGTACACATGAACCCCTTCAATGCCCTCCATCATCTGCTCCATGATGCGATGAAATATCTCCGATGCCGAAATGATGTCGAACAGCATACGGTTATAGCAGTACCTGCCAAACGGTGCGTTGAAGGTGCAGAGCCTTCTGCTGGACTCATCCAGCTGGATTTGCCAGAATCCATGTGACGCATCTAACTTCATGAAAAACCGGGTGTGTGCCATCTCACTGGTGAGCTCCTCCCGCTTCGGGATGGGGTAGTGTTCACGCATTATATTCTGGTTGAGATCCTTGGGATCAATGCAGATGCGCAGGTCTCCAGAGGGTTTTGTAACCACCACCATCGAGCTGACCCAATCAGTTGGTTTGGTTACCCTGGAAATGATCCCCTGCTGCTGCAGCTCCTTGAGCTATTCCTTCTGGCGCTCCTTCAGCAGTGCCGGGACCCGGCGTGGTGCATGGACCACTGGCTTGGCATCAGGTCACAGTAGGATCTTGTACCGATATGGCAAAGTGCCCATCCCGTCAAACACATCTGGATACTGAGCGAGGATGTCGACAATGTCAGCTTGAAGATCCAAGTTGGAGGATGTCGTTGAATAAATCCGCTGCACCAGGTTTAGCTTTTTGCAGGTATGCGCACCCAGTAGGGATGCCGTGTCTGGCTTGACAATTTCAAACCTTAGCCGTGCATGGGTACTCCAGTTGGAGACGGGTAGATGGCAGGACCCCAGTGCCGTGATGGCATTACTGTTATAGTCCAGGAGCTGGCAGGCTGCTGGAAGGACCTTGGAGGGGCTTCTTGATGCGTTTGAAGTCTGCCTGTGTGAGGAGGTTAGCAGAAGCACCTGTGTCCAGCTTGAACGGGATGGAGCAGTGGTTGACCTGCATCACCTCATGCCATTCGTCCTCCGAATCCACAGCGAGGATGGACTGAATGCGAGATGGGTTAGGTGTGGCATGTTCACGTGTGGTAATGATGCCCACTCGGTAGGCAGACTCCAGGCACTCGTCCTCTGGATCCGTTGTACTGCCAGGATCAGAATCCTGTAATCGTCGTTGCACATTCTGGACGTCGTCGGAATTGGGAGCGCTGGCCTCTGACTGGTGGTGCAGACCTGCACAAGGCTACATAGTGTCCAGGCTTCCCGCAGTTTAAACATCGCCTGCCTCTTGCAGGGCAGTGCCCCTTTAAGTGGGCATTGCCATAGTTCGAGCATGTCATGACGTCGGCGTCGTGAAGCGGTATACGTTGTCGCACATGCGCAGTGCGGTCGGCGGACGTCTGCACCTGTACAGTGTGGGTGTCGGCCGCTTTGTTATCCCGTTCGCATCGAGCATGTGTGGGGCTCTGGGAAAAGCACGCAAGATGGCCATTGTCTTCAATGCTGAGGCACTGCATCCGTGAGATGGCCTGCACACTCTCTGCCTCGTGGGAGGCAGGTTTCTCATTTTCAGTCGATTTGTATTGGGCACACCGATTTTTTGCGTGCTCATGCACCCGTACATGTTTCAATCGTAACTGGCAGGGTCATATGCTTGATTTTTAAGAGCTGCTCTCTCAGGGGATCAGAGTAAACTCCAAACACAATTTGGTCTCTGAACATGGAGTCAGCAATATCACCAAAATTGCAGGACAGCGCTAGCAGGTGGAGGCTAGTTAAGAAGGCATTGAAAGATTCATCTTTACCTTGAAGACGTTGTTTGAATATGTAGCGTTTGAAGATTTCATTGGGGTTCACTTCACAGTGACTATCGAACTTGTCCAGGATGGTCTGAAACTTTGTCTTGTCCTGGCCTTCGGTGAAGTTAAACGAGTTGAAGAGTTCGATGACTTGATCATCCGCTGTTGATAGGAGAAGCATGATCTTTCTAGCATCAGGCGCACCCTCAAGGTCTGAGGCTTCGATGTACAGCAGAAACTTTTGCATGAATATCTGCCAGTTGGCACTGAGATTACCGGAGGTCCTGAGCTGGTGAGGAGCCTGAATCTTCTCCATGGTGCCGGGATACATTTGCTGGTCGTCACAGAACGGACTGAGGTAAGCCACCTTAAATTAGTAGTCCTCTGGTACAGTATCATGTTGTGTTAGGTACACTGGTCTAACACTGGCTGCAACTGGATGCAGCTTAGATCAGAAAGATACTCCAGACCGTGAAGTTAGTTCAATCAGGTTTTTTGAACTAATAGCAAAGTTAGCACAGTTCTCTGTTAGTTCGACTCTCTGCTAACTTAAGTGTGGTTACTCTGTCTGACTGAACCAGACAAGCTCTTAGCCACATGGTGGAGGTGTGAGATTGTAACAACACCCTTGACTGACTCTCTAGATGTTCATCAGTGGAAAGAGGCGGAGTGTGAGTGCCTCGTGTCTTTTATAGTTAGATCCCACCCCTGAGTATCCTGCCTACTTATTGGTCATGTCCTGTTCTCTGTGTCCATTAGCTGCTTGTCTGTATGTCATTATGTGTGTGTGTGTGTGCCTGCATATCATGACAAACACCAGTGAGGGTGATGATCAGACATGATCATAAAAAATGGCGGAGTTGGCTTGAAGGACCAAATGGCCTCCTCCTGCTTCTATTTTATATGGTATTCTTATTCAAATTTTAACATTTTTGCATTTAAGAACAAAGAAAAGCACAGCACAGGAACAGACCCTTTGGCCCTCCAAGCCTGTGCCATGTATCCATCCAGATGTCCCTTAAATATTACAAATGTGCCTGCTTCCACCACATCCTCTGGGCGTGCGTTTCAGGCACCCACCACTCTCTGCTTGAAAAACTTACCCACATATCACCCTTAATTGTAATTGACGCTTCTACCCTTGGAAAAAGACTCTGACTATCCACCCTAACTATGCCTCTCATCATTTTGTAGACCTCTATCAGGTCTCCCCTCAGCCTCTGTCTTTCCAGTGAAAACTATCCTAATTTATTCAACCTCCCTCATAGCCAACACCCTTGAGACCAGGTAACATCCTGGTGAACCCTTTTTTCACTCTCTCCAAAGCTTCCATGCCCTTCTGATAATGTGGTGGCCAGAACTGCACGCAATACTCCAAATACGGCCTAACCAAGGTTTTATATAGCAGCAACATGATTTCCCAACTCTTGTACTCAATGCCCCGGCTGATGAAGGTAAGCATGCCATATGCCTTCTTAATCACCTTGGCCACCTGTGTTGCCACTTTTAGGGAACTGTGGACCTGCACGCCCGGATCCCTCGGTATGTTAATGTTCTTAAGGGTTCTGCCATTTACAATATAATTCATACCTAGATTTGATCTTCCAAAATGCATCAGCTCACATTTGTCTGGATTAAACTCCATCTGCCATTTCTGTGTCAATGTCTCCAATGTACCTATATCTTGTTGTATCCTCTGATAATCGTTGTCACTATCAGCAACTCTGCCAATCTTCACGTCATCTGCAAACTTACTAATTAGACCACCCACATTGTCCTCCAGATCATTTATATATACTACAAACAACAGAGGTCCCAGTACTAATCCCTGTGGAACACCACTAGCTATAGATTTCCAGTCAGAAAAACACCCTTCCACCGTGACTCTCTGTCTTATATAATAAAGCCAGTTCAGCATCCATCTAGCCAGCCCTCCCTGAATGCCATGTGATTTTAGTTTTTGTACCAGTCTGCCATGTGGGACCTTGTTCACTGCCTTACTAAAGTCCATTTAAACTACATCCACTGCCCTTCCCTCATCAATTTTCTTTGTCACCTCTTCAAAAAACTCAATCAAATTGGTGAGATATGACCTTCCCCATACAAAACCATGCTGCCTGTCACTAGTCCATTTTCCTCCAAACGTGCATACATCCTGTCCCTCAGTATCTTTTCCAAAAGCTTCCCCACAACTGATGTCAGGCTCACCGGCCTATAATTTACTGAATTGTCCATGCTTCCTTTCTTAAACAAGGGAAGAGATTTCACGCACCTATCCCTGATCTCAATATTTGTCATGTCCTTCTCCCTTGTGAATAATGATACAAAGTATTCATTAAGGATTTCACCTACTTCCTGTGGTTCCACGCATAACTTCACTCCATTGTCCTTGAATGGCCTACTGTTTCTCTTGCTACCCTCTTGCTCCTAATATACACATAAAAAGCCTTAGGATTTTCCTTGACCATGTTTGCGAAAGACATGGTCCCTTTTCATGGTCCCTTTTAGCCCTCCTAATTCCACGTTTAAGTTCCTTCCTACTTTCACTGTACTCCTCAAGGGCTTCATCAGTGTTGAAAAGCCGAGACCTATCGTATGCTTCTTTTTTTCCTTTTGACTAAGCTTACAATTTCCCTCATCATCCATGATTCCCAAATCCTGCCATTTCTATCCCTCATTTTTGAGGGGACATGCCTTTCCGCACTTCAATCAACTGGCCTTTAAAAGCCCCCCACATGTCAGATGTGGATTTGCCCTCAAATAGCCGGTCCAAATCCGCATTCCCCAGTTCCTATCTAATTTGGATGTAATTGGGCCTCGCCCAATTAAGCACCCTCACCACTCTTGCCTTTATCCATGACTAGAAAAATCTTATGGAATTGTTGCCGCTAAGCTCAAAATGCTCCCCCACTGAAACATCAATCACCTGGCCTGGCTTAATCTCCAATACCAAGTCTAGTATGGCCCCCTCCCTGGTTAAATTGTCAACATACTGTATCAAAAAGCCCTCCTGGACACCTCTAACAAATTGCTGTCCATCCAAAGCCCTGGCTGTAAGGGATTCCCAGTCAATATGGGGGAAGTTAAAATCGTCCATCACAACTATCCTGCGTTTTTCTCACCTTTTCAATATCTGACTACACAACTGCTCCTCTACCCCTGCGGGCTGTTGAGAGTTCTATAGTACACTCCGAACATTGTGATTTCATCCTTCTTATTCCTGAGCTCCACCCATAAT
Source organism: Scyliorhinus canicula (assembly GCF_902713615.1). Lineage (NCBI taxonomy): Eukaryota > Metazoa > Chordata > Chondrichthyes > Carcharhiniformes > Scyliorhinidae > Scyliorhinus > Scyliorhinus canicula. The sequence continues at coordinate 42,968,123 of NC_052162.1, read as the reverse complement.
GCCTCACTCCAAGATCCCTCCAATCTGTCTTCTCTCAACACAGCTGTGATTTGCTTCCTAATTAGCAATGGAACTCCTCACCTCTTTTGTTTCCCCTTCTGTCCATCTAAAACAATAATATCCCGCAACATTAAGTCCTGCCCTCCTTTAACCATGTCTCCGTATTTGCAATTACATCACCGTTCTATGCCGTAGTCCTGGCTCTCAGGTCAGAAACCCACGCAGACATGGGGAGAACGTGTAAACTACACAGAGACAGTGACCCAACTTGGGAATCGAACCCGGGTTCCTGGCACTGTGAGGCAACAGTGCTAACCACTGTATGGCAGTGCTGCCCGAGAACGTCTCTGGGGCAAAGGGGAGGAATGCCGCTGCCAGCTCCAGCAATCCTGATCCCTTGAAGAGGCTGCCTCCATCCTCACCTCCCTGCTCCAACCCCGCACCTTCTCTGCGTATAACAGACTCAGAAGGGCCAAGCCCCCGACTGTCACCCTCTCTGAAGTACCAAGCTCTTAATCCTTTCCAGTTTACCTGCCTACACAAACGACAAAACGGACCTATTCGCTCCTATAAAAATCGATTTTGGCAAAAAGTCCAGCAAGCACTGAAATAAAAATAAAAACGGTGGCAAAATGTTCATCTAAACCATCTGCACCCGACTTGCCAATGATAGGGGACGACTGCCCCACCTTGATAGATCTCAATCCTGAGCCACCTGAACTCCCAAATACTAAACTGGCATCCAGAAATGGCACCCTCCCCGCCCCTGGTCACACTGCCTCCCACCCCTGGAGAAGACACCATAAAACACTCACCTCTGGGTAGCGCAATGGTTAGCACTGCTGCCTCACAGCACCGAGGTCCCAGGTTCGATCCCGGCTCTGGTTCACTGTTCGTGAGGATTTTGCACATTCTCCCCGTGTCTGCGTGGGTTTTGCCCCCACAACCCAAAGATGCGCAGGGTAGGTAGATTGGCCACATTAAATTGCCCCTTAATTGGAAAAAAAAATTGGGTACTCTAAATTTATTTTAAAAAAAGCTTTTGTGATTGCTTGTTATACCGGCAAATTAACTTTTTGTGATTTGAATATGCAGACACCCAGATCACTTTGAACATTTTCATCTCTCACCATTCAGAAAATAATCTTTTTTTCAATTTTTCCTTTCAAAATAGATAACTTCATATTTTGCCAAATCTTATTCCATCCACTTCATTCTTGACCACTTAACATATCGAAACCTTATTCAGTCTCTTTGTATCCCTCTCACATGTTTTGATCTAGATGTGTATTGTCAACAAACCTAGATGCATTACAATTGATTCCCCTATCTGATCATTAGTGTAATTTATAGATAGCTGAAGCCCAAATACTGATCCCTGTGGTACCCCTCTAATGATAGCCTGCCAGCCCAAACATTTCAACTTTATTCCTTTGTTTTCAGACTATTAACCGATCTTCAATCGGTGTTTATATATCACCACAATCTCTTAAACCTAAATTTTAAGTAATAAACTTTGAAAAAATATTTTCATTGGAAAGTTTTAAATCATAAACAGAATAATATAAAACAGTTGCTTCAAGTTACAATGCAAAAAGAACACAATCAACAATCAAAAACACAACTAAACTAAATACCCTAACATTAAACAAAATCTGCTTAACGACTAACTTTTTGAAAATGAAATGAATGGCGGCCTTCTTAGGTAGAACCCTTCTACCGATCCCCTAACGGTGTACCTGACCTTCTCCAAATGTCGGAACAACATAAGGTCACTCAACCAGGCTGAGGCACTGGGCTGAGTAGGAGACCTCCACCAAAGCAGAACACGTCTACGGACTATTAACGAGGCAAATACAAGGACATCCACCTTCACTCCCGTCTGGAGTACTGGCTAGTCTGACACCACAAAAATGGCCAACAATGGACAAGGCTTCAGTTTGACATCTCCAACATGGTGGTGAAGAAAGAGACCCAAAAGCTAACCAACTTGGGACAAGACCAGAACATAGGAGTGTGGTTAGCCGGCCCCAGAAAACAACCTCACACTTGTCCTCCACCCTAGAGAAGAATCCACTTATCCTCGCTATGGTCAGATGAGCCCTGTGCACCACCTTGAATTGGATCAAACTAAGCCGACCACAGGAGGATGTGGAGTTTAATAATAATAATAATAATAATCGTTATTATCACAAGTCAGCTTACATTAACACTGCAATGAAGTTACTGTGAAAATACCCAAGTCGCCACACTCCAGCGCCTGTTCGGGTAGACGGAGGGAGAATTCAGAATGTCCAATTCAGCGAACAAGCACGTCTTTCGGGAATTGTGGGAGGAAACTGGGGCACCCAGAGGAAACCCACGCAGACAAGGGGAGAATGTGCAGATTCCACACAGACAGTCCACCCAAGCCGGGAATCGAACCTGGGCCCCTTGCGCTGTGAAGCAACAGTGGTAACCACTGTGCCACCGTATCCTGGAATGTCTCCTGCTAAACAGATCGAGCTGTACCCCGGATGCAGTAATGCCCCCCAACAAACAGGTGTTTGCAAGTGTGATGCATAGGCATGCAGCTGAAATGCTCCAAAATCATCTGCTGTGTGAAAACCCAACAAGTAATCAGCTCCATGATCAGCAGCTCCATGATCAGCATCACCCATGCACAAATCCCGTAAGGGTGGTTTTGTGGTGTTATCACTTGTTCTGTAATCCTGAGCCAGGGTAATGCTCTGGGGACCCTGGTTCAAATCCCAGCAAATGGTGGAATTTGAACTCAATACAAATGTAGAATTAAAAGTCTAATTATGACCATGAAAAGCCATTGTACCGTCCGGGAGGGGCGGACGACAACAACACACAGCACAGCCAAATATCGCACACTGTGATTTTCTCCCTGTTGCTCGTTTTGGGTGAGTGTGCTTAACACTCACTTGGCTCTGTTTCTCGTTCTAAGCTCTGGAGTCGCCAGGTGCCGTAGAGACACCGTCACAAGTTTCAAGGTCAAGTTCAAAGCAATAAAGCTGTACACCAATTAGTAAGTCCAAAACAATTAGAGTTTATTATAACACAATTATAATAACACTTATGCACACGCTAAAGATTAAACTTACTTCTACCACTAAACAACTAATACTTAGCTAAGAAGGAACTGCGAGGTCAGGGAACAAGGCCTTTGTTCTGGTCTGGTCTGCAGGCTTCGGATCACTATCAGTCGGCAAGGGTGTAAGTAATGCCGGTTTCAGGTAGCGGTCATCGTTAGGCACTTACTTATTGGCGGCTGCTGCTCAACGGCTGATGTAGAAGACAGGGGTCTGGAGGCTGGAGTCGGAGGCCGGAGACAGGAGACTGAACCATGTGTGGGACCTTTCTTTTATAGGTCCCAGGGGGTCCGCGCCCCTTTGGGCGGGCTTGCTCACCTGCTGGGGATCGATTGGGCCTCTTCCCAATCGATATGGTTTGAACCCCCCAATCCTAGGGCCATTCCTTGATCGCTGGGGCGGTTCTTAGGACTTATTGTCCTGGGCTTCTCTGGCTCCACCGTGTCTGGTCTGCTATTGAATGTATCGATTGATACTTAATTTGTGTCCATTGTACCTGGGACTGGCCCGGTATCACCTCATTAATATGCTAACGGCTTTCCATTTACAACGCTACCTGATCTCTGCAGCTGTCGGGAAACCGGTTTCTGCAATTGTCTCAATGCATAATTGCTCTGCAAGCTGTTTGCTCTTTAACATGTCCGTTTTCCCTGCACTCTTTGCAGTCTTCCATTTTGTGTTCGTTAGTGGCCATCTTAGATGGCTACATCCCCAGCACCCAAATGTGTGTGTGCCCCCCCAGTCCCTGCCACCCCAGTCCTATCCCCCCACCCCACCCCCCCGCAGGCAGTCGCCTACTTATGTGGTGTGAGTCATTTTGCCAAATGTACAGAGCTGCCGCTGTCGAGCTGGTGCACAATACCCCACCAGTTATTCCATTTCATATTTTATTTTTATTTTTTATTTTGGGGTGTGCCCTTCTCCTCTAAATATGTGTATATATATATATATGTTTCTTATTCTGTGTACATAACGGTAATTATACCTTGTTCAAAAACCCAATAAAAACGTTTATTTTAAAAACACTTCAGCAGCAACCCTGGGGGGCGGGGGGGGGGGGGGGGGGGGGGGGGCTACGTGTTCGTTATGGGGGTTTGTTCTTATGGTTTTATGCTTATTTCTTTTTCATGTTAATTTATTGTTTTTGTATTGGAGGGGAGGGGTTACTGTTTTTCTCTGTTGTGATAAAATTTGTTGTTGAACATTTGAATAAAACTTATTTAAAAAAAAAAGAAAAGCCATTGTTGATTGTCGTTAAAACCCCACTTGGTTCACTCAAGCAATAATTAACATACTTTTATTTTCAATCATATGCAAAAGTACAGATGTGGGTTCAGAGTCCCAAAAGGGACATGTTGAGGACAACTGTCAAGAGCATTTGTGCGCAGAGGGCAAAAAACAGTTGGAACAAGTTGCAGCAAGGATACTTATAATAATAATCTTTATTGTCACAAGTAGGCTTACATTGCAATGAAGTTACTGTGAAAAGCCCCGAGTCGCCACATTCCGGCGCCTGTTCAGGTACACAGAGGGAGAATTCAGATTGTCCAATTCACCTAACTGTTTGTCTTTCGGGACTTTGTGGGAGGAAACTAGAGAGGAAACCCACACAGATACGGGGAGAATGTGCAGACTCCGCACAGACAATGACCCAAGCCGGGAATTGAACCTGGGACCCCGCTGCTGTGAATCAACAGGGCTAACCACTGTGCTACCGTGCCGAGCCTCGCTCCACTCCTCATCATCCAGAATAGGACCCAATTCACTATCCCAGTTCATTTTTACCTGATTCGACAAAGCCAACTTTGCTGATAGGATCTGGCCATAAATACTCAAAATAGGCCCCCCACCAGACCCAGCCAAAGACAAAAGTCTCTTCAACAATGAGGATGGTGGTGCCAAGGGAAAAGAGGGAAAGGCCGTATGCAAAAAAAATCACAAATCTGAAAATATCTAAACAGATTAGAACCAGGGAATAGAATTTTTTCTAACAGCTCCTTAAAGCTGGCAAATATTCCCTCCACAAACAAGTCCCCAAACCTTCCAAACCCTTCCTTCCCATGACCTTAACGTCGAGTCTAAATCCGCTGACAAAAATAGGTGATTATTGCAGATAGCGGCCAGCAAATACATGGAGCTAAACTTTACAATACTGCCTGAAATGTGTCCAGATTCGCAAGGTGGCCACCACTACTGGATTTCAAGAAAATCTGACAAGAGAGAACGGCAGCGAGGCAGTTACTAATGCACCCAAACTAGAGCCCCGACAAGAACCCGCCTCCATTTCCCTCCCTATGAAACTCGGATCACCTAGCCACCCCAATACTATCCCAATATCGGCTGCCCAATAATAAAATAACAAATTGGGTAAAGCTAGACCACCTGACAGTCTATCTCTCTGGAGGAACGCCTGTATGGATCCTTGGGGTCTTACCCGCCCAAAAGAAAGAGGAAAATGGGGAGATACTGAAAAATAAATAAAAACCCTGAGAGGACATTAATTTTGATAGTCTGTACCCTGCCCACTAAGGACAAGGGAGAGGTTATTCCATTTCTGTAAATCAGATTTCATCCCATTAATCAGACTAGCATAGTTTAATTTTTTTACAGAATCAAGTGAACACAAGAGAGGGATTTATAACAATGTTCCACATTGAAGTTGTGCTTTTTGTTCCAACTCAATTATTTCCTCTCTGAATTGGAACATTATTAAAATGCAGATGTTATTTTAAGACCTCAGTTCAGATTGCAACAATTTCAAGTGATTTTCCTGCTTTGCACCCTCTTATCTAAACAAAACAGAGCTTATGTGCACCGATATAGTTTGATGACACTGCATTGTTCCAAGGTAGCTTCATCAATAATCCAGGCCTGTTGCTGCACCAGTCTAGCTGAACCAACGCTGGCAAAAAGCTGAAGCCACGCTGCTCAGTTCATACCAACAGCAATGTTCCTCTGACACAACCCTCATAAAATAGAGGGAACACTAGATGATAAGATTTGATTATCAACTAACTTTCAGCGCTATAGCATAGTTTAATTTATGAAGCGAGGCCCAATCGTGGGCCACCCAGATACCCACGTAACGAAATCTAGATCTGCCAAACCGAAAAGGTAACATCCCAAATTGGCTCCCCTCCCTGGGAAATTAACCGGGAAGTATTCGCTCTAATCCAAATTTAACTTTTAACCAGAGAGTGAGCCTAAATCTCTTTGTAGCTTCATTATCTCATTCATAGTGGATATTGGGTCCATAACATAAAGAAGCAGGTCATCTGCATGCAAGGGCACCCTATGTTCCTTCCCTCCCTGACCTACCCCCTTCACTTAATGGAAGATGTTAACGCAATGGCCAGCAGTTCTAATGCTAAAGCAAATAGGAGCACGACAATGGACTTCCCTGCCTCGTACCTCTATGCTGCGGAAAATAGCCTGATTTCAAGGCATCCATGCGAACACTAGGAGAGGTGGCCCTATGCAGTAAACAAATCCAGAATATAAACATTTGCGCAAATTAAACCTCCCAAGAAATTCCACCCTGTCAAATGCTTTTTCAGCTTCCAGGTAAAAAAAATCACCTCCAGTTTGGGCACTGGAGAGGAAGAAAGGACAATAGTTAATAGCCGATGAATATTAGCTGACAATTGCCAACCCTTGACAAAGCCTGTCTGGTCTTCTGAGATCACCTCTGGGAGGCAGGAATCCAACCACAGTTACAGCATTTCTGTGAGTAATTTAGCGTCTGCATTAAAAAGCGAAAAATAGATTGAAATGACCCACATTCCATAGGGTCCTTGTCCTTCTGAAGGATCAGGGAAAGAATAGCCTGCGCAATTGTAATGGGCAATGAACCCTCGGACAAGGAGTCATTCAACGTATCTAAGATTAGAGGAATAAATTGTACTGCAAACCTCTTACAAAACCCATTGTTGAATTCATCAGGGCCAGGAGCTTTACCCATCTGCATCATCTAATGCATTTCATAATATTCCTCAGAGACCAAAGGGAATTCAAACTCTTCCCCCTCTCCCTCTCCACTAACCCATCCAAAAACTCTGTCATGGCCGAACTCTCTGCTGGGTGCTCCAATCTACAAAGGCCCCGATAAAATGTTTCAAAAGCCACATTGACCTTGGGCAAGGAGGAAACCAACCTTCCACTCGAGTCCCTTATCTGCACAATCTCCCGTGAAGCTGTCTGCCACCTCAGCTGATGAGCTAAAAGGCATCTGGCCTTTACCCTTGTTCATAAAATACACCCCTCGAACGTCGCAGCTGGCTCACCGCCTTACCTGTTGATAGTAATTCAAATTGTGTCGGTAACATTTTTCTGCTTGCCAGCAACGCTGAGGTTGGGGCAAGTGAGTACTGATGGTCCACCTCGGGGATGGAGGCCATCAGCCTCTGCCTCTCCACCCCCGCAGTCCTCTCCATGTGTGCTTTGTACAAAATTATCTCCCCGCCCCTGTTAACCACCTTACAGGCTTCCCACAACATAGAAGGTGAGATAAACTCTTATTAAAAGCAATATATTCCCCAATGGCGGTGGACATACATTTGCAAAATCTTCTGTCCGCTGACAATGATGTAGCCAATTTTCTTGGCGGACATTGGGAGGAATCAGACTCTAGTACCAAATCCACAAAACGTGGGGCATGGTCTCAAATCACAATTGCCGAATACCCCGCCCTCTCCACCAAAGGGAGGAGAGACGTACCTACCATAAAAAAGCCAATACGTGAATGGGAATGATGTTTTTAATTGTTATTGATGACCATTCAAAACAGTTGGATGTCCAACCATGCGTTCAACAACTGTGTCAGCCACAGTCAACAAGCTGCAACATATTTTCGCAATCCATGGCATACCAGAGGTTACAGCACGTCAGATAATGGTACCACTTTCGCAGTCGAGGCGTTTCAACTTTCTCAAGTTGAATGGGCTCCAGCATGTATGTACAGCCCCCTACCACACCACCTCTAAAAGATTTGTGAAATGAGCAGTCCAAACCTTCAAAGCCTCAAGAAGGAAACAGCCCAACTGACCACTGCTGCTCTGTTCAGCAGATTTCATACTCTCGTGGAGCACAATGCCACATGTCACCACTGGGGTTACTTTGGCCGAATTGCTGATGGGTAGACACCCGAGGACCCGTCTTGACCTCGTTTTTCCAAATTTGTCAGAGAGGGTGGAGACTAAGCAAGCCTCACAGAAGGAGTACCTTGAATCAGCCAAGGAAGACAGATTTTTTGAAACTCAGGATTTAGTTTATTGTGGAACTTCAGAGGGGGACCTGGCTTTGATACCTGTGTGGGTTATTGCAAGGAGTGGCCCAGTTTCCTTTGTTGTTGACCTACATAACCACAAAGCACAGAAGCATGTAGATCACATAAGACAGGAAGCTGCCGTCTCCACAACTGAGTGTGTGGACCCAGCATTACCTACTAGTGTACCAGCCATGGAAACAGTGGTGATAGAACCATGGTCGTCCCAAAGGGAATCTGGTGTGTCAACAGAAGGAGCTGAGGAGAGTATTGGTATTGCCTCAACCTCAGGATCTGCGAATTTGCCTGCTCCTGACGTGAACTCTGATACTTCATATATGGAGAAACCGGTTGCAGAGTTGCGACGCTCAGCAAGAGTCCAAAAGTGCTCTGATAGACAGACATTATGAACATTGTCTGTTGGCTCCCTTAATGTTAATTCTGCTTAACTTTACATAATTGTGGTGGCATGGCGGCGCAGTGATTAGCATTGCTGCCTACGGTGCTGAGGATCCAGATTCAATCCCGGCTCCGGGTCATTGCCTCTGTGAAGTTTGCACATGCTCCTCATGTCTGCGTGGGTTTCATCCCCATAACCCAAAGATGTGCAGGGTTGGTGGATTGGCCACACTAAATTGCCTCTTAATTGGACGAAAAATAATTGGGTACTCTAAATTAAAGAAAAACTTTACATCGTTATATACAAGAGGTTTTTCTGGTGAAATGTTGAGGGAACTGAAAGGGGGGAAGGAATGTGATAGAGTGGCCCCTTTAATGGGTGACCCTTTGTGGGCCACATGACCCCCCTGGAGCCTATCGGGACGGAGTGCGCAAACCTGAGTCTTTTAGGTGGCAGGGCATGGACCCGGGTAATAGGGGATCATGACAGGAAGCCTGAGAGTCAGCAAACCTCTCCTGTGTTGGAGCTGTGTTGACCTATAATGTAAAGTTTGTCCTTTTTTAACACAGGTTTGTCATATTTGTTTTGCGCTACAAAAACTCCCTTCTCATAACCACAAGAATTACAGCACAATTGAAAAGAGGGAAACTGCACAAACCATATTTCACATAATAGACTCAATATGGCTTTTGCTAGAACAGAATAACAGGCAATCCTCATTCTCGTACTCATCCTGCACACCCTTGCAGCAGAAAAGACCACAGCAAATAATCAACAACATAATCACAAGGGAATAATGTAAGATTTTTATATTCCTTGGTTGCTGCAAAGAGAAAAGGTATGGAGGTCACCACGCTCTGGATTCTTGGAAAACATGATGAGGTTTATTAAGGGTATTTGCTCATAGAATCAAGATGGCAATCTGCACAAAGCCTGCGTAAACACTCTCCTGACGTCAGGTCACACGTGTCACAGAGCCAGCAAGAATCTATTACCAGATACACAACATATCTCCCTCTTTACTTAGTTAGTGCAATGATAACAATTGACATCTATACAATAGATCCCCAATATGTTATTTCTATAAATATATACAAATCAATATAACAGTCTGGGTGGTGGATGCAAATTCCTTTTTGGTTGAACTCGGCATTCTCGAACTGCGATCTCCAAAGTATCCTCATTCCTTTCTGTAGATGGTACTTCTGGAGTTGATATTTCAGTACCTGTCACTATAGCCATTGAAAATTCCTCAGAATCAGAATCTGAACTCATCACTATTCCTGTCTCTGTTCCACATTCAAGGTAGATTTTGAGAAGCTTCTGCAAACTCACTTCATGCTGCAAGTAACTGATCAGCATGACGTCACCAAACTCTTTCTTCGGCTGTCTGTACGGTGTATGATATTGGACCTGACTGCTCGGATCATAGCTAGTACCCATTTCATGCAAATGCCACAACCATGTTGGTTGAATATTCAGTCCGAACAATGTCTGTTTGCTGTTGTAGTTTGAAGTATCATGTGGAGTTAATAAATCAAACTATGTTCGTAGTTTCTTCTGAAAAACAGCATTGCCGGTGAACTTTGCATGCTACAATACACAGTGTTCTGAAAAGATATTAGAAATTTGTTTGTTCTTCTTGATAATGTGCTTCGCTGCTTTGATAGAATGCTTTAATGATTGCGCAAAACGTTTGACCAATCCGTTTATTGTTGGATGATATGGAGCTGACTTGATATGATGCATACTATTCCCTTTCAAGTAGTCCTTAAACTCCTTTGAAATAAACTGCGTACCACTATCACTGACAATCTGCTGCGGTGTTCCAAAACTTGCGAATATGTTATCCAGTTTCTCAATGGGCTGTTCAGTCCTTGTTGACTTCATTATCTCTTCTGGCCATTTTGAGTGCACGTGCACAATCACTAAGAACATGTGTCCCTCCAGTGGACCGGCATAATCGGTGTAGTCTCTTCCATGGCAGAGTCGGCCATTCCCATGGATGTAATGGTTGTAATAATGGAATGTTCCTAGTTTTGCATAAAATTGGCATTGCCCAACTTTCTCTTCAATTTGAGCATCTAAACCGAGCCCCAAGAATAACTGCGTGCCAATCCCTGTATCCTTAACATATTAGGATGTCCCTCACGCAGTTGGTCAAGTTCTCTAATATGTAAGCATGGAGGAATAATCACACAGATATCCCATAATACATAATCCCACTCTGAACTGTCAACTGATGTCTTTGTGTGATGTAGTGTTTAAGGTCTGGATTTTTCTTATGAACATCTGACAGCATTTCTTTTTGAACCAAGTACATCACCTTTCCTATCACTGCATCGGCTCTTGTCTATCTTTGAACTTGAGATGAAGTCACAGGTACACTATCCACGAGTGAGAAGTACAAATATTGACTAAATGTTCCCTCGGGGTCATGCTTGACTTTGGCAATCATGATATAGCATCAGCATTTGAATGCTGCGCAGACTTGCGATACTGGATTTCATAATTGTGTGTCCATAAGACCATAAGGCATAGGAGCAGAATTAGGCCACTCGGCCCATGAGTCTATTATGCCATTCAATCATGGCTGATATGTTTCTCATCACCATTCCCCTGCCTTCTCCCCCATAACCCCTGAACCTATCTCTCTCTTTCTTAAAGAACTTCAATGATCTGGCCTCCACAGCCTTCAGCGGCAATGAGTTATACAGATTCACCACCCTCTGGCTGAAGAAAGTGCTCCTCATCTCAGTGTTAAAGGATTGTCCCTTTAGTCAGAGGCTGTGGCTTCGGGTTCTAGTTTTCCCTACTAGTGGAAACATCCTCTCCACATCCACTCTACCTAGGCCTTTCAGTATCCTGTAAGTTTCAATAAGATCCTTCTCAAGTCCAGTGAGTACAGACCCAGAGTCCTCAACCGCTCCTCATAGGACAAGCTCTTCATTCCAGGGATTATTCTTGTGAACCTCCTCTGGACCCTTTCCAAGGCTAGAACATCCTTCCTCAGATGTGGGGCCCAAAACTGCTCACAGGTCACAATATTCCAAAGCCTTTTTCAGCCTCAACACAATATCAATGACCAACATTGCAATCTATTAGCTGCAAAAGAAGGTATCTCTTTGTATGACCCCCACAAACAGCAGAAAAACAACTCCAACATTATGAATGCAATTCCCTTTGTGTTCCAGCTGTTGTTGTATGAAACCTGTGGCAGTGCAGCTGTGGAATTCTCCTCAGCGGTGAGGAGCTCAAAATACCGACCTCCTGAAAACAAACTAGCTGTGAAACTATCAGGCAAAAAGCATTGTTTATTCAACAGCTCAGTATGCCATTTAACTGGTAGGCTGCTCATTTGATGATGGGTGGAACCATGTGAATATTGGAAGATGATTTTGATTGGAGGCATGTCAGAAGTGAAGATATGTGGCATTTGCAGCAGAATGTGCTACAAGAAGGATAGCTGAATATCAGGGCAGCCTGTGCAAATGTTGGAAGAATATTTTGAGAGAAAGAAGAAATGATAGGATGACAAAGATGCATTCTGGCGGTGTCCCCAAGAATGTGTTGGGAGAAACTGATGGCTAATACTTTGTGAGCTTGGATTTTTCTAATGTGCTCGCTTGCATGACTGCAGTCAACCTAATTTATTTTCATGTTGATGGTTTCCTGATGGTATTTGCACCTGTATTGTTGTGGGTAGCGTTATGGTTATGGGTAGAAAGACTGGAGATGGGCAGATGACAGGCTAGAATGTGTAGGGGTGTATGGTCATCATTCTTGGAATTGCGACCGCCTACACAATTCTGATGTCTACTAAGTGCTGGCATTGGGATAATACATTTGTGTGATGATGAAAAATTGAACCAGATCACTGACTTCTATCTGCCCAATTCTGGGCAAGGGCATTCACTATCTATCATCATTCCTCGCAGAAAATAGATCTGGGAGAATGTTGTAAATTGCCTCCCCATTCCCCCACCCCCACTGCCTTTGGAGAGGGAAATCCTATCCTTGCTACTTCTGAGAGTGAGATTTAGATATAGAATTTGAACATTTTGCTTCTGGTCAGACCCCTCAAAGACTGGAGCGCAAATTGTAGGCTGCCACTTCATTGCCGTTCTGAGAAAGGGGTCCACTGTCAGATGCCGTCATCTAGTTGAGATGTTGTTCAATCTGACCTGCCCGTGGAGGGAGACAGGAGTGCTTCATTGTTTGAGAAGAGCAACAGCGTACTTCCAGTGTTGTCATCCAAGTTGATAGACTCGGAAAGATGCAAAGTGAAAAGATTTGCCTGTCCAGATCCATATACCATTGCAAGATGGTGCACCACTGCAGAAGAATAATTAAAATAGTTATTGAAAAATCTGCCTTGATTTTAAGTGTATTGGAAAACAAATGTGGGCCAGTGTTTTATTTTCTTTAGAACCGTGGTCCAGATCCTTTCTGGAGGACTATTTTCAGCTTTGTACACTGAACCTAAATTGTGCTGTAATATGTATTTAAGGGATAGCAGCATTTCATCACCTTTAGGGAAGTGTGTCATGTGATCCCGCCTGAGTTTCACTTCATATGGAGCGGAACATGCACATACAGCCCTGATGCCTTCCGCGTTTTACAGCCATGTATTTATATTCACATGTGCCTGTTTTTAATAAATCAATGTGCAAACAAAAAAAAAAGCTTGGTGTCATCCAATCACTTTTAACAACAGATTCAATGACTCCTGTCCTTGCTAATCTTTCAATCTGACCTGCCCTTGGCGGGGGACAGGAATCTCAATCTTCTTTCAACTTTAGGCTTGTTGGCATGACTCTTGCTTTGAGACACTTGTGTGTGCTGTCTGGCTTGATTTTTACATGCACGCAACTTCCAGTCAGAGCCTAGTGAATGTTTAAACATCTTCTCGTACTTCTTCAGAAGTTGTTGCAAGTTGCTCTTTGAATCCACTAATTGGTTGACTGTTCCCATGTCAACCATGCTCTGCCAAATAGAGCAGGAAATCTTCCATGGAAAAAGCGGAGAGGCAACATTGTTGTCTGCCCATTTGCTTCTCCTTTCACTACAATGTATCCTTCTAATGGTCCGGCCCTTTCAGTGTACGTCCTTAGGATCATATTTGATGGTTTTAAAGGCAGATGCTTCAACTTTTGATAAGAATTCTCTAATGTATTAGTGACACTGAGGTGCCTGTACCAGGCTCACGGACACTTTTTATCCAGTCCCTAACTCCCGTGCCTGTCGGAATGGACAGCCTACTATGCAGTCGAATCGCAATGAATTGAAGGCAGGCCCTTACCAGGGCAAGTGCTCTGTCGAAAATCAGCATTCTCTCCTGCGCCTCCACCATTCTCCCAAGGATACCTCAAAATGAGCCCCACAGACCTGCCCCATGGAGCCAAGATCCTCACCTAGAGCAGCACTATCAATGGCGGCCATCATCCCGATATACACAGCACCACCAAAGCAAAGGCCCACTCACTAGCAACAATACCATGGCAAACTAGGCCTCAGCCAACTCTGACCATCATGGTGAAAACAAGGATTATCTACTGCCCAACTCATCACGAAACTCCAATCAGGATCAGTCAGGGACATGGTGCAAGGCATATATACCCTCCCCCCCAAAAAAGACAATTATGAAATGTGTACTAGGATAAAATAAAGGATTGAAAGGCGAGCAGAGCCAGAGTTCCCCAACACACAATCCCTCCAGTGCTCATCAGTTTATCTAAACTCTGATATTATAATTACTCAGCCTGTATAAACCAATAGGCGAAATGTGGCAAGACACCACACTCTGAAAATAACTTCTGTGGATTCCTCATCAATCTCCCCCCTCAATGTTTGTTCCATTGTCAGCCAACTGGTCTCTCTGGAACTTTCACTTTCACACAAGAGTTTGCAAACATGCTCTCGAAAAACAAGTTTGGAATCTTCTCCCATAAGCCTTTACCAAGGATCCACATCCAGGATTTTAACCTCTTCTTTCAGTATTTCTGACTACCACAATTTCTCTGCTCTGGGTTACCACGTGCATTCAGGCTTCCACACAATCGCTCAAGTCACTAGCTATGCAAACAGAACTTCACAGGTAGTGTTACGTTCTCATCAACTGTTTCATCTCGAATATCTGGCTTCTTGCTAGCCGACTTTAAATCTGCTTTGTGCAGCTTTCTTTTAAATTCAGAGCCTTTTCGTTGCTTTTTGCTTCAATTTCACCAAACAGAACCATGTCCCGATTTCTATTCTTTCTCCCAGGAAAACAGCTGCAAAAAGAATATTCTTTTGTCCACTCACTGGTTTCTGGGACTTGCTTTCTGTCCCTCTGCATTGTTCTGCCTGTTCTGGAAGTGCCTGTGGAATGCTCCTTGCCTCTGGGTTACCTGGTTCAAACTGAAAACTCGGGTGCTTTGGCTTATCAGGCTGCTAATTGATAGCTTAGTTTTGTTTACTCTGTAATTACTTTTATAGCGTAAAAACTTAATTACAATGCTGGTAAAGTTTAAAGTGAAACGGAAACCTCTAGACCTCCAGGTACCTTTGTTTAACATACAGATACACTGAAGTTATTAATCCATTCTTAGCGCACAATTACAGAAATACAAACTAAACTTGTTCCTTATTTCTAATATCTGATAAACAAACATAAAGTGTTTTGACTATGGGTGGAACACAGGGTCTCGCTCTACGCGGACGATTTGATGATGTACATATCGGACCCGCTGGTGCAAATTGGAGGGATTATGGGTATATTAGAGGAATTCGGCCGGTTTTCAGGATCCAAATTGAATATGGGTAAGAGCGAGGTCTCTGCGATCCAGGTGAGGGGGTTCAAGGTGGTGAGAGGGAGCTTTCGATATTTGGGTATTCAGGTGGCGCGGGAATAGGAGCAGCTGCACAAACTGAATTTGGGGCAGCTGGTAGAACAGATGAGGGGAGATTTTCGGAGGTGGGATACGCTCCCGACATTGGCAGGGCGGGTACAGACAGTTAAAATTGCAGTCCTTCCGAGGGTTTTGTTTGTTTTCCAGAGTCTCCCAATCTTTATTCCCAAGGCATTCTTCGAAAAGGTGAATGCAGAGATCTCGGCATTTGTTTGGGGGGTGGGGTAAAACCCCACGGGTGAAAAAGGTGCTGCTGGAGCGGGGGCGTGGTGGGGAGGGGGGGGGGGGGGTCCCTCCCGAATTTCATTAACTATTACTGGGCAGCGAATATTGTGATGGTCAGGAAGTGGGTAGTGGGGGAAGGTTTGCTAGAGGAACTGGTGGAGGCGGCCTCATGCAAGGATACATGTCTGGGGGCGTTATTGACGGCACCACTACCATTCTCGCTGGCTCGGTACTGCACAAGCCCGGTTGCAGTGGCAGCCCTGAAGGTAAGGGGACAATGGAGACAGCATATGGGGTTAGATGGGATCTCGGTGTGGGCGCTGATATGCGATAATCACCGGTTCACTCCTGGGAGGGTTTTGGAGGTGGGTGCAGGCAGGAATCGAGCGATTTGGAGATCTCTTTATTGATGAGGATTTCCAGAGCCTGGAGGATCTGGAGGAGGAGTTTGGGTTGCCAGGGGGAATGGGTTCCAGTACCCGCAGGTGAGGGATTTTGTGCGGAGGCAGGTTTCGACCTTCCCGCACCTGCCGCCCCAGGGGTGACAGGATAAGATGGTGTCGAGAGCAGGAGTAGAAAAGGGGAACGTCTCAGAGGTCTATAAGGAGCTAATGGAGTGGGAGGGGGCCCCAATAGGGGAGGTGAAGAGAAAATGGGAAGAGGAAGTGGGTGGGGAGGCCGGATTATGGGAGGAGGCTCTGAGGAGAGTTAATGCATCCCCCGTCATGTGCCAGGCTCAGCCTGATACAGTTTAAGGTGGTCTACAGAGCACACATAACTGTGGCCCGGGTGAGCAGGTTCTTTGAGGAGGTTGAGGATAGGTGTGGGTGCTGTGCGGAGGGTCCTGCAAACCATGCCCGAGACTGAGGAGTTTCTGGCAGGGGTTTTCTGACGTCATGTCAGAGATATTACAAATGAGTTTCTGAGTCCAGAGGTGGCGATCTTCGGTGTGTCAGAACACCCGGGAGCCCAGGGAGCGAGAGAGGCCGATGTCCTGGCCTTTGCCTCCCTGGAGGCCCGGAGACGGATCTTACAAGGGTGGAGGGGCTCGGAGCTCCCCAAGTCTGGCATGTGGGTGACCGACATGGCGAGGTTTCTGACTTGAAAAAATTACATTCGCTTGGAGGGGTGCGTTGCTGGGGTTTGCTTGGAGGCAGCAGCCGTTCGTTGACTTCTTTGAGAAAAAATAATCTGTCAGCAGGGGGGGGTGGGGAAAGGGGAGGCGGTTGGGGAAAGTGGCACTGTTTGTTGGATGGGGTTTGTGCATGGGGGTGGGGGGGTGGTTTGTTGGATAAAGTTTTTTTTTGAAATCTGATGTTTAAAATTGTTAACATTATAAATGCCTCCATAAAATATTTTCTAAATAAAATGTTTTTACGATCTCCATTTCCTTTTTTTAAAATAAGTTTTATTAAGATTTTCACAAAATATAAACAAAACCATATTAACAAAACAACCGTGGTAAAAACCCAAGAACCACACCCACCAACTACAAAAGCAACTGCAAACAAAAGAAAAAAAAACAACAAAGAAAACATCCAAACAACAAAAGGGAAAGATATAACACCCGCCACATCCCACAAACCCATGTACACAGTTCTCCCTCCCACCGAACCAAACCTCCCCCCCCCCTCGGGTTGCCGCTGCCGCCGGCCTATTTCCCTACCGTTCCGCCAGGAAGTCCAGGAAAGGCTGCCACCGCCTAAAGAACCCTTGTACTGATCCCCTCAGGACAAATTTCACCTTCTCCAATTTAATGAACCCCGCCATATCATTGATCCAGGCCTCCACGCTTGGTGGGCCTCGCATCCTTCCATTGAAGCAAGATCCTCCGCCGGGCTACTAGGGACGCAAAGGCCAGAACACCAGCCTCTTTCGCCTCCTGCACTCCCGGCTCCACTGCAACCCCAAAAATTGCGAGTCCCCAGCCTGGCTTGACCCTGGATCCCACCACCCTCGACACCGTCCTTGCTACCCCCATCCAAAACTCCCCCAGCGCTGGGCACGCCCAAAACATATGGGCGTGATTCGCTGGGCAATCTCCATTTCCTAACACCTCTACTCAAGACTTTGACATTGAAGTGGCTGGGCAGCCTTGCCTTGAAATACTTCACTCGATGCATTTCCAAGAGGTTTTGGATGTGTCTGCCCGAAGCAGCCATTGTTTCAATATCTCATACTTTGCATTTTTAATATCTCTTCCTTAAACAGTTGTGTTTTGATGGGTGAAATGTCCGAGAGTGACTTGTTCGTTTCTCATCTTGGAATGCTGCCTTGCATTTTGAAGCAATTTATTCTCATTCTGTGAATGTAGGAAATCGGAAATAAAATTATAAAATTCTGGAAACATTCAGATCTGGTAGGATCAGGTTCTGCTGAAAGGTCATTAACCAGAAATAATAACTTTCTTTCCTCACAGATGATGCCAGAATAGTTGAGTATTTCCAGCACTTTTTGCTGTTAAGAAACTCTGTTTTCATGTCTTTAGGCAATTGACACTCATATCCTATTTGCTACTCAGTTTTAAAGTACCCGATTCTTTTTTTTCCAATTGAGGGGCAATTTAGCATGGCCAATCCACCCACCCTGCACATCTTTGGGTTGTGGAGGTGAGACCCATGCAGACACGGTGAGAATGTGCAAACTCCAAACAGACAGTGACCCGGGGCCAGGATCGAACCCGGGTCCTCAGCACCGTAGGCAGCAGTGCTAACCACTGTGCCACCCCGACAAGTTGTAAACAACTTCACCACTTTATTGTAATGTTGAAGTGACTCAGTCCAAGCCCCAACACCTACAGATAAAGGACAGGATCTCTAAAGCAGTGTTTTTCAAACATTTTTTCCAAGGACCCATTTTTACACGCCAGCCGACCTTGGCGGCCCACGCCAGCCGACCTTGGCGGCCCACGCCAGCCGACCTGCGCGACCCACCATTTTCTCTTGCCTTGTTTGTTGCTGACAAAAATGGAGGAAAAGGTTTTGGGTCCCTTTGTCCCCCCAAACTTGAAAAACAAAAGGCTGCGACCGTATGAAATAAAATGCGACTGCACTGTGCATACATTCCCGATCATCGGTGCGCATGCACAGTGTGGCCAATTTTTAAAATCTGTTCCTAGCGATTTTGAAGGCCACTCTCAGCAGGCATAATTAAAAGCCAGCTGCTGCGGCTGTTGCGTGTGGATTTGCGCGATTGGGTGCGCCGTGATGAACGGCTCCGTGACCCACCCAAGTTTGACAATGCCTGCTCTAAAGCAGTCACTGATGAGGATTTAATTTAATGAGGAGCCTGCACCATTTAAGCAAATCCCAAGGAGGTGATGTGCTCATTCAAAAAGATTGCATACCACCTCGCTCCTAAACAATGGGCAAGCAAGATGTCATAATACATTCTTTGAACTTATCAGGAGGTGACAAGAACAAACTTTAATGAGAGGGATGGTTCCACAAGTAATTGACACCTTAGAGGGCCGCTCAGAGGACTATGAGAAATGTTATCAATACATGACCATCACCCTCAAGAAACCAGTTAGAAACTGATTATGCCCACCTGGCCAAATCACGCAATCAATTGGCCTTGCCTCATTCCTGCCAATCAGGAAACAATAACATTGATCATGTTGTAGGTTGTGGCTTAGAAAGGGTTAATAAAAGCTTTCAGTGAGAAAGGTGCACACCAAGTTTGAAAGTGAGATTTGCAGAGCCTGCTGTCCACAGGGAAGCAGAAAACCCAGAGGTTATGAGGAGAGAACAGAAGCAGTGCCGCCTTGAGCCGAACCAGATGCAAGAGCTGTAGTACATCCATCAATTCGCTGATCTGCTGAATGTCTACAGAGTTACTTCACTAGACTGTCTCCTGTTGGGTCTTTGGTTAAGTTTCAAATGAATGATATTGAATTTAAGTTCAGATAATACCGAGAACTTACAGCACCCCGACTCTATTACTATAAATTTGGTCTGCCCAGTACACATGGTGATTAAGGTCCCCAACCATTACAGTTCCTGGTTACATGCATTTTCAATTTCCTGATTTACACTCGGCTCAACACAGCAACTACTCTTTTGGAACATATAAATCAATCCCAATTTTGTTTTCTGGCCTTTTTTCTCAATTCTGACAAAACCTATTCAGTGTATTAATTTCCTGACCCTTTCTCTATTGTTTTTAATTATTGGAGCAAATCATCCTCCTTTTCTATTTTACTCATCTCTTCTAATGTCAAGCAACGTGGAATATTTAATTCCCAACCTAGGTCACGCTTCAACCATGTTTCATAATAGCTATTGGATCAAACATTAATTTAGAGTCATCAGTTTTGCTGTGAATCTTTTACACATTAATAAAGTGAATCAGTCGGAGTTCTCCCCCCCCCCCCCCCACCCCACCCCCACCTCGCATTTTTCACAGATCAGATGTCACCATAGTTACTGTCGCCCGAAAACTTGTTAAAACTCTTTAACCCATCCAACCCATTCCATAGAATTCCTACAGTGCAGAAGGCGGCCAGTTGACCCATCGAGCCTGCACCGACCATCTGAAAGAGCACTCCTCCTCCCTAGCCCAGTAACCCCACCTAACCTTCACATCTTTGGATATTAAGAATATGGCCAATTTATCTTTTCTTGAATCCTTTCTCCCCATTTCATTACCGCCCTTGTTATTCAATTTGCCAGGTCATTGGTCCCAGCCTGGTTTAAATGGAACCTGCCGCAAAGGAACAGCTCCCTCTTTTCCCAGGACTGGTGCCAGTGTCCCATGAATCGAAAGCCCCACTTCCCATTCCACTCTTCCAGCCAAGCATTTAACCTTTTAATCTGGTTTGTCCCTGTGCTAACTTGTACATTGTTCAGTTAACAATCCAGGGAATATCTGAGAGTCAGCATTTTAATTTCAAACCCAGCTTCGTAAACACACTCAGCAGGACGTCATTGCTAGTTTTACATTGTCACTGATTCCACGACAACTGGATCCTCCCCCTTCCAGCTCTTCCCTCACTGTGAGATGCCCTTAACCCTGGCACCTATGAAGGTGTAGGGAAAGACATCCAAAGTGCAAGATCGCTGCAGCACTGAAGGAGGATAAAATAAAAATGAAAAAGATTAAATTTATATATTTTTAATAAGTTAGAGTACCAGTTCTTATTTTTTCCAATTAAGGGACAATCCATCTACCTGACCCATCTTTTTGGGTTGTGGGGGTGAGACCGACGCAGTCACTGGGAGAACGTGCAAACTCCACACAGACAGTGACCCGGGCCGGAATCAAGCCCGGGTCATTGGCGCCGTGAGGCAGCAGTGCTAAGCACTGCTCCACTGAAAAAGATTTACTTTTATATAACCTTTTCAGGACTTATGCTCATCCCAAAGCACTTTGCAGACAATGGAATAGAGAAGAGGCTTATTTATAAACTCACTTTCAGGACCATTTGATTTGCTTTTCCCAAATGTTCTGCTCCAACTTCAGAGTTATGGCCAACCCTGGCATTAACATTCCCCGAAGGATAATTTTGTTCCCCGCCTTCTTTTGGGATGGCTGTGAGGATTTCAAGGTCAGAATAGAATTTTTCACTGTCCAGAATTGGGCCATTAGCGGTAATGATGGTTGCAATATGGCTGTGACTGAACTGTAGGTGAAGTGTCTCGTGCCTTTCATTTATATAATGGGGATTTCTGGCAGCGGCAGCCTTTCCTTTCCAGTCAGTGTATGTCCTTGCTAGCTCCTTCAGCTGCCCATCCCCAGGAAGGTAGATTTGACTGAGGTCAGCGATGTCAATTTGGAACCTTGATAACTCGCATGACAGTGATCCCAAGGTATCTCAGACTCCTAACATTCCAGGTTACAAAATTTTAGGTTATTCTTTCTTTGAGCACAAAGGCGGCCATCCCATGGGGTGTGGCTCCCAGCCAGGATAATGAGGCATAGCCCTTTTTAAGGCACCTTTTCTCACCCCCTCCCTTTTGGAGTGAGCAGAGGGTATCTTGAAGAAGAATGCTTAGGCACAGATGCTGCTGTGCACTTCAGACCCAACAATCTTCATGCATCTATTTTCTATGTGTTGGTTCTTGACTAGGGACTCCAAGCTTCACAACCCTGTCCGCATTGGCAATCCTGCACTGCCACAGGATTTGGCAGTTGGACCCCAGTAGAAGTCTGCACGTGACTTCATTTTTTAAAAATAAATTTAGATTACCCAATTATTTTTTCCAATTAAGGGGCAATTTAGCATGTCCAATCCACCTGCACTGCACGTTTTTGGGTTGTGGGGGCGAAACCCACGCAGACACGGGGAGAATGTGCAAACTCCACACGGACAGTGACCCAGAGCTGGGAACGAACCTGGGACCTCAGCGCCGTGAGGCGGTTGTGCTAACCACTAGGCCACCGTGCTGCCCTACGTGACTTCATTTAACGGGAAACTTTGTGGGAGCCATTAATGTCCACACATCGTGACAGGTTGGTGGTCAGATTTTGCTCACATGCCAAACCACGATGTCTGGGATCACATTGCCACGACAGCCTTCTTCCGCAATTGCAGCCAGCATGACAGTCTTCCTTTGCCTGGTTTGCATTGGAATGTTTTTAAAAAATAAATTTAGAATACCCAATTATGTTTTTTTCTCAATTAAGGGGCAATTTAGTGTGGACAATCCACCTAACCTGCACATATTTTTTGGGTTGTGGGGGTGAAACCCACGCAGACACAGGGAGAATGTGCAAACTCGGCACAGACAGTGACCTAGGTCCGGAATTTGAACCCGGGTCCTCAGCCCTCTAGTCCCAGTGCTAACCACTGCGCCCTTGCATGGGGATGTTTTGGTCACACCTTGTCCAATACCTCTCATTCACCTTGCTGTCATGGGTGGGGCCAATCAGTGATCATTGAAACACACAAGACTCTCCCTGATATCAAGGTGGCAATCTACAAAGTGATCAGTGCTATAACCAATCTATGATTCAGTGAGCTTGCTGCAGCCAGTCTGCACTTGTTGATTTGAAATCATATAAATTTCCCAACAGTTCACCATCAAAACTGAAGCCAGTTCCTTCCAGCAGCCACTTGCTCAGTTTAAGCCGAGTAGCGTTTTAACAGATCTCAGTTATCACAATAGGTTTGAGAGCGCTGGGTCTTTTTATTCTAGAAAGGCAAAGGATTTTGGGAACATTTTGATCCAACTGTTTAAAACAATGAAGGCATTATATTGTTTCCAAATGCATAACATTTGAATTAGACAAATCATGGACAACCAGAACACAAGTGTTAATATACATCATTACAGAACTAAATGTGAAGGTTTCTGATGAAAGGTCACTTTCCTGATATGTTGTTTCTCTATCCAAAGATTTTGCCTAACCTAAGTATTTCCAGCTCTTATTTACAATTTCCAGCATCCTCAGTATTTTGCATTTTATGTTGGGATATTTCTTTCTTCAGGGAATTATTAATCTTTGGACAAGTTGATAACTCATTGCATAATGCTGCAAAACTCAAAAATGCCGTTTTCTCTATCTGCGTCCACTTCTCTTTCCAGTGAAACAATCAGAAATCAGTGTCTGCAAGGTGGATTACATGAACACACGATTGTTGCTACCATGAGAGTACCTGTATAACATTCAGTTCAGTCTGCAATTACAGACTAGAAAGAGTAAGAGTGGATTGGTTCATCATTCCATGTTAGAGATGAGAATAGGCTGTCTGCATTCTCCAACAGAGGTTGGAACATGATATAAAATGGTTCACAAATGCTTAAATTTAATTCAAATGCATATGGCAGCAGAGAAAAAGTTACAGCAGCAAAACCTCACTAATTTTCCAACCTGTGAAGCACCCTTCCTAGTAGCATCACTAGAATACAGAGGGGGATGTGCAGTGATATTGTCGCTGGACAAGTAATTCAGTGACCCAGGGTAATGCTCTGGGGACAGGTTCGAATCCCACCATGGCCGATGGTGAAATTTGAATTCAATGAAATTATGGAATTAAAAGTGTAATGATGACCACAAAACCATTGTTATAAAAAAACCTACCTGGTTCACTAATGCTCTTCAGGGAAGGAAATCTAGCATCATTGTCTGGTTACAGCAATGTGCTCCTCAGGGATGGGCAATAAACGCTGGCCCAGCCTGCAGTGCTCGCATCTCATGAACGAATTTAAAAAAAATTTATTGTGATGAATATAGGAATTTTAGATATATTGTATTATATGTATTTGGTGCAGCAAGGACTAAAAGCCTGGGTCAGTGTGTGTATGACTGCTGCAGTAGTGTTTTTAAAAACCTTGGTTTGAAAGACAGCTAGGCTTCTTGGAGCCAGAGGTGCAGTTAAAGCATTGTAAGCCTGGGTTAATGGATTTTTATTTATATTAATATCTGTGGAGTATTTAATTAGAGACATTGTGTTCAGTTCAAATTATGTATTTAATGGGAGGATCCAGGGGGTGAAGCAATCAGATGCTAAGGGTTTTCAGAGTTTTAGTTTTTGACTGGAAGGCGAGCTGAGAAAAATTTCGAAAGAAATAGAACCACAGGTTCTGCATTGTTCTGACAGTGTTAAACAGTCTCAAAAGACATTCCTTTTTTAAAAAATAAATGGAGAGTACTCAATTAATTTCTTCCAATTAAAGAGCAATTTAGCGTGGCAAATCCACCGACCCTGCACATCTTTTGGGTTGTGGGAGGGGGGAAAAAAGAGGGCGAACCCATGCAAACACGGGAAGAATATGCAACTCCACATGGACAGTGACCCAGAGCCGGGATTCAAACTGGCAATACTTAAACATCTACACCATACAGGGCAAAGCAGTCACTTGATAGGCATCCATACACCAGTTAAACATTCACTTCCTCCATTACTCATGCATAGCAACTTTCCTCCTTTAAGACATTCCTCGAAATCATCCACACTGCAGCAACTCAACAAGGCTCCTTCAAGGAAGTGGTCGGATCTAGGGTCAGGCCGGGCGTCGCGATCTTTGGGGTAGCTTCGGAGCCGGAAGTGCAGGAGGCGAGAGAGGCCGGCATTCTGGCATTTGCGTCTCTAGTAGCCCGGCGCAGGATTCTGTTACAGTGGAGGGACACGCGGCCCCCCCGAGTTCGGAGGCCTGGATCAACGACATGGCTGGGTTTATCAAGCTGGAGAAGGTTAAGTTTGCCCTGAGGGGGTCGGTACAGGGGTTCTTTCGGCGGTGGCAGCCCTTTCTTGATTTCCTGGCAAAGGGGTAGAGGGTGTCTCAGCATCAACCTGGGGGGGGGGGGGGTTCGGGGCTGGTTAAGGGGGTTTGTTTTTGCGACGGTGGGCTTATTTTCTTCTTCTTTCTTGTATTGTTGTTTATTATTTATTATTCTGTTGGGGGGGGGGGGGGGTGAAAGAGTTATTTTCTTGTTTCGCTGTAGAACGACACCTTGTTTACTGTGGGGAGAAAATTTGTTGTTGAAAAACTTGAATAAAAATTATTTTAAAAAAAACAAGGCTCCTTCAACAGCACCTTTCAAACCTGTGACCTCTACCACCATGAATGACGCATGGGGACACTATCGCCTGTAAGATCCCCTCCATGTTATGCATCATCCTGATGTTCCATTGACATTCCTTCACTGGCGCTTGTTCCAGATGCTGGAACTCCCTTAAAAATACTGCACCCACACCAGGTGGATTGCAGTGTTCCAAGAGGGCGGGTCACTCAAGGCCAATAAAAGATGGGCATCGGCGATTTTGCCAGCGGTGTACGCAACCCAAGAATGAAGGTTTTAAAAATCCGAGCAAAATTGCTCAAAGTTGTTCCAATTACTTACTTAGACCATATAATCGTTTCAAAGAACAAAGAAAAGTACAGCACAGGAACTGGCCCTTCAGCCCTGCATCGACCATGCTGCCCGTCTGAACTGAAATCTTCTACACTTCCGGGGTCCGTATTCCTCTACTCCCATCCTACTCATGTATTTGTCAAGATGCCCCTTAAAAGTCACTATCGTCCCTGCTTCCACCTCCTCCGGCAGCAAGTTCCAGACACCTACTACCCTCGGTGTAAAAACTTGCCTTGTACATATCCTCTAAACCTTGCCCCTCCCACCTTAAACCTATGCCCGCTAGTAATTGACCCCTCTACCCTGGGAAAAAGTCTCTTGACTATCCACTCTGTCTATGCCCCTCAATTTTGTAGACCTCCATCAGGTCACCCCTCAACCTCCTTCGTTCCAGTGAGAACAAACAGTTATTCAACCTCTCCTCATAGTTAATGCCCTCCACACCAGACAACATCCTGGTAAATCTCTTCTGCACCCTCTCTAAAGCCTCCACATCCTTCTGGTAGTGTAGCGACCAGAATTGAACACTATACTCCCAAGTGTGGTCGAAGGTTCTATACAGCTGCAACATGACTTGCCAATTTTTATACTCAATGCCCCGGCCAATGAAGGCAAGCATGCCGTATGCCTTCTTGACTACCTTCTCCACCTGTGTTGCCCCTTTCAGTGACCTGTGGTCCTGCACACCTAGATCTCTCTGACTGTCAATACTCAAGGGTTCTACCATTCACTGTATATACCCCACCTGTATTAGACCTTCTAAAATGCATTACCTCACATTTGTCTGGATTAAACTCCATCTGCCATCTCTCCGCCCAAGTCTCCAAACGATCTAAATCCTGCTGTATCCTCTGACAGTCCTCATCTCTATCCGCAATTCCACCAACCTTTGTGTGGTCCGCAGACTTACTAATCAGACCAGTTACATTTTCCTCTAAATCATTTATATATACTACGAACAGCAAAGGTCCCAGCAGAACAGCCCACCAATCAGAAAAGTTGATCAAACAGATCAGAATTGCTACTCTGTCTATGACCTAGCCAGTTCTGTATCCATCTTGCTAGCTCACCTCTGATCCTGTGTGACTTCACCTTTTGTACCAGTCTGCCATGAGGGACCTTGCCAAATCCTTTTGTACCTGTCTGCCATAAGAGACCTTGTCAACTGATATATATTGGTGCAAAAACACAAACCAATCAGCTTGAGTTCAATTAAGATTGATCAGCGATATTACAACATTTAAAGTAAAACAAATAGTCCTGCTTAATCCCGTAGATATTTGATAATATATAACACACATTACAATATTGAACATGCTCCAGACTCTTCAGAGAGCTGGGGTTCATCAAGCTTTAAAAAGCAATGTTTTACAGGTGAAGATGCAATTTTCATTACAATGAAGTTTAGATAGGATGAAGCGAACTTTGTGCATCAACTGCATTCACTGTGCACTCAAATTGAAGTCTAGATCTCATCATTTAGTGCAACCTCCATTTAAGAAAACAAAACGTTGTGGGTGATGAAAATCTGAAATAAGAACAGAAAATGCTGGAAATACTCCGGTCAGGCAGCATCTGTAGAAAAAGTGTGACTGTTTTAGGTCTGATGAAAGGTCACAAACCTGAAGCGTTAACCGTTTCCCTCTCCACAGTTGCTGTCACACCTGAAAACACAGGGAGAACTTGCAAACTCCATATAGTGACCCAGAGTTGGGATTGAACCTGGGACATCTGCACCATGAGGCAGCAATGCTAACCACTGTGCCACCGTGCTGCCTAAATGTAGAATATTTTCATTGTTTCAAATGGTCAGGGTACTCCAGCAAGCAATTTGTTTAGCATTTTGGCCAGCGAGCAAATGTGGAGGGAAAGGAAAGCATACGTTCACAGTTTGAAAACACAAAAAAGGCAGAAATTATAAAGAGGTAAAGGTACTGCCCATAATAGAATAAGAACTTTGTTGCTTAGACAACCCATACATGAATAGCATTGAGATACCAAGGCAGTCATAATTATGTAAGTCTGAAAAGCCATTTAACATGTACATTTCAAGTAGAATAAACAAAGTTTGTAGAAGCTTTGGAGGGTGAAAAATTGTGCATGCGGTAAACACCTCAATGTGGCCTCAGCAAACATGCACATACATAGTGGGGTAGACATAGCCCAAGATGACTGCATAACAAGAGACCTTTTTCACCCAAATTTTTGAGCATTCTCAGGACATATGAATTCAATTTGCCTCATAGGTGATGAACGTTACAAGTCTGATCAACTTGCACAAGATTGTGTGTTGGAAACAGATTATATAAATGGTTCATCATTTAATGTAATACTGTAGAACATTTAAATAAAATCCAACACGGTTATTAGTCAATGCATATTAAAGCTCATCTTTGAAAAACACCTGGGCTTGAATCAAGCAGAGTTTATTATTGCCAGACGAACATCCCGTTGGGACATTTGGTCATATGTAATTTGCAGCAAATGTTAACGTTCAGAGCATACGATAGATCGAGAATCTGCTGAGGACTGAAAGAAGCCCTCAAACCCCAATCTGGCTAAATCTTGTGTCTCCACCTCAAGAAAATTTTCAGGTTTGCCACGGTGATCCAACAGTACAGCCGAGGTCTATTTTTTCTTAAAATGAAAAAAATAACCCTGGGGGTTTGCAAATTGTTAAAACTAAGTACAAGGTTATAAGCTTATCACTTTAAATTTGATAATAAATAATGCAGCTCAACTCTGCTCTTCAAAGTTTTAGTAACAGTCAAAATATGTAATCTTGTACCAGGGAATGCTCAGTGGTTAAGCTACTGTTTTTTCCCCCAGTTCTCCTGACAGCATCAACTCCAGTTGAGGTACAGTCTTCAAGCAACAGTAATACCCTTGTGCTACTACTGATAGGCTATTCAAACAAACAAGAGGAACTCAGCCAAACCCAATCCTGATTTCAAATAACAGCAACCAACCAGAAGTCACGATTCAGCAATCTGAATCCTGGCTTATTTTTCCTGTCTCCAAAGTTTAAAGCTTTACTCAAGCTAAAAAGTTAGTGATTGCAGATGGAGAACAATTAACAAACTTGCCCAATTCTATTGAAACGAGGGAAGAGAAAGGGAAATTAATTATAAGGCTTATTACACAGGAAC
The DNA here is from genome assembly GCF_902713615.1 of Scyliorhinus canicula. NCBI lineage: Eukaryota > Metazoa > Chordata > Chondrichthyes > Carcharhiniformes > Scyliorhinidae > Scyliorhinus > Scyliorhinus canicula. Next base: position 42,939,297 of record NC_052162.1, on the reverse strand, counting down.
TATTTATTCAATATTTATTGAACACAAAAACCTTGAATATGGACCTCTTCCACTTTATGTAAGGGACAAATATGTACATATATAACAAGTTCAATTGTGCACCTCTGTTGCCAGCTCGTAATTACAAAGGCTTCCTGTTGTGCGTTAGATGTTTAATTTTCACATTCTTAAAAGAACTGAGCCATTTGGTTGACATTTTATCAGGTTCTCCTCCCTTTTCCTCCCGCGCCCCTGAAGTGAAAAGGTTTAATAGTACAGGAAATAAGCAAAATTTGATACAACCCAAGTTGACCATAAAGGTTGAAAAAAAAACAGCTTGCATTTTCTCGCGATCTGCACCCTGATGCAAGTTATGTCCTGTCGCAAGTCTTCAAATGTTGCTGCATTCTCAGTGGTTAAATCTATTACCGTTATGATAAATGAAAAATACAACATGGCAAATGCTTTGGAATTTTCCAGCAGGGTCAAAATACAAAACAGACATCACTGCATTACACACAATATTTTATTACCCACATTCCACTTTTGGCACCTCCTTTAGTTGTCAAAAACGATGGCAAAACAGAACAAAATCCACATTTGTAAAATAAAACATGTATAGATAATGTTCACAACTAAGGATTGATACCATTTACTCCTTGCAATTCTAAAATCAATGTTAAAATAAAACTTCCAGAAGTGGTGAGCAATTAGTCTTCTCTCAATGCAGAGTTTCAAGTGTGAACAGTAGAGGTGGGATGTCTAATGATGTCAAGAAGTTTGAAGACTCATGCACTTTTACAAGAAAATGAGAAAATAAAACAAGCTCTCCCTCCCAAAAAAACATGGACGCAACTCAAAATGATTCAACAGCGACATGGCTAATCAAGAAGATAAAACTGATGAGGTGCAGTTTTGCATTGCATCTGTTCTTCACAATTACCAAAAGTTAGTTTGAAAGATGGGGAGGGGTTGCATTTGCTTTTGGTGTCCACTGCTACCTCAAATATGTGGAAGTCCAACAGCATGAGCAGAGATTCACAAAGTACTCTCTGGATGGGCACATTTTCCTTCAGAGAAGTTCTCTCCCAGTTATTTCCGTAATGCCATCCTCCATATATTTCTAGGCAATACGAACTAAAAAACTCATTTACTGGGATCAATACTGTAGCATTAAGCCATTGACCATCCGAGATTTGAAGTGCTTGATGAAGCTTTTCTTCATCTGAATTTCTATGCCACATAGTTGTATTGGTTGGTATTTTCTTTGTCTCTTTCCATGTAGTCCCTGTCAATTAATGACTCTATTCTTTTCTTTAGATCAGCAGGCTGAAAGAAAAACATGTAAAACATTTACATGGTGGAAAATAATTTGAGATACCCAAGGCTCACTTCAGCAAAGCTCCTTCAACAGTACCTTCTAAACCCACGTCTAGCATCTAGAACGACAAGGCCAATAAGATACATGGGAATACGACCTGCACGTTCCCCTCTAGGCCATACCTTCCCAGCAGTTCTGTGGTTACACCTTCACCAGATGGATTGCAGCAGTTTCAGAAGGCAGCTCAATACCACCGTCTCAATGGCATTTAAGGATGTGTAACAAATCAGACTTTGCAAACAATGCCCATATCCCATGAAAGGATAAAGAAATAATAACTATGGTTTATACATAGTGAATACTTAATTATTAATGAAGCCTTTGCCTTGCACTCAACGGGACAAAAGCAAGAATGTTAAATTTCAAGCAACCTCAACAGTGGAGAGACCACAGTTCCCTGCTGTTTTCTCCATGGCAACACCTCGGCCATCAGAGTCAACTTGCCTATTCTCATCCAATTCTCCTGTAGTATAAATTGTTGTGATGGTTTGAAATTTGCTTTTTGCACTTGTCCTGATGAATGCAAGATGAAAAGTTTCAGTAACATGTCTCTCTTTTCAGCAATTAAGGACTATTTATACCATCAAGTAACTGAATAATTAACTGCAAATTCTGATTCACTTTCAAATACTGGCCATTCGACTGGGAAATCCTGGTGACCTATGTGGCAGGTGAGCACAAACAACTTCTCAAATTGATTGCCCTCCCAAACAAAGATTTGTACACCTTAGTATTTCTGAGAGATGACTACCCCTTTATCACTTCTGTAGGACTAGGGGGGCAGGGAGTATAAGTCAGCAACAAGTTTTAGACTGCAAGTTATTGTATCTCATGCATAACAGTCTTTCCTGATGTAGATAATATGAATAACCAATACCTTGACTGGAAATTTCAACTGATTATACACTTCAGATACAAGGAGATTGTGGCTCAAAGTCTTTCTCATTTTCATGATTCGGACAATAGCAGCATCTATCTGATACTGTCTGTCCTGGAACACTCTCTCAGTAGTACTGGCCTGTTCTTCAACCTATCAGAAAGGACATAATGTTACAGTAGTGATATTTGAACTTGAATGAAAAAAATGCTAACACAGTAACTTAACACAGGGCAGCACAGTAGCACAAGTGGGCAACATGGTAACACAAATGGTTAGCACTTCACAGCGCCAGAGTCCCAGGTTCGATTCCCCTGCTGGGTCACTGTCTGTGCAGAGTCTGCACATTCTCCCTATGTCTGCGTGGGTTTCCTCTGGGTGCTCCGGTTTCCTCCTACAGTCCAAAGACATGTAGGTTAGGTGGACTGGCCATGCTAAATTGCCCTTGGTGTCCAAAAAGGTTAGGAGAGGTTATTGGGTTACGGGGATAGCTGGGAGTGAGGGCTTAAGTGGGTTGGTGCAGACTCAATGGGCTGAATGGCCTCCTTCTGCACCCTATGTCCTATGTAATGCCAACATCATAAAACTAATTACTCTGAAATTCAACTGACTGTTTTAAATGGAAATACAAGTCAGACATGTCAAATATGTTTAATGAATCTCTAGCAATAGCAACTTGCATTGATATGGTGCCATTAACATAGTAAATCATATAGATTGAAGCACATGAGGTTGGATGCGAAGGTTGAATGCAATTTGGTTCAGCCTCTTCACTGGCCAGGTACAGCAATCGAGTTGGTAGTTAGGAAATGGAACTGGTGGCAGAGAAATATTGGTCTTCAAATATTTAATGTAATGGTTCCATTCAGTTAAGTGCTCAATGTGAACATTTTGTTCAATTCCCAAGGAAGACTGGGTTTGTAAAATGGGTTAAGTGCAAATCTTTCAAATTATCCTGATGCTATTATTGATTAAGACAGCTAGTGCCATTCCAGCTAGGTAGGTGCCAGGGCAGCACAGTGGCGCAGTGCTTAGTACTGCTGCCCCATGGCGCCAAGATCCCGGGTTCGATCCCAGCTCTGGGTCACTGTCCATGTGGAGTTTGCACATTCTCCGTGTTTGCGTGGGTTTCACATCCACAACCCAAAGATATGCAGGGTAGGTGGATTGGCCATCTAAATTGCCGCTAAATTGGAAAAAAAAAATAATTGGATACTCTAAATTTATTTTTAAAATGCTAGGAAGGTGCTGAGTTCAATCCACAAGATGTAGTTTTATAGCCCCATCGCAGCAAGGGCGAGGTAGGAAAATGCAGCGGGCCATTCAAAAGTCCATCGACTTAGGCAGGCCCAGAGAAGTCCTGCCCACAGTCTACTGAGTTTGTGGATTTCAACCGCACCAGTGGCAGAATACTACAATTTGCACCAGCAGTGCAGAGTTAGAAGTGCAAAAAAAAAGGGGCTGTGTGGAATGGCAATGCTGGTCCAGCCAACGAAGCTCACATCCCATAAAAGAATTTTGAAAAAACAGCTCTTGATAGTCATTGGTTTTATTTGCATATCTCTTTACAGGGGGATGACATGAATATGAATTCAGTAAAGTACACAAATTGAAATAATGGATGGCAGTCTTGCTACTGTACATTGGTGTTGAGGAGAGCACGGGAAAAATCAATGGCAAAATATGGGAGGGTAAAAATTGTCCAGCTGCCATGGTGGGATTTGAAACCATGTACTTCGAACATTAGCCAGGGCCTCTGGAATACGGGCCCCTTGACATTACCACTATGCCAGTCTCCAAATAAAATTAATCTAAAGTTAGGTAGCGGTCGGAATGCAGGGAAGATGGTGGGTGGGGGCGTTGTGGCAGGCACCATCGGGGTGGCACTGAAGTGGGCGCCTGTGGGTGAGGGTGCGTTGGCGGGAGTACTGTGGCAGGCGCACATGCTCTGACGAGCGCATGTGGGTGGGTGAGCTGTGGCAGCTGCGCGTGTGTGGATGAGCTGTGTCGGGTATGTGGAGGTGCGGGCTTGGGCAGGTTATGGTAGGGATTAAGAGAGGGAGAGAGAAAGCCAAACAAAATGCAGTAGAATGGGACAAAAATCTACGAATAGACACAATTCTCTGCCAAGAATAAGAGTCCTGGTGGCTGTGTTGCCTGCACTATGCTAGGGTCAGGCACATCTCCTCAGAGTTGGGGAGGAACCCGAGTGGCAGAGAACGGATCCAGCTGTTGTGGTCCACCTGGATGCGAATGACATAGGTAGAACTAAGAAAGTGGTTCTGCAAAAAGAGTATGAGCAGCAATGGGCTAAATTAGAAAGCAGAAGCATAATCCGTGGATTACTATTGGAGCCATGAGGAAGCTGGTATATGATAAATAAGAGCAGAGAGTCAAATACAGGGCTCAAAATTTGATGTAGAAGAAACGGATTTTGGTTTATGGGCACTGGCATCTGGACTGGGAAAAGAGAGCATTACCATTTTGACAGCTTTCACTTGACCAACCCTGGGACCAGGGTCCTGGCGAATCGCGTAATTAGGACTGTAATCAAATTAAATAGTGGGGGACGGCACGGTAGCGCAGTGGTGAACACTGCTGCTTCAGGGCCTCAAGGACCAGGTTAGAACCCGACTCTGGATCATTGTCCAGTGGAGTTTGCACATTCTCCCCGTGTCTGCGTGGGCCTCACCCCGACAACCCAAAACGATGTGCAGGATAGGTGAATTGGCCACGCTAAATTGCCCCTTAATTGGAAAAAAAATTGGATGATTTAAATTTATTTAAAAAAATAAATAAATAAAAATAATAATGAGGGGGCAGGGTTCACGTGAAGGGAGATTTAGAAAGTTAATGGGAAAGGGCAAGACAACTGTGCAGGGATGCAATATGGATAATGATAGCAAGAGTGTGTGGCAAGAAGGGGCAGGTAGACAAACATAAGAATGCACCAGCAACTGGGTTAAAGTCAGGAAAAATAAAAGAAAAACAGGATTAAAAGCTCTTTATCTGGATGCATGGAGCATTTGTAACAACGCGATTGAATCAATAGTACAAATAGAAATAAATGGATACAAGTCAGAAAGAGATATGATGCAAAGTGACCTTGACAAAAGGACATGGATGCAGGGTGGCTTCATAATGAAGGATGCACATTCTCCCAGTGTTGCATGGGTCTCACCCGCACATCCCAAAGACGTGCAGGGTAGGTGGGTTGGCTAAATTGCCCCTTAATTGGAAAGAAGAATTGGGTACTTTAAATTAATTTTTTAAAATTAATAAAGGATGTGACCAGCATATGAAGGAGAAATAATCTTGGCTCGGAAAATCAAGATGTAGAATCAGTTTGGGTGGAGATGAAAAAATAGCAAGAGAACTGTTACTGCTGGGACTAGTGACCACACTGTAGGACCACAAATAAATCAAGAAGGCACTGCAATAGTCGTGGGACATTTTAATTATCACATAGATGGGGCAAATCAAATTGGCAGAAGGAGCCTTGAGGAGTTTGCAGTTCGTATTTGGGACATTGTTTTACAACATGTACTGAAAGCAACCCAGTGAACAAGCTATTTTAGACCTTTTAATATGCAATGAGACAAGACTAATTAACGATTTCACAGTAATGGATCCTCACATTCCGTTTGAAGTTCAGAAACCTGGGTGTGAAATTAGTGTCTTCAACATAAATAAAGACAACTGCAAGTATACGATACGAGTTGGCTACAGTAGACTGGGAAAATAAGTTAAAAGAAAAAGACAATGTGTAAGCAGCGGCAGACATTTGAGGAGATATTTCAAAACGTTATGAGAAAGTTGACCAATTCATGGCTAAGTAAGGATGGTATCAAATTGAAAGAAAAGGCATACAACGGTAGGCAAGAAGATTGGGGACATTTTAGAAACTAAGGATGATCATATACAAAACAATAAAGAGGGAGAAATTAGAATGTGGAGTTTGCACATTCTCCCCACGTCTGCGTGGGTTTCGTCCCCACAACCCAAAAGATGTGCAGGGTAGGCGGCCACACTAAACTGCCCCTTAATTGGAAAAAATTAATTGGGTGCTCTAAATTTATATAAAAAAAAGAAACATGAGTCAGGATAGACAAAGACAGAATTTACAGTGCAGGAGGCCATTTGGCCCATCGAGTCTGCATCAGTCCTTGGGAAGAGCACCCCACTTAAGCCCACACTTCCACCTCATACCCATAACCCAGCAACCCCACCCAACCCCTTTGGACACGAAGAGCAATTTAACATGGCCAATCCACCTAACCTGCATGTCTTTGGACTGTGGGAGGAAACCAGAGCTCCCAGAGGAAAGCCACACAGACATGAAGAGAACGAGACCGGGAAACCCAAGCCGGAATCGAACCTGGGACCCTGGAGCTGTGAAGTGACAGTGCTAACCACTGTGTTACCATGCTGCCCATATAGGGTCGCTTTGTGATTGGCAAACTACAACTAGTGGAACGGCACAGGAATCAGCGCTGGGGCTTCACTATTTAAAAGCTATATTAGTGACTTGGATGAACGGGCCAAGTGCAAAGATAAATAGTAAAGTTGTGAAGAGTTCACAAAGAGCCTGTAAATGGATATAGATAGATTATGTGTGTAAAGATTAGGCAGATGGAGTATAGTTTGAGGTTATCCACTTTTACAGGAACAATAGGAAGGCAAATGGAGAGACTGCAAATGTTGGGAGGACTAATAAGGCAATGGAATATACAATGAATGGTAGGACGCTAGGAAGTAGAGGACAAGGAGGACCTCGGGTTGCATTTCCAAAGATTCCTGAAGGCAGCAACACAGCCAGATCAGGTGGTTAAGGCATCTGGGATGCTTGCCTTTATTAGCTGAGGCATTGAATTTAAGAGCAGGGAGATAATGACGGAACTGTATAAAAGTTCATTAGGCCACAGCTGGAATACTGGGTGCAGTTCTGGTCACCACACTATAAGGAATGATGGGATTGCACTAGAAAGGATGCAGAGGAGATTCACCAGATTGTTGCCTGGGCTGGAGCATTTCAGCTATGAAGAGAGGCTGGGGTTGTTTTCCTCAGAGCAGAGAAGGCTGAGAGGGGGTGCGATTGAGGTATACAAAATTATGAGGGATATATTGCAAAGAAGCTTTTCCACTTAGTAGAGGGGTCAATAGATTTATGGTAAGGGGTAGGAGATTTAGACGGCATTCGAGGAAAAACAGGGGTGGGAATCTAGAACTCACTGCCTGAAAGTATGGTAGAGGCAGGAATGCTCACAACTTAGTATTTAGATGAAATGCCACAGCATACAAGGTTACAAGCAAAGGGCCTCTTTCTGTGCTGTAAATCTCTTATGACTCGAACTAGGCAGCAAAGTTTCAAAACAATTAAGATGGAGATGAAGAGGATTTTTTTTTCTCTAAACTAAATCTTTTAAATTCACTACCCCTCAGAGCAGTGGAGACGAGATTATTGAATATATTCAAAGCAGAGTTGAGACAGATTTTTGATCTGCAGGGGACTCGAAGGTTACATGGGCAGGTAGGATCAGCCATCGCATTGAATGGTGGAGCAGGCTCGAAAGCTAAATGGCCTGCTCCTATTTCTCACATATTACAAAGTATTAGAAGCGCCATCAACATCCCTCACCTTGAGCAGTGCAAAAATTTACTAGAAGATTGCAACTTCAGTACTGTATTATATGCATTTTAACTGACAACACAATGAATTCTCAAGGAGCCAAAGGTCTTACGTACCGTTTCTTTCATCTGGATCTGATTAATCTTGATCCTGAACAACTTATGTTTGAAATCATCATTACAAGTGAATTTGTCGTAATCTTCCACATCTTTGCTTTTTGGCGTCTTCGTCAGTACACGTGCTTTGCCACATGCCAAAGATTGTAATGTTCGTCGCAACTCTCCATCCTCTGATAAAATAAACCTTTGTAATTAATTGTTACGCAACCATTTGAGGTATCTTTATCCCTCCTATTGCGAAGGTGCCAACTCCTACTTCAGTATGATGCCACAGGCACCCTCCAACATTTTGCCTAAATGGTCAATTTTCATACATAGGCCCAGACAGCAAATGTAAAGCAGGTTTGTCAAAAATGAATGGTATCATAACTGATTCTGATCTCATCTGATCTCAAAATATGCACACACATCCAATTTTACAACATTCACTGGATATCGGGAGGAAGAAAAAAAACTGGTTGATCTTTTCCCTCCCCCTCGGTAACTCAGGGTTGCTCAGATTAAGTGCTGACTTAATTAGCTGTCTCAGCCAAGATCATCTAACACTGGTAAAGCTAATTCATTAATTTTAACACAGAACATGAAATACAGATATTACTTAACCATTTGATTTAGTTTCAGTTTCGAGCACAATTGATTATTTTGACTATAACTGAATACGAATTTCTGAAACTTGCTGAACCAGGATTGTATTTCTCGTCCCATATTTCAAACAAGAGCTTTCAAACATTTTGCACAGCACTATTGCTATGTAATTCAAGGTCCAACTCATCAGTAAAATTTTACATTAAACTAAGTTCCTGTTGAAAAATCAAAGAACACAAACCTATTCCAGTCGCAGTTTTAATTTCTTCTAAACTGAATTCCTCCCCTTCATTAAACATGAGTAGTACCAGCGTTTGGAAAAGCGACACTTGAAGTTCTTTCTTACCCTGTCATAAAAGCAGAATCCACTTTAAAAAAATATTTCTTCAATCATAACTTTGCAACATTTAACCTAAATTAAAATTGAATGGTTTAAATTTTGATTCTGAAAACTGGAGAATTCAATGCTGCAGTTTAGCATTTTAAAATGAAGGCATAAATGTGACTTGGTTACTTAAACGGTTGTGCTCAAATGTAACCATTCAGTGATTGTAACCAAAATACTCTTCTCAACCAATGTTGCAGCTGGATTGATCTACCTCTGACAAATTACAATGCAATATGTTTAAATTAATTCATGTGTTCCCTGTTCTAAATTTTAGAACACTCAACCTGTCATGATTTCAAAAGACAATTGTATTATGGAAGCATTGCAAAAGGTTGCTTTCTTTGGTGTATGAAGAACTAGAAATTAGGAAAACTTTCTAGCATTTAATTTTTAAGAAACAATTTCTCTCAATTTTCTCCTGAAGATACAGTTTCTCGTTGGCATAAGATTACATCTTTTCAGCATTTTATCAAGTGGCAGTGTAAGCTCAGACAGAAAAAGTCACAAGCAATACAGTTTTGTCCTCACTGAATGTCTACACCAGGGGTGGGCAAACTACGGCCCGCGGGCCGCATGCGGCCCGCCAAAGGTATTTCTGCGGCCCACCAAGTCATTAAAAAAAAAAAAAAAAAATTTTTTTTTAAAACAAAATTTTTTTATTTTTTTTTTTAAAATTTTTTTTTTTAAAGGTTAATGGGTGGGGGGGCTGTTGGGTTACTTACTGGTATAGGGTGGATACGTTGACTTGAGTAGGGTGATCATTGCTTGGCACAACGTCGAGGGCCGAAGGGCCTGTTCTGTGCTGTACTGTTCTATGTTCTATATGAGGCGCCCAGAATCATAACCGGGTGACGTAATTATTTTACTTAATATACTATGCGGCCCTTTGTGAATTGTGAATTTCTGAATGCGGCCCTTGCACGGAAAAGTTTGCCCACCCCTGGTCTACACCGTTGCATTTCCATAAGAGGTTACTGGATAGTGATCAGGAGTGAAGACCATGGCTAATATTTTATTACCCAAATTCAGAAACGTTGAGGCCAATCTCGTAACAGGAAACCAGAACCTCATTGAGATTAGTTAACAAAGTACAAATTGCAGAATCATGTCCCCTCAACAAGACAGCCAGGAAAGGAACATAAGAAGTATTATTGTTATCCACCACGCAGTCATGCTTAGGTAGTCACGCAAGTGATCATTAGACACTTTCACTGGATTCTTAATCCTTGTGTCCAAAATTTACAGTCTACTTAATCATTGAACACTTGGCTGGGATTTCTGGAAATTAGTTTTTGTTAGTTCGTAATTTGTTTCCTTGAGAAAGCGTCTCAATGTTTGATTTGAACATTGTCTGGGGGATAAAGCAGGGTAAAGGAACTTGTTCAAACAATTGTAAACACATTTCAAATAAATATGACAGATTGTTCTGGCCCATAACTGACAAGATATTGTGCAATAAGTAGTAACAGTTAAAACTGCGAACAGAATATTCTAACCAACAATAACCTTGTTTGGTGGGGGGTGCATGGTGGCATAGTGGTTAGCACTGCTGCTTCACGGCACTGAGGACGCAGGTTTGATCCCGGCCCCAGGTCATTGTCTGTATGGAGATTGCACATTCTCTCAGTGTCTGCGTGTGTCTCACCCCCACAACCCAAAGATATGCAGGGTAGGTAGATTGACCACGCTAAATTGCCCCTTCATTGGGAAAAAAAAATAATTGGGTACTCCGGGTGCTCCGGTTTCCTCCCACAGTCCAAAGATGTGCGGGTTAGGTGGATTGGCCATGATAAATTGCACTGTGTCCAAAATTGCCCTTAGTGTTGGGTGGGGTTACTGAGTTATGGGGATAGGGTGGAGGTGTTGACCCTGGGTAGGGTGCTCTTTCCAAGAGCCGGTGCAGACTCGATGGGCCGAATGGCCTCCTTCTGCACTGTAAATTCTATATGTAAAAACTTTAAATTTTAAAAAGCAATAATTTTGTGCTTTTTTTTCCCTCTCAAAATGAGGATGAAACACTTCAATATAAGAAACTCTATCAATCATTTGAATATTAGTCAGCTACGAAGTAAACCGGCTCTTCCCTAACAATTCCCTACGCTGAATTGCAGGTTTTGTTCTACTACACCTATAGGACAAGAATCAACTTTCTGCACTAGGCATCCTGGTTGGTATTATTTGTTTACAAGGAACTGGATTAGGATTGCCCAAACATATTTTATGGAGAATCCTTGGTGATAACTGAACAAACACCTACATTACATCATTGCGAACTGGATTCCAATCCAGGATTGGAGCAACAGCAGAAACCCACAAACAGCAATGAGTTAAATGACCAGTTAATCTGTTTTGGCAGTGGAGCACACCTCTTCTCCTTCAAATAGCATCATGGGATCGTTTAAAATCAACTGAACAGTCAAGACCTCAAAGTAAAGTGTTAGCATAGGTTAAGTAATTAAGTTCTGGAGTACTGCTTGAATGCATGATATGCTGCTGTGTAAGAGCTTCCACTCAGCCTGAGACTGAATAATCATGCTTGTAGCATGGTTCAACACATTAAAAGTTTCAACAGTTGTAACTTGCCACATAACAACTTCATTAAAATATTTTATTTTACAGCTCTAAATATTATTGGAAATAATCAAGTCCAATCTTTGAAACATACCTCTTTAAATTCTGCTTTCAATACACAATGACCCAAAGTCGATTGCCATTGCAACTTTCTACCGCTGTGCTTGCCGAGATAAAATGTCTTGAAAATCTCCTGAAGTTTCACCATCTACAAAAAAAATACAAGCAGTAGGGTTTTTGATAGTGGTTTAATACTAATTTTCAAGTCTTTTCTGTTATTCTAGATATGTGTCATATGGCTCAATGCAGCTGAGACAGCTTTTGACTTCTATTTTTCTTTACTGGTTCACGGGATGTGGGCGTCGCTGGCTAGGCCATAATGCAGCTGAGACCAAACTGCACTGATACCTCACCAACTATGAGACCGTGCCATAGTAGTCAAAAGTACCGTCCTAACTTGATATATTTTTTTAATTGCCAGGACATCAACTTTTATGGGTACAATCAATTTTCAATGCAAACTTGCACGAAATTTTATTTTAAATATAAACAGTAACAAATTCTTTTTTTTCCACCCAAGGGGCAATTTAGCATGGCCAATCCACCTACCCTATACATCTTTTTGGGTTGTGGGGGGTGAGACCCACGCAGACATGGGGAGAATGTGTAAACTCCACACTGACAGTGACTCGGAGCCGGGATTGAATCCAGGTCCCCGTTGCCGTGAGGCAGCCGTGCTAACCATTGTGCCACCATGCCACCTGCATGCAAATTTCTGTGCTGAATTTAGCAGTCAAAATGTCAGCAGAAAGGTAAAGACAGTACCAGTCAACTTTGAAATGGAAGCTTGAAAAATTAAAATGCAGAGATGAAATCTTCACAGGTAGGCATCAACTTCCCTCCTCTTTTATCTGCTTTCCCCCCTCACTGATAAACATTTAATTAAACAAAAGTATTTTCTTCAGTTGCACCAAAGCCACATACCACCAACAGCACCTACCAAACTCATGACCTCTACCAACTAGGAAGGACAAGGGTAGCAGATACATGGGAACACCACCACCTGAAAGTTCCCCTCCAGGTCACACACACCCTCTCTTGGAACTATACAGATGTTTATTTACGGTCACTAGGTTAAAATCTTAGAATTCTTTCCCTAACAGCACTGTGGGTATAACTACACTACATGGACTGCAACAGTTCAAGAAGGCGGCTCACCACCACCTCCTTCGGGGCAATCAAGGATGGGCAATAAATACTGGCCAGCCATGCCTACATCCCGAGAAAGAATTTTAAAAATTAGCTAAGATGAGCAATTACCCTATCCAAAAGGTCTGTAAACATTGCTCTCAAAGCAACTGTTATAATCCTTGGGTTATCTCCAACAGGTGGGGGAGCTCTTAACAACAGAGATCTACTTTCCATGGAACTGGAACATTTGCAACTCTCCAAGGCAAAGTGGATCGATAAAGTGCTTAAATTGCAAATATAATCATGCGTGCAATGAGTAAACGGCAGGTAAACAAGGCACCATCCATGTAAAGAATAATTTCCTTTTTTCTTTTACGAATAAACCTTTTTATTCGCCATATTTCCATCATTTTCACCAAACAAACTCCCCCCATCTTAATGTTCAATGGCAACCAACACCCGAAAGTGCATGATAAACAAACACCAGGAATTGTTGAACCACTCCTCCGACTTCCCCCCCCCCCCCAACTCAAACTTCACATTTCTCCAGGGTCATTCCAGCAGGTCACCCCACGAGGCCGAGACTCAGAGTGGAGAAGCTGACCTCCACCCCAAAAGAACCAGCCTCCGAGCAATCAACGAGGCGAAGGCTAAAACATCTGCCCCCGCCTGCAACTCAAGACTGTTCAGATGCCCCGAAAAAGGCTTCTAGGAGACCCAGCTCCAAGTCCATATGCAGCACCACCAAGATTATGTTAAATACCACCCTCCAATATCTCTCCAGCTTTGGGTAGGACTACAACATATGCACATGGTTTGCAGGGCCCCTCCCACAACCCACAGACATCCTCCACCCACTTGAAGAGCCAGTTCATCCTCGCTTTAGTGAGGTGCGCCCTCCACGCGACCTTCAATTGTATCAGCCCCAACCTCGCGCTCGAGGTTGAGGCTTTCACCCTTCACAGCACTTCACACCACAGATCTTTTTTTATCACCTCCCTCGGCTCTTCCTCCCATTTACCCTTAATCCACTCCATGGACACCCTATCTCCTCCAAAATCTTCCCATAGATCACCATTACCCCACCCATCTCCAACCTTCCCACCCCCAGTACCACTTCCAACAGCGAGGGGGCCAATGCTATCAGGAAGGTACGGAACTCTTTCCTCGCAAAGTCTCAAACCTGGTACCAAAGGGGGCCTCACGGTAGCATGGTGGTTAGCATCAATGCTTCACAGCTCCAGGGTCCCAGGTTCGATTCCCGGCTGGGTCACTGTCTGTGTGGAGTCTGCACGTCCTCCCCCTGTGTGCGTGGGTTTCCTCCGGGTGCTCCGGTTTCCTCCCACAGTCCAAAGATGTGCAGGTTAGGTGGATTGGCCATGCTAAATTGCCCGTAGTGTAAGGTTAACGGGGGGATTGTTGGGTTACGGGTATACGGGTTACGTGGGTTGATCATTGCTCGGCACAACATCGAGGGCTGAAGGGCCTGTTCTGTGCTGTACTGTTCTATGTCTATGTCTAAAACCCTTTCTCTTGCGCCAACCCTTACTTTTCTCTCAGCCCCTCCTACCTTGCAAATCGTCCCCCCAGGAAAAGATCCTTCACTGCCTTAATTTCCCTCTCCTCCCACCTCCGAAACTTCACATCCAGCCTCCCTGGCTCAAAGATACGATTCCCCCTAATCTGCACCACACCCTCCCCCGACCTGGCTCCCAGCTTAAAATGCTGTCTAAACGGCCTCCAGATCTTCAGTTGTCATCACCATCGGGCTCACAGAATACTTGCCCGGGGCCATCAGGAGCAGTGCCTTTACCAGCACCCTCAACTCTGATCCCCTACAAGAGCCCTCCTCCATCTTAACCCACCGGGACTCCTCTCCCCCCACCTCAGCGTTCGCTGCACAGTAATGATACAATAGATTTGGGAGGCGTAAAGAAGGATCATTCCAAAGTCAATGATTCCCTCAGGATTTTATTGCCGATATATGTTTGCACTGTTAATATAACACACTAACCTCCAGGGGTAAATGAACTTCCATTGGTACATAAGTTGGCCAGTAGCCCATTGTGAGGATATTTACAGTTAGCTCAAGGTTGCCAGGTATATTTTGATTCTGCATGTACTGTGAAAAAAACAGGAAAAAGAAGCTTTAAATGGTTGAGCAAAACTTAGATCAATCTCCTCTGAGGTCTTTTGAGATATCAAAAGCACATTATTGAAGTGCAGCATCCCTATCCCCATCGTTGCGACAACCTCCAACACTTCAACCCTCAAGACATCTGCATATCTCCCTGATTCTGACCTTTCTAATTTCCTTTCCTTCGTCACTGGCGGCTGCGCCTTCAAATGTCAAGGCCCTAAGCACTAGAATTCCCTCCTTCAACCTTTCCACTTCGACCTTAAGATACTCAGTCTTTTGTTTCCTCGTGTGGTTTGATGTCAAATATTCTTTGATCACTCTCCTGTGAAGCAATTTTGGGCATTTTGCTATGTTGAAGCACCATATAAATGCAAGCTGTTGTTGCTCTAAAAGCATCCAATTCATACAACATTGTTATGAGGATTCTGTGTTCAAAGGCCTCATAGCTGTTCGCCTTATAATTTAAATTTTGGTTCTGTCCAAGGTAACGCCTAAATACGGTGGGGAAGCAGGAACGTTTACTTTGCCCAAGTACGAAATAATACTAGAAACTCTTTAGTTTATTGAATTACATGAGAAATACATGAAGATAATTTGAAATGGAGAGGAATCGATCTCACCATTTAAAAAAAGTATACTTGTCAGTTTGTTAATGCATTCTTTAAACCAAACACTTTTCTAAAAGATGGATGATTCCTCCCCCCCCCCCCCTTCTGGTGCATTCCATCCTCATTTATTGCAAGTTTTAGTTCATAGGAGCCTGAATTGTAATATGAATTAATTGGGAGCACCACACAAAATCTACTGCACAACTTTTAAGGTCCAGGGTGACCTCTCATTTAAAGTAGTGACACCAATGTGCCAATTAATCTGTAGTTGTAATATTAATTGTTTTTGTACTATTAACCGGAAACTCAATCTCCACCCAACATTAACACTTTGTACTTTCCCCAGAATTTTTCCCAGCTGGCCATGCTAAATTACCCCTTAGTGTCCAACGGTTAGGTGGGTTTGTGGGGATAGTGCAGGGGAGTGGGCCGAGGTAGGGTGCTCTTTCAGAGGGTCGGTGCAGACTCAAATGGGCTGAATGGCCTCCTCCTTCTGCACTGTAGAATCTATGATTCTAAGTGGGGTTTTTTCAGATTAATTTTACGCAAATGTGGAAGAAATGGATAATAAATTCACATGTGCCAGACTATTTGGATTTTTCAGCAGAACGCCCCAAAACACAATATATTAAATATAAAATAAACACACACATTCATCACAGTAAAGATTATTTAGGCCAATATGAATGTGTAAGATTTATAAGTACATAGTTCAAAAATCTATTTCTGTAAGTAACCAACTCCCAATTCCACTCTTATTATTGCCAGAAAATGCAAACTTAGCATGATCTAGGTGAGTGATGATTGTAACGAAGAAAAAAATGAGGGGGAAAGATTAAGGGGGAAACTTAAAATTTAACAGCAAAAAAAGGTGAAAAGGAAACAATATGTTCAAAATAGCATCTTTCTGTGAATTTCACCTAGAATCATAGAATATTAGTCATTCTTCTCAGGCCCTTTGAAAGAGCTGACCAATTGAGCCCCACACCAAGTTCTCTCCTCATAACCCAGAAAATTAGTTCGCTTGAAATACATGCTTCTGACATTTCCTATGGAATTGGATTGCACCACCCTTTCAGGTAGTGCATTCCTGATCATAGACTTGTGTGTAAAACCATTTCTCATTTCCCTTCCAATTCTCTGGCCAATTATTTTAAATCTGACTCCAGGTTATCGATCTACTTGCCAGAGGAATTAGATTTTCTTCTATTTGCTCTGTTAAAAGCCCCTATAATTTTACAACTCTGTTAGGTTTATCCTTAGGGCAGTATGGAGAACATTCAATTTCCTCTATTCTCTCCACCTAACTCAAAGCTCTCAACACAGCCATCATCCTGGTATGCCTCCTCTATAATTTTCCCAATGCATTGACATTCTTTGTGTGGTACACAGAATTATGTATCATATGCCAGCCAAGGCCTCGCCAATGATTTTGCAAGGGTTCTATTGAGTGGTATCATGCTGTTCGTCCTCCAAATGTCACCTGTAGTATTCTTTCTATAATTGAGTCAATGTCATGGACAAAGAAGACAGGAGTGTGCGAGGGAGTGAAAGAGAGAATTCTTAACACTGCAAGAAAATGAACTGAGGGAGCACCACACGTAGATTTTGAATAGATTGAAGGAAGCAATTGAGTGGACTAACTAATATTCGGATCAGAATCCCCTGCATGAAGCCTTTGGGGCAGCGAAATATATTAAGAAGCTTAAAAAGAAATCCCCAATATATTGCCAGCTATCACAAGAAACAATATTGCAACATTGAAACTACATATACATTTACCACTTGTGATTCACTAAAAACAAAAAGTGATACCTGTTTAAACTGGATCATAATATCTTTTGAGAGCTCCATGTCTCTAAACATTCCTTCCAGTTTGCTGGTGAATGCAGCTCCACATTCTTAAAAACAAAACCATAGATATAACTATGTTACTAACAGCGGAGCATTTCCAGCATTTTCTGTTTTATTTCAGATTTCCAGAATCCACAGTACTTCGCTCTTATATTCATTGATGGCTTAGGAGAGGTTAGTAAAGTTTCCAGACCACGTAATAGAACTGAGTATGGAACAGAGCGTATAGAAGGTGGCGGGAATCGAACTTCAAGCAGAACAAACAATGTGACAAGTATGAGAGGGGAGGTGGTCAATACAGGACTGAAGGTGTTGCAGCTAAATGCATGCAATATACGGAACAAGGTAAATGAGCTTGTTGTGCACAATGAAATTAGCCGGTACGACGCTGTGGGCATCACAGAGACGTGGCTGCAAGGGGATCAGGGCTGGGATCTGAATATCCAAGGATATGTATCCTATCGAAAGGACAGCCGATGGGCAAAGGGGGAAGGGTTGGACTGTTAGTAAGGAATGAAGGTAAACTGATAGCAAGATGTGATATTGGATCAGGAGGCACAGAATCTGTGTGGGTAGAGTTGAGGAATCGCAAAGGTAAAAAAAACCCTGATGAGAGTTTGTACAGGCCTCCTAGCAGTAGTCAGGATGTGGGGCAGAAAATAAATGAGGAGATAGAAAAGACAAATAAAGGCAATATTACAAAAATCATGGGGAACTAATATGCAGGTAGACTGGGAAAATCAGGTTGGTAATGGATCCCAAGAAAGGAATTTCTGGAATGTAGAAGAGTTTTTTTTGGAGCGGCTTGTACCCAGGCAATTCTGGATTTGGTGATGTGTAATGAAGCAGACTTGATTAGGGAAGGCGAAAGAACACTTAGGGGTCAGTGACCACAATATGATAGAATTTACAATGCAGGAGGCCATTTCGCTCATTGAATCTGCACTGGCCCCTGGAAAGAGCACCCTACCCAAGTCTATGCCACCACCCTACCGTCGTAACCCTGCCTAATCTTTTGGACACTAAGGGGCAATTTACCACGGCTAATCCATCTAACCTGCACATCTTTGGACTGTGGGAGGAAACCGGAGCACCCAGACGAAACCCATGTTATTACAATTAAATAACGGTAACTACAAAGACACAAGGGAAGAGCTGGCCAGAGTTGATTGGAAGGGCATCCTAGCAGGGAAAACAGTGGAACAGTAATGGCAGGAGTTTTGGGGGTTATTTGGGAGGCATAACAGAAATTCATCCCAAGTAGGAGGAAACAAGCTTGGGGGGGAGAAAGAGAGAAAAAGGAGACAAGGCATCCATGGCTGACTAGGGAAGTCAAGGACAGCATCAAAGCAAAAGAAAAAGCATACAAAGTGGCGAGGATTAGTGGGAAGCCACAGGATTGGGAAGCCTTTAAAAGAGAGCAGAGGACAACTAAAAAGCCAACAAGGGGGGAGAAGATGAAATATGAATGTGAGCGAGCTAGTAATACAAAAGAAGATGGGAAGAGTTTTCAATATACATGTTAAGCGATGGCAAGAATAGACATTGGACCACTGGAAAATGAGGCTGGAGAAGTAGTAATAGGAAACAAAGAAATGGCATTGGTTTCTTTGCATCGGTCTTCACGGTGGAAGTCAGCAGTGGGATACCAGAACTCCAGGAGGATCGGGGGCAGTGGTGTTCACCAAGGATAAGGTTCTGGGGAAACGCAAAGGTCGAAGGTGGATAAATCACTTGGATTGGATGGACTCCACCCCAGGGTTCTAAAGGAGATAGCGGAGGTGGTTGTGGAGACACTGGTGGCGATCTTTCATGAATCACTTGAAGCAGGGTGGGTCCCAGAGTACTGGAAAATGGCTAATGGAATACCCCCATTTAAGAAGGGAGGGAGGCTGAAGAGGGGAAATTATAGGTCGGTAAGCTGGACTTCGGTCTTTGGCAATATTTTAAAGTTCATTATTAAAGATGAGATTGCAGACTACTTGGAAGTGCATGATAACATAGGAGTAAGTCAGCACGGCTTCATCAAGGGGGTCATGTCTGACACATCTGTTCGCGTTCTTTGAGGAAGTAACAAGAAAGTTGGACAAAGGCGAGCCAGTAGATAGGATTTATTTAGATTTCTAGAAGGCCTTTGACAAGGTGCTGCTTAGGAGGCTGTTCAATAGGTTAAGAGCCCAGGTGTCAAGGGTACGATACTGGCATGGATAGAGGATTGGCTGACTGGCAGAAGGTAGTGAGTGGGGATAAGGAGTTATTTTTCAGAATGGCAGCCGGTGACTAGTGGTGTGCCTCAGGGGTTGGTGCTGGGACCACAACTTTTCACAATATACATTCAACGATCTGGAAGAAGGAACTGAGGGCACTGTTGCGAGGTTTGCAAATGATACAAAGATACAATAATTAAATTTTTAAAGTAATCTTTATTGTCACAAGTCAGTTGACATTAACACTGCAATGAAGTTACTGTGAAAATCCCTCAGTTGCCACATTCCGGCGCCTGTTCGGGTACACGAAGGGAGAATTTAGAATGTCCAAATTATCTAACAAGTACGTCTTTTGGGACTTCACACAGTGACCCAAGCCGGGAATCGAACCTGGTGCTGTGAAGCAAAAGTGCCAACCACTGTACTACCGTGCCTCCCATATGCAGCGGGACAGTTAGTATTGAGGAAGCAGGGAGGCTGCAGAAGGACTTTGACAAGTTCGGAGAGCGGCCAAAGTGGCAGATGGAATACAATGTGGAAAAGTGTGAGATTATGCACTTTGGAAAGACGAATGGAGGCATCGGCTATTTTCGAAATGGGAAAATGCTTAGGAAACCAGAAGCACAAAGGGACGTGGAGTTCTTTTGCTAGATTCTCTTAAGGTTGACATGCAGGTTCAATCAGCAGTTAGGAAGGCTAATGCAATGTTCGCATTCATGTCGAGAGGGCTAGAATACAAGAGCAGAGATGTACTTCTGAGGCTGTATAAGACTCTGGTCAGACCCCATTTGGAGTACTCCGAGCGGTTTTGGGCCCTGTATCTAAGGATGTACTGTCTTGGGAAGGGTCCAGAGGAGGTTCACAAGAATGATCCCTGGAATGAAAAGCTGGTCATATCAGGAGTGGTTGAGGACTCTAGGTCGGTACTCATTTGAGTTTAGAAGGATATATGGGGGAGGGATCTAATTGAAACTTACAGGATACTGCGAGGACGGGATAAAGTGGACGTGGAAAGGATGCTTGCACTAGTAGGAAAAACTAGAACCAGAGGGCACAACCTCAGACTGAAGGTATGATCATAGATGAGGAGGAATTTCTTCAGCCAGAGTGTGGTGAATCTGTGGATCTCTTTGCCCCAGAAAGCTGTGGAGGCCAAATTATTTAGTGCCTTCAAGACACTAATAGATAAGTTCTTGGTTTCTAAGGAGACCAGAGGTTATGGAGTGAAGGCAGAAGAATGGGGATGAGAAAAATATCAGCAATGATAGAATGGCGGGGCGGCACAGTGGGTTAGCCCTGCTGCCTCACGGCGCCGAGGTCCCAGGTTCGATCCCAGCTCTGGGTCACTGTCCGTGTGGAGTTTGCACATTCTCCACGTGTTTGCCTGGGTTTCACCCCCACAACCCAAAAGATGTGCAGGCTAGGTGGATTGGCCACACTAAATTACCCCTTAATTGGAAAAAATGTATTGGGTACTCTAAATTAAAAAAATATATATTTTTTTTAAATGATTGAATGGCGAAGACTCGATGGGCCAAATGGCCTAATTTTGGTCAAAGATGAAAACAGATCAGGATCAGGCCCTTCGGCCCTCCACGCCTGTACCGGTCATGAAACCAACCTTTGCCAAAACCCTCAGCACTTCCTTGTGCCACATCTCTGTATACCCATCCTATCCATGTGTTTGTCAAGATGCCTTTTTGAACGTCGTTAATGTATCTGCTTCCACAACCTCCCCTGGCAACGTGTTCCAGGCACTCATCGCACACAAAATAAAATCTGCTTTGCACATCTCCTCTAAACTTTGACCCACAGACCTTAAACCTATGCTCCTTGGTGACTGACCCCTCCACCCTGGGAAAGAGTGCCTGCCAATCCACGCTCCTCAATCTTGCAGAACTCTATAGGTCACCCCTCAACCTCCGTCTTTCTAATGAAAACAGTCAGAGTCTATTCAGCCTCTCCACATAGCTAACACCCTCTAGACCAGGCAACATCCTGGTAAACCTCCTCTGCGCCCTCTCCAAAGCCTCCACATCCTTCTGGTAGTGTGGCGGCCAGAATTGTGCACAATATTCCAAGATTCTAGACAACTGTGGCATGACTTGCCAGTTTTTATACTCAATGCCCCGTCCAATGAAGGCACACATTCCGTATGCTTTGACTACCTTGTCGACTAGTGTTGCAACCTTCAAAGATCTGTGGACTTGCATGCCCAGATCTCTATGACTTTCTACATCCCTTAGAGTTTTACCATTTACGGTATATTTCCCCTCTATGTTAGACCTACCAAAATGCAATACCTCACATTTGTCCGGATTAAACTCCATTTGCCATTTCTCTGCCCAATATATCTATGTCCTGCTGTATCTTCTGACAATCCTCAACACTATCTGCCACTCCACCAACCTTGGTGTCATCCGTGAACTTACCAATCAGACCGGCAACATTTTCCTCCAAATCGTTTATGTACACCACAAACAAGAGGCCAAAGCACCAATCCCTGTGGAACATCACTAGTCACAACCTTCAATTCAGAAACACACCCTTCGACTGTTATTCTTTGCCTTCTGTGACCAAGCCAGTTCTGTATCCATATTGCCACCTCACCTCTGATATCGTGTGACTTCACCTTTTGTACCAGTCTGCCATGAGGCACCTTGTCAAAGGCTTTACTGAAGTCCATGTAACCAACATCCACCACCCTCCCCTCAATCATCTTTGTCAACTCCTCAAAAAACTTGATCAAGGGGCAGCACAGTGGGTTAGTGAACACTGATGCAAAGTATTCATTTAGTACCTTGCTCATTTCCTCTGACAGCTTTGGCAAAGAGTCATCGGACTCGAAACGTTAGCTCTTTTCTCTCCCTACAGATGCTGCCAGACCTGCTGAGATTTTCCAGCATTTTCTCTTTCACCCTATTGCTTATAGTCTTATTTGATAATAGTTTGATGGGGATAACCAAATGTGACAACTTACACAATAGATAATGGTTTTGCCTCAATTAAACTGGTTTTAGAACAATAATTTAAACAAAATTGACAAACATCACAACCCGGCAGACATTGCTCTAAAATCAGTCCCTTTTCACAGCACGGAGACCATTCATTGGTAAAATGAATCCCTATTGGGAATATATCACAGTCATTTTCAGGCCTTTGACGTACCTTAAAATTAAAAGCTGCCTTTTTTTTTGGGAGTACAAGGTTACCCAAAGGATTGTTAAACCAACTTACATTTAAAAGCTTTTAAGTTATTAAACTGACTGCTGCACCCTAAGGTTCTGCATATTTTTATAAAGTAATTTAAAATAGTGCGACGGGTAGTGAGCAGATTTACACTTTATGATAAATCCAATTTGATGTATATTGAACTGTACTTCTTGCCATTAAAACATATTAACAATTTTAAAAAGATTTGTTTGTAGTAATATGCAAATGGATGTAAGCAAAAACCAAAGGGGAAAACTGTCTCAACCTGTGCTTATTTTGACGATTGCATCCAGAGAATATGGTTACCAATCGTTCAAATGGGTAGAACACCCTTTCAGAAGAGGCCAGAAGACCCCAGTGAGCAATGGGAAGTCATAGCAATTCTACCTCCACAATCCAGAGGCACCAGCTATTGCATCTTTATTGTTGCCAAGCAGAGATCTAACTAAGCACAGGTCAAACATGCAAGGCTGCACTGCGTTGTATTGCTAAATCTCTACATGGATAAACCCCAAGAATATTCTACTCATTCCAATCAAATTTTCAGACTATTCACTTCAATATTTTTCCTAATTTCCTTTCTTCCGTTTTCTTGTTCCAATCAGCCATTTTGGAGGTGGGAAGACCTCCTTGTTAGCTTGAGGAATAGCACCTCATCTTTTGATTCAGTCTTTTTGCAGCCTTTTAGAGTCAATACTGAATTCAACAATTTCTGACCAGAGTATTTACCCCCACCTCCCACCCTTTTGTTTCTTTCTTGTTTCAGTTTTCCTCATTTTTGCTTCCAGTCAACAGAACATCTTCAAGGCACATCTTTTCTTTTCTTACCCAATGACCATTCCCTTTAGCCTTGGAAGACAAACTCTTCTGTCACGTATTTCTCTCTTGCTTTCACTGTCACAGACTTTTCCTTTGACTTTGTCCCACCCACTCTTTGCAAGAACCTGTGACATTTAACTTTTCCAGGTTCTGATGAAAGGTCACAGATCTTAATTCTGTTTCTCCCTCCATTGTGCTGCCTAACCTGAGTATTTCCAGCAATTTTATTTTTTAAATTCAGATTTCCAACATCTGCAGTATTCTGCTTATTGATTAATGCGCATGAGCTGACTGGCCAAAACTTGGCTGCAAATGCAAATTTGTCGGCCAAAGATCAAAAGACTTGATGACTGGCAAGTTCTTAAAACTGATACACTTGATTTTTTTTTCATCAACTAAACGAGAAGAGGGGGTGAAAAAGGGGGAAAATTTGTACAGGCTGTATAGTTGATTGTATGTTTCCCAGGGTGTTTATTCGCTGTAACCTGTTTTTATACATGTTTGTAATAAAATACACTTTTTTAAACAAACTAAACGAGAAGAGCTGTTGGAGAAAATACTTATGGGCGACCCCCAAAGTTCATCAGCACTCAGTGACGTAGCATTTAAAGGTTTAAAAATGGCAAATTACAATAAATATTTCAGTTAAAAGGGATGAGATTAAATCTGAGTGTTGGCAAGCATTTCAGATCAAGGCTGCTGGTCAATTTAGATTGTATGTGGCACAGTAAATAGAAGTTTAGAAATCTTCAGGAATCTTGCAGGGTTAACGGAACTGGAGGTTTACACAAGGCTGCGTGCAAGTAAAAAAGAAAAATATGCAAATTTAAACTCATTGTTAGGATACCGATATTGCAACCAAGATCAGTATTTGTTGCCCATCCTGAGATGCCCATGAGATGGTGATTAGTGCCCTTCTTCACTCACTCACTTTAATAATTTAAATAAAGTAACTGCACTTTTTCACAAGACTTTGCTTTGAATTGTCTCCACCGTTTTCATGGCAGAAGGTAAACGTGAACCTGAGCAAGACACCCTTCATGTTCAAGTGAAGGCATGCATCCAGCAGAGAACTGCAGAGCAGAGCTGCTGATTGGCTGTTGCGGGGGAAATTTGCATCAGTGCATTGCGGTCACGGTATCTAGAAGGTGGTTTGTGGAGGAGCTGTTGTCAAGTGACAGTTAAACCCCAAACACTTCTTCAGTGTTTCCCTCCCTACCTCCTCCTCTAACCAAAAAAAAACAATCACTGTAAGGATCCCAGCCGAATAAAGATCAAGAGGGAGACTCAAGGGCAGGTAGAAGTAGAAAGAAGTTGAACCATCTCCAGCTCCTCAGAAACCGCGTGAGGGAACTGGAGCTGGATCATTCGGGAGGCAGAGGTGGTCATAAATAGTAGCTTCAGGGATGTAGTTACTCCGAAGAATCAAGATAGATGGGTGACGGTGAGAGGGGCTGGGAGGAAGCAGTCAGTGCAGGGATCCTCTGTGGTCGTTCCCCTCAGTAACAAGTATACAGCTTTGGATACTGTTGAGGGGGACGACCTAACAGGAGTAAGCCATGGTGAATGGATCTCCAGCACGGAGCCCATCCCTGGGGCTCAGAAGGGAAGGAGGGAGAGGAGAGCAATAGTTACTGGGGACTCGATAGTTAGAGGGACAGATAGACGGGTCTGTGGCAACTAAAGAGACTCACGGATGGTATGTTGCCTCCTGAGTGCCAGGGTCCGTGACGTCACGGACCGTGTTTTCAGAATCCTTAAGGGGGAAGGGGAACAGTCACAAGTCGTGGCACACATCCCTACCAACGACAAAGGTAAGAGAAGGGACGGGAATTTAAAACAGGAATTTAGGGAGCTAGGGTGGAAGCTGAGAGCCAGGACAAACCATGTTGTCATCTCTGGTTTGTTGCCAGTGCCATGTGCTAGCAAGTTGAGGAACAGGGAGAGAGTGCAGATAAACACGTTGCTGCAGGGGTGGTGTAGGAGGGAGGGTTTCAGTTACGTGGATAATTGGAGCACATTCTGGGGAAGGTGGGACCTGTACAGACAGGACTGTTTGGAACGAGCTGTAGTCCAGAGGCCAGTGTTGAGAGTAGTGAGGTACAGAGGAGGGTATCAAGGTCACAGGGGTGTACCGGCAGACAGAAAGGTGGGTTGAAGTGTGTCTACTTCAATGTAAGGAGCATCCGGAATAAAGTAGGTGAACTTGGAGCGTGGATTGGTACTTAGGACTACGATGTTGTGGCCATTACGGTGACATGGTTAGAACTGGGACAGGAATGGTTCTTGGAAGTTCCAGGGTATAGATGTTTCAGTAAGAGTAGGGAAGGTGGTAAAAGATGTGGAGGAGTAGCATTGTTAATCAATGATAGTTTAACGGCTGCAGAAAGGCAATTCGAAGGGGATCTGCCTACTGAGGTAATATGGGCTGAAGTTAGAAATAGGAAAGGAGTGGTCACGTTGCTAGGAGTTTTCTATAGGCCCCCAAATAGTAATAGAGATGTGGAGGAAGAAATTGCAAAACAGATTATAGATAGGTGTGGAGGTCACAGGGTAGTTGTCATGGGTGACTTTAACTTTCCAAATATCGATTGGAACCTCTATAGGTCGAACAGTTCGGATAGGGCAGTCTTTGTACAGTGTGTGCAGGAGGGTTTCCTGACACAATATGTGGATAGGCCGACAAGAGGGGAGCACATTGGATTTGGTACTGGGTAATGAACCGGGCCAAGTGTTAGATTTGTTTGTGGGAGAGCACTTTGGAGGTAGCGGTCACAATTTGGTGTCGTTCACTATTGCAATGGAAGGGGATCGGGCCATGCGGCAGGGCAAGGTTTATATTTGGGGGAGGGGTAATTATGATGCGATCAGGCAAGAATTAGGGAGCATAAGATGGGAACAGAAGCTGTCAGGGAAAGGCACAAATGAAAAGTGGAGCTTGTTTAAGGAACAAATACTGCGTGTCCTTGATAGGTATGTCCCTGTCAGGCAGGGAGGAAATGGCCGTGTGAGGGAACCATGGTTCACAAAAGAGGTTGAATGTCTTGTCAAGAGGAAAAAGGAAGCGCATGTAAGGATGAGAAAACAAGGTTCAGCTGGGTCGCTTGAGGATTACAAGATAGCAAGGAATAAGCTAAAGAAAAAAGGGCTTCGGAGAGCTAGGAGAGGGCATGAGAAGTCCTTGGTGGGTCGGATCAAGGAAAACCCCAAAGCTTTTTACTCTCATGTGAGAAATAAAAGAATGACCAGGGTGAGGGTGGGGCCAGTCAAGGACAGTAGTGGGAACTTGTGCATGGAGTCAGAAGAAATAGGAGAGGCGTTGAATGAATACTTTTCTTCAGTGTTCACCAAGGAGAGGGGCCATATTTTTGAGGATGAGTGTGAGATACAGGCAGGTAGGCTGGAGGAGGTAGATGTTCTGAGGAAGGATGTAGTAGCAATTTTGAAAAACCTCAGGATCGACAAGTCCCCTGGGCCAGATGGGATATATCCAAGGATTCTTTGGGAGGCAAGGGATGAGATTGCAGCGCATTTGGCTTTGATCTTTGGGTCCTCACTGTCCACGGGGATATAGCCAGAGGACTGGATAGTGGCGAATGTTGCTCCTCTGTTCAAGAAAGGGAATAGGAATGACCCTGGTAATTATAGGCCGGTTAGTCTTACGTCGGTGGTTGGTAAGTTAATGGAAAAGGTCCTGAAGGATAGGATTTATGACCATTTGGAAAGATGCAGCTTAATCCGGGATAGTCAACACGGATTCGTGAAGGGCAAGTCTTGCCTCACAAATTTATTGAATTCCTTGAGGAGGTAACTAAGTGTGTAGATGAAGGTAGAGCAATTGATGTCATATACAAGGCGTTTGATAAGGTTCCCCATGGTCAGCTTATGAAGAAAGTAAGGAGGTGTGGGATTGAGGGAAATTTGGCCAATTGGATAAGTAACTGGCTATCGTATAGAAGACAGAGGGTGGTGGTGGATGGAAAGTTTTCAGACTGGAGACCAGTTACCAGCAGTGTACCACAGAGATCAGTGCTGGGTCCTCTGCTATTTGTGATTTTTATCAATGACTTGGAGGAGGGGGCTGGAGGGTAGGTCAGTAAATTTGCTGATGACACCAAGATTGGTGGAGTAGTGGATGAGGTGGAGGGCTGTTGTAGGCTGCAAAGAGACACTGATAGGATGCAGGGCTGGGCCGAAAAATGGCAGATCAAGTTTCACCCTGATAAGTGCGAGGTGATTCATTTTGGTAGAAAAAATTTGAATGCGGATTGCAGGGTCAATGACAGGGTTCTGAGGAATGTGGAGGAACAGAGAGATCTTGGGGTTCATGTCCACAGATCTCTGAAGGTTACTACTCAAGTAGATAGAGCCGTGAAGAAGGCCTATAGTGCGTTAGCGTTTATTAACAGGAGGCTTCAGTTTAAGAGCCGCGGGGTTATGCTGCAACTGTACATGACCCTGGTGAGACCACATTTGGAGTATTGTGTGCAGTTCTGGTCACCTCATTATAGGAAGGATGTGGAAGCAGTGGAAAGGGTGCAAAGGAGATTTACCAGGATGCTGCCTGGTTTGCAGGATAGGTCTTAGGAGGAAAGGTTGAGGGAGCTAGGGCTTTCCTCTTTGGAGCGGAGGAGGATGAGAGGCGACTTAATAGAGGTTTAAAAGATGATGACGGGGATAGATCGAGTGGATGTTCAGAGACTATTTCCTCAGGTGGATGTAGCTGTTACAAGGGGGCATAACTAGAAGGTTCAGGGTGGGAGATATAGGAGGGATGTCCGAGGTAGGTTCTTTACTCAGTGGTTAGGGTGTGGAATGGACTGCCTGCTGTGATAGTGGAGTCAGACGCTTTAGGAACTTTCAAGCGGTTATTGGATAGGCACATGGAGCACACCAGAATGACAGGGAGTGGGATAGCTTGATCTTTGTTTCAGACAATGCTCGGCACAACATAGAGGGCCGATGGGCCTGTTCTGTGCTGTACTGTTCTGTGCTGTACTGTTCTGTGTTCGAGGTAAATTAAGTTTGTGGGAAGCAGTTGACAACAAAAAAAGATCCTAAACAAAATTAAAGTGGGCATTTCACATGGGCAACCTGGATTGAAAAAGGAATACCAAACCAACAGAATTAATTTGTTTCTCTGTCATATGCACATGAATAAGATCAAAAGTGACACAGTAACAAATGTGGATAACCAAATTAAAATGAGATCTGCATGGAGTGTAAAATATGGTTAGTCAGTGAAAGTAAAAAGGTTTATCCTTGTACTTAGACAAAGCCTCTTCATGTTGGTCCATGAGGTGGTCACAGCACAAGGTTTCAAATACCTGGCCGCTTACAAGTAACTAAAGTAGAAGGCAATGAAACACCTTCAGCTGTTCATTTTGGCAGATCTCTGCTTCAATAATTCCTTTTCATTTAGGATTGTGACCTGCAGATTAGAGGTTTCTCTGGTTGCTAAAAATATTTTTGAAATGAAATGGCTGCAAACAGAACTGAAAACAACAATAAAAATATATACATGAAAACTTAATACAACATATTTATTAATGGACAATGAACAGCGTTCAAATTTTTAATTAATGTAAACTCACCATGCTTTAATTTGGACAGCATCGATTTTTCTGCATCTACTGATGCACTCTTTCCTACCAATAGTCTCTTTGCTAAATCCTTCTTGTAAAAAGCCTCAAATACGTCTTTTCCTGTGATATTTTTAAGAAAGCAAAGGTGCATTAAAAAACGTATAAATGGAAAGGAAGTCAAGAGCATCTCTCCCCTTTCATACTAGAATTTGGAATCCTAGTATAATTGCACTCTCGTTCCTAGTTAACAAAATGCCCTCAATCATTTTATACTAATACACTTCTATACTAATGCATTTTGATCAAATTATTGAAAGCAGCACTTTGCAAAATGTTCAATGACTTATTTTATAGGGATAAATGGAGATAATGTTACTAAATTAGAAGATCAGAACCAATTGGGAATTAAGGTATAAGATTTCACATCTCAAATTAAATTTGCAACATCAATGCCAAAGAGAATATTTTACATTAAAGATATTTGAATCTCTTTCCTCTCCTGTATCTTCAGCATCAATTTGCTTTCCTCCTGATGATATTCCTTGCTGGGTAGCAACGTCACAGCAATCACTCCCTGATACCTCACTACATGACCAATCAATCATGTACAGGTCCGTTTATAGAACCGTACATGTTGGTGGACAATTCAATCACTTTGGGAAGGAGCGGGCTGAAGGAAAGACATCACAACTCGGCCAGTTGCATTCTCAACAGGTTTTCCAATAAGGACCCTGTTGCAGGATCTTTATAACATCTTCAGCTATTCATTTTGGCAGATCTCTGTTTCAATAACAATTCCTTTCCATTTAGGATTGTGACCTGCAAGGTTAGAGGTTTCTCTGGTTGCTTGGACTGCCTTGGTTGCGATTGGTCATGGTCATGAAGCTTGCTAACTTCTGGTCTAAAGGGCTCTTTGATGCATCAGACTGCACAAGGGGTCAATAGTGAGGGAGGTGTGCAATAATTGTTACAAAGTTACTTTTTAAATCAACAGTCATTTCACACGTACCATAAATGAATCTAAATATGATCATAATTTTGTCCAGCATCTTTTCAAGTTCCTCGTCTGTAGCCTCTTTGTTGCCAGCTCGAAGCTTTGAATCTACATATTTGGCTGAAACAGAAAGGCATTATACTCTTTAGGCGATTTTCAATGTTCAATATTAAGTTCCACTTTGTATCTGGAATTTGTTTTTGAGGCGACAGCACAAAAACAAGGCATTAAACACAACTGGTTTATGCCAGTGTTTATGCTCTATACAAGCCTCACTAACCTGATCCACATAACCTTTTCTTCCATCTCCATCATGTGCATGGCTAGCTTCTACCTTTGTCATTTATCATTTGCCTTAACTACTTGTGGTAGCACAATCCAGATTCTGACCACTCTTTGGGAAAATAGTTTTTTTCCCTGAATTCCCTACTAATTTAGTGACGACCTTACACAGGTTTTCAACACAAACCCTTTCAAAATTTAAAAAGAGTCAATCAAGTCATTCCTCATGCTTCTCTTTTGAGGATGCCAATTTGAAAATCACTGCACCAAAAATGAACCTCCATGCTTGGTTTGTTATTTTTAATTGCCTTGTTAATCGGCGTCACCATTTTTAGCGATTTGTCTAACTGCACCATTTTATCTCTTTACCATTTAGAACCATTAATTAAATTTTCTTTTTATAAATTTAGAGTATCAAATTCATTGTTTTTTCCAATTAAGGGGCAATTTACCATGGCCAATCCACCTATCCTACACATCTTTTTGGGTTGTGGGGGTGAGACCCACGCAAACACGGGGAGAATGTGCAAACTCCACACGGACAGTGACCCAAAGCTGGGAACGAACCTGGGACCTCGGCGCAGTGAGGCAATCGTGTTAACCACTGCGCCACCGTGCTACCCCATGAATGCAAATTTGGAACCATCAGTGGTTGGTCCTCGCATCAATCCCTGTGAAAACCACTCCCCACCTTTTGCAAGACTGCATTGTTAAACTTAGCCCCTTCTTGGGTGGACGGTGGTGAAGTGGTTAGCACTGCTGCCTCATGGCTCCGAGGACCCGGGCCCGATCCCAGCCCCAAGTTACTGTCTGTGTGGAGTTTGCACATTCTCCAGTGTCTGCGCGGGTCTCACTGCCACAACCCAAAATATGTGCAGGGTAGGTGGATTGGCCATGCTACATTGTCCCTTAATAGGAAAAAAAACAGCTCCTGCTTTTCTTTCTCTATGATGTGGAGATGCCGGCGTTGGACTGGGGTGAGCACAGTAAGAAGTCTTACAACACCAGGTTAAAGTCCAACAGGTTTGTTTCAAACACGAGCTTTCGGAGCACGGCTCCTTCTTCAGGTGAATGGAAAGGCTTGTCTTTCCATTCACCTGAAACAAGCCTTTCCATTCACCTGAAGAAGGAGCCGTGCTCCGAAAGCTCGTGTTTGAAACAAACCTGTTGGACTTTAACCTGGTGTTGTAAGACTTCTTACTGTTTCTTTCTCTAGGCACTTGTTATGCATTTTCTGCCTGACTTGCTCTCACCTGGTCATACCATGCTGAACCCTACCCTAGGGATTTTGAAAACTCAGATCTATATCTACTGCATTATCCATGTCTACTCTGTTGATGACAACTTTAAATTTTCAATTTTAAATCTCATCTTTGATCTGAGGCAGTGGCTTTACATAGTAGTGTCCCATAAGCATCACAGCCCTCTGGCACTCCTTCAGGTAAGGCACCACTGAAATTCATAATTATGCAAGTATTACCAAACAACGTAATTCAAATAATACACGGCTGTTAAAGAAACACAATTCAGTAGATAATCAGCTCATAAAGCAAAAAAGCTGTTCTTACAGCAGCCATAAGAAATTCAAAAAACAGCTTTCATTTACAAAGGGTAGGACATGCAGCACATGAACAAACCATCCGGCACAACCATTCCATGCTTGTTGTGCTCCACTCCAGTCTCCTCCTGTCATTTCTCATCTAAATCCATCAGCAGAGCCATCGATTCCCTTCTCCCTCAAGTGCTTGTCTAGCTTCCCCTTAAATTCACCTATATTATAACTTCAACCACTCCCTGTGGTAGCAAGCTCCACATTTTTAACCACTCGAGGTGAAATTTCTTCCAAATCCCCTACTGAATTTCTTGGTGACTATCTTATATTGATAGCCTCTAGTTTTCACCGCAAGAGGAAATATTCCATAATTTTTAAGACCTCTATTAGTTCACCTCAGTCATTTTTTAAAGCGAAAAGTTATTCAGCTTATCAATCTTTCCTAATATATGTACTCACTCATATAGATTGTGCTTTTAACATAGAAAAATGCTCCAGATTCCTCAGAAGTGATTCAGTGTCATGAACGCTCAACATTAGCAGACTATAATGTTTAAAAAAGTGTTTTTAAATCAAAGAAAAATAGGTAGTCGTGCAAAGGGAGTGCTTAACTCCTGGTAAAGACCTCCGCTTGGAGGAGTGCCCATGGGACTTCAGGTTGTCATGGTGATGAGAGTCAAGAAAGAATAAAGAGTCAAATAGAAACCGGATATGTGAATTGTAGGTTTTAAACACCTCTGACAGGAGTTTACAGGAGAGGGGGGAAAAAGCTGCTAAGAAGTAGAACAAAGAGAATTGGAACTTTTCCAGGAACCGGCCTCCTCTATTCTGTAGTAAATAATGGGGAGAAGTAAAACTCTGGGGGGGGGGGGAACAATGAATTAAATGTTTAAAAGAGGTTTGTTTTGAGAACCTCAGGAATTCTGAGCAGTCAGGATTGCTGTGGCCTGAGGGAAAGGGGAATTAGTCTTGCTGGTGATAATGGTATCCAAAAAACCTCAGGCGGAGTGGAACAATTGCCAAAGGATGCTGGAAGTTTTGGCCTGATATACAGTGGGGAGCCTCTGCTGGAGAGTTAGGAGTGACTTTCAGACTGTCCCTTGAATGCTACTTATCTGCCAGAAACATGGTGTGAAACAAAATACATAAAATCACTACAGTGCAGGAGGCAAATTCGGCCCATCGAGTCTGCACCAACCCTCTCATAGGGTACACTACCTAGGGTCAGATAGCCCTGTCATTTAACCCAGTAACCCACATAACCTAACCTCTAACGTTCTGGACACGAAGGGGCAAGTGATCATGGCCAATCTATCTAACCTGCACATCTTTGGACCATGGGAGGAAACCGGAGCACCCAGAGGAAACCCACACGGGGAGAAAGTGCAAACTCCACACAGACAGACAACCGAGGGGGGAATTGAGCCCCAGTCCCTGGAGCCATGAGGCAGCAGTGCTAACCATTGAGCCACCGTGTCACCCATCTTCCTATTTTTAAATGATGTTCCATTTACCTATTAGTTAGTACTTTGATTCTGTTGATTTTAATTTGTTTATTAAAAGTCTAAAGTAAAATTTTGACCTGCAGTTATTTCCACTGGATTGTTTAGGGAAATTGTCCTTTTCAAAAAAAGGTTATCCGTCTCTGTGGGATCATAGCATTTGGCAAAGGAAACCAAATCAATGGAGATATTAGGAAGGCTGACAAAAGATTTGATCAAAGAATTTTAAAGGGGGAAGAGAATGGTGACAGGACAAAGAAGTTGAGGAAGGGAATTCCAGAGATATAGACTAATTGGTGGAAAGGGCGAACAAGTGACAGATAAAATTCAATGTAAATAACAGTGAAGTAAAGATGCTCCAAAGTTGTAACAACTAGAAAGTGCAAAACATACTGAACATAAAAACACCAAATCCTGAAGACAATAAAACAGATTCTCAAACAAGTAAATTAACACTGTCTTCCATATACGTTTTAAAGGCAAACAAAATGAATACAAGAGACATGCCTAATTCAATTTCTAGTTCATGCTTTCATTTCATTAGTCTAATCACCCTCATTAGCACATCCCTCTATCCCAGCCAATAGCCCAAATCCTCAGAAGTCAAACAGCTTCTGTAACAAACAGAACACACCAACTAACTTCAAAATTACAGCTGTTAGGGACAGCACGGTGACACAGTGGTTAGCACTGCTGCCTACAGCACTGAGGACCTGGGTTCGAATCCCGGCCCTGGGTCACTGTCCGTGTGGAGTTTGTACATTCTCCCTGTGTCTGTGTGGGTTTCACCCCCACAACCCAGAGACATGCAGGGCAGGTAGATTGGCCATGCTAAATTGCCCCTTAATTGGAAAAAATAATTGGGTACTCTAAATATTTTTTAAAAATAAAAGTTACAGTTGTTTACCTCCACAAGCAGCATCACAGGATATGAAGTACATACTACAAATATCATACATGCACACACTTCCTGAGTAACACCTTTGTCCAAGAACACTTACTTCCCATAACACTTTTGTCACAGTTTTTTTAACATTGTCAAATCATCTATTCATTTAGCCGGTTTCTGATTAAGTCTTTTAAAATTGGCCTCCAGAACAAGAGGTTTGCTATTAGCAGGGCAGGAGCCAGTCACAAGAGAGAGAGAGTGGTTTCAAGTAAGAGGTTTTTTAAAAAATAATTTTTATTGGAATTTTTTTACAGAAAATATAAAATATAACAAGTATAGCAACAAGCAGTAATATGCAACTAACAGCCCCATAACACCCACAATTCCCCCCATACCGTAACATCACATGTATCACACTCCCCCCCCCCCCCCCCAAACAAGAGAACTTAACCATAAATTAAAATTAAATAAATCAAATTTAAATAAAATAAGCAAACATAATCAACGTCTCTCTCACACCCCCCCCCTCCCCCCCCCCCCCCCCCCCCCGGGTTGCTGCTGCTACTGTCCCAGTACCCTATCGTTGAGCCAGAAAGTCGAGGAAAGGTTGCCACCGTTTAAAGAACCCTTGCACCGATCCTCTCAGGGCGAATTTAACCTTCTCAAGCTTAATGAAGCCCGCCATGTCATTAATCCAGGTCTCCACGCTTGGGGGCCTCGCGTCCTTCCACTGTAGCAAAATCCTTCGCCGGGCTACTAGGGACGCAAAGGCCAGCACACCGGCCTCTTTCGCCTCCTGCACTCCCGGCTCTACCCCAACCCCAAAGATCGCGAGTCCCCATCCTGGATTGACCCTGGATCCCACCACCCTTGACACAGTCCTCGCCACCCCCTTTCAGAACTCCTCCAGTGCCGGGCATGCCCAGAACATGCTCATCCTCGTCCCAGTCATGTGGGCCCTATGCAGCACCTTGAATTGGATGAGGCTAAGCCGCGCACACAAGGAGGAAGAATTTACCCTCTCCAGGGCATCAGCCCATGTCCCGTCTTCGATCTGTTCCCCCAGTTCCCCCTCCTACTTCGTTCTCAGCTCCTCTACTGACGCCTCTTCAACCTCCTGCATAACCTTGTAGATATCGGATATCTTCCCCTCCCCGACCCAGACCCCCCGAGAGCACCCTGTCACTCACCCTCCTCGCGGGGAGCGCAGGGAATACCTCCACCTGCCGTCTAGCAAATGCCTTTACCTGCAGATATCTAAACATGTTTCCCGGCGGGAGCCCAAATTTCTCCTCCAACTCCCCCAGGCTCGCAAACCTTCCGCCGATAAACAGGTCCCTCAGTTGTCTAATGCCCGCTCTATACCATCCCCTAAATCCCCCATCCATGTTCCCCGGGACGAACCTATGGTTCCCCCTTAACGGAGCCTCCATCGAGCCCCCCACTTCTCCCCTATGTTGCCTCCACTGCCCCAAATCTTGAGGGTAGCTGCCACCACCGGACTCGTGGTATACCTCGTGGGAGGGAGCGGCCACGGCGCCGTTACCAGGGCCCCCAGGCCTGTATCCCCACAGGACACTCTCTCCATCCGTTTCCATGCTGCCCCCTCCCCCTCCATCACCCACTTACGCACCATCGACACGTTGGCCGCCCAGTAGTACCCCGAGAGGTTGGGCAACGCCAGCCCACCCCCCCATCTCTACTCCGCTCCAAGAAGACCCTCTTCACCCTCGGGGTGCCATGCGCCCAAACAAATCCCATGATATTGCTGGTCATCCTTTTAAAAAAGGCCCTAGGGATAAAGATGGGCAAGCACTGGAAGAGGAACAAGAACCTCGGGAGAACCGTCATTTTGACGGATTGCACTCTGCCCGCCAGCGATAGCGGCACCATGTCCCACCTTTTAAATTCCTCCTCCATCTGTTCCACTAGTCTGGTGAAGTTAAGCTTATGAAGAGCTCCCCAACTCCTGGCCACCTGCACCCCCAGGTACCTGAAACTCTTCACTGCCCTCCTGAAGGGGAGCCTCCCAATTCCCTCCTACTGATCTCCCGGGTGCACTACAAATACCTCGCTCTTTCCCAAGTTTAGCTTATAGCCCGAGAAGCCCCCAAATTCCGCTAACAGCTCCATCACCCCCGGCATTCCCCCCTCTGGGTCCGCCACATATAACAGCAGGTCGTCCGCATACAGCGATACCCGGTGCTCCTCCCCACCCCGCACCAGACCCCTCCACTTCCCTGACTCCCTCAACGCCAGGGCCAGCGGTTCAATCGCCAGTGCAAAGAGCAGGGGGGACAGGGGACACCCCTGCCTGGTCCCACAATAAAGCCTAAAATACTCCAATCTCCTTCCATTTGTGACTACACTCGCCATCGGCGCCGCGTAAAGCAGCCTCACCCATTTGATGAATCCCTCCCCAAATCCAAACCACTCCAGCACCTCCCACAGGTACCCCCACTCAACTCTATCAAACGCTTTCTCTGCGTCCAGCGCCACCACTATCTCCGCCTCCCCCTCCACTGCCGGCATCATGATAACATTGAGCAGTCTCCGCACATTCGTATTGAGCTGCCGCCCCTTGACAAATCCTGTCTGATCTTCATGAATTACCTCTGGCACACAATCCTCTATCCTGGTCGCCAGGATCTTCGCCAGCAACTTAGCGTCGACGTTAAGGAGTGAGATCGGCCTATATGATCCGCACTGCAAGGGGTCCTTATCCCGTTTTAGGATCAAAGAGATCAGTGCCCGCGACATCGTCGGGGGCGAAGCCCCCCCCTCCCACGCCTCATTGAAAGTTCGCACCAGCAGGGGACCCACCAGGTCCGCATATTTTTTGTAAAATTCTGCCGGGAACCCGTCTGGCCCCGGGGCCTTACCTAACTGCATTTGCCCGATCCCCCTGACTAGCTCCTCCAACTCTATCGGCGCACCCAGCCCCTCTACCAGCCTCTCTTGAACCCTTGGGAAACATAGCCTGTTCATGAAGCTTTCCATCCCCTCTCTCCCCCTCGGAGGTTCCGACCGGTATAATCCCTTGTAAAAGTCCCTAAAGACCCCATTTACTTCTGTCCCCTTCTGCACTACATTTCCACCCCCATCCTTCACTCCCCCAATTTCCCAAGCCGCATCTCGCCTACGGAGCTGATGCGCCAACATCCTGCTCGCCTTCTCTCCATACTCGTATACCGCGCCCTGCGCCCTCCTCCACTGTGTCTCCGCCTTTCTGGTGGTCAACAAGTCAAAATTGGCCTGCAACCTGCGCCGTTCTCCCAGCAACCCTTCCTCCGGTGCCTCCGCATATCTCCTGTCCACCTCCAGAAGCTCTCCCACCAGTCTCTCCCTCTCCTTCCTCTCCCTCCTTTCCCTGTGGGCCCAGATGGAGATCAGCTCCCCCCAGATCACTGCTTTCAGAGCCTCCCAGACCATCCCCACCTGGACCTCCCCCGTATCATTGGTATCCAGATAACCCTCAATGCTTTTCCGAACCCTCTTACACACCTCCTCCTCCGCCAGCATCCCCACATCCAGGCGCCAGAGCGGGCGCTGGTCCCGTGCCTCCCCCATCTCCAGATCAACCCAGTGCGGGGCATGGTCCGAAATCGCTATGGCCGAATACTCGTCATCCTGCACCCTCGGGATCAATCCCCTACTCAGGACAAAAAAGTCTATCCGGGAATAAACCCTATGGACGTGAGAGAAAAAGGAATACTCCCACGCTCTTGGTCTCCCAAACCTCCAGGGATCCACCCCTCTCATCTGGTCCATGTATCCCCTCAGCTCTTTGGCCGCCGTCGGTCTCCTACCCGTCCTTGAACTGGACCGGTCCAGTGTGGGATCCAGCACTGTGTTAAAATCTCCCCCAATGATCAGGCCCCCTGCCTCCAGGTCCGGGATGCGGCCCAACAATCGCCTCATGAAGCCAGCATCATCCCAATTCGGGGCATATACGTTCACCAGCACCACCTTCTCTCCCTGCAGCCTACCCCTCACCATGATATATCTGCCCTCCTTGTCCGACACCACCTCAGCCGCCTCAAACGCCACCCTCTTCCCCACTAGAATCGCCCCCCCCCCCCCCCGGTCCTTCGCATCCAATCCTGAATGATAAACCTGCCCCACCCACCCCTTCCTCAGACGGACCTGGTCCGCCACCTTCAGGTGGGTCTTCTGGAGCATAGCCGCGACCGCCTTCAACCCCCTTAGATGGGAGAACACCCTGGTTCTCTTAACCGGCCCGTTCAGCCCCCTCACGTTCCAGGTAATCAGCCGGATCAGAGGGCAACCCGCCCCCCCTCCCCCGCCGACTAGCCATAGCTTGGCAGATGTTCGCCCCAGGCCAGCACACCCCGCTCGACCTGTTCCCCATGGCGATAGCGCCTCTCCTCTTCCCCCCCGGCGCCCATCGGCTCCTTCCTAGTCGTTCCAGCAGCAACCCGGTATCCCCCCCCCCCCCCCCACACCCTCCCCCTCCCAGGCTAGGACCCCTCCTAGCCGCGACGCACCCTCCATGGTACTTCCGTGAGTCAGCTGACTTCTGCTGACCCCGGCAGCTCCCGCCAAAACCTATCCCCTCCCGGCATGGGGTCATCCCCCTCTTGCCACACCTCCTTGGCATTGCTGCAGCGCAGGAAAAAAGACCCGTAGAGGCCCCGCCCCCACCGCAAGCTCCACCCCCCCCGCCCCGCAGCGCGGGAAACCAGAGGAAAGCCCGCGCTTTCACACTGCCACACCCCACCCTTCTGACGCAGTTCCCCAAAATCCAGTTTCCCCTCAATCCCCAGCCCCGTACAGAAGAGAACATATAGAACACAAACCCCCAACACTCCCCACCTAACCCACAACCATGCCCAACAAACAAACCCACCCATAACCAGAGCAAACAGAAAACCAGCATACATAACACACATGTCGAAGTTGAAAAAGTTGAAACAGTTGGAACAAAACAGCCACAGCGGAAACGACGCCGGCCAAAGTATGTCCCCAGGCCCTAGTTTGAGTCCAGCTTCTCCGCCTGTACAAAGGCCCACGCCTCCTCCGGGGACTTGAAGTAATGGTGCCGGTCCTTGTATGTCACCCACAGGCGCGCAGGCTGCAGCATTCCAAACCTGACCTGCTTAGCATGAAGCAACGCCGCCGTCCGGTTGAACCCGGCCCGCCGCTTAGCCACCTCCGCACTCCAGTCCTGGTAGATCCTCACTACCGAATTCTCCCATTTACTGCTCCTCTCTTTCTTGGCCCAGCGCAGCACACACTCCCGGTCACTGAATCGGTGGAACCGCACCAGCACCGCCCTTAGGGGCTCACCTGCCTTGGGCCTCCTGGCCATCACTGTGCGCTCCCTCGAGCTCCAGGGGCAAATGGAAGGACCCCGCTCCCATCAACGAGCTCAACATCGTGGTCACATACGCCGGGAGATCCGACCCCTCCAGCCCCTCCGCCAGGCCCAGGATCCTCAAATTCCTTCGCCTCATGCGAACGCCCAGCTGCTCCAAGCGGTCCTGCCACTTTTTATTAAGTGCCTCGTGCAACTCCACTTTCCCAACGAGGACCACGGCCTCCTCCTCTCTTTCAACGGCCTGCCGCTGCAACTCCCGAATAGACTCCTCCTGTGCCGCCTGGGTGCCAAGCAGCTTGGTCGTAGTTGCATTCATGGAGTCCAGCAGCTCAGCCTTCAGCTCAGCAAAACAACGTAGGAGCGAGGCCTGTTGCTCCTGCGCCCACTTCCACCAGTCCTCGGGTGTTGCGCCGGCCGCCATTTTGTTTTTCTTCCCCCTTTTTTGGGGGGAGTTACTGCAGCCTTCTTCACCATATAATGTGGGGCAAGTTCTTCCAGGCACCTTCCCCCACCGGGATGCGTAGAAACAGCGCCGTTTGGGGCCCTCAAAACGGCCCAAAAGTCCCTAAATAGCGGGAGTGCCGGCTGCCATTTTGTTTTTCTTCCCCCGTTTTTTTGGGGGAGTTACTGCAGCCTTTTTCTTCTTCCCACTCCGGGTGAGCACCATATAGTGTGGGGCAAGTTCTTCCAGGCACCTTCCCCCACCGGGATGCGTAGAAACAGCGCCGTTTGGGGCCCTCGAAACAGCCCAAAAGTCCCTAAATAGCGGGAGCTGCCGAACGTGCGGCTTAGCTCCACATAGCCGCAACCGGAAGTCCCCAATTAAGAGGTTTTGTTAGCAGCGCAATGCACTTAGATATGATGTGGAGATGCCGGCGTTGGACTGGGGTGAGCACAGTAAGAAGTCTTATAACACGAGGTTAAAGTGCAACATGTTTGTTTCAAACAGCAGTGCTCAGAAAGCTAGTGTTTGAAACAAACATGTTGGACTTTAACCTGGTGTTGTATGACTTCTTACTATCTTAGATAGACAGCGATTTTGTACATGTTGCACAATCTACTATTCTGTTTCTGGCCACTCATCTCCCATTTTCTAGTGGGTCTGTTGGTTTCCTAACAAGAACTAGCATTTCTGTCTTCTAAATGCTTATACTGTTTGAACTGCTGCATGCATTTCAAGTATTTTTAAAATTCTGGAAAACAAGCTTTAAACTTTTCTAAATGTTGGGTTAGTACCAGTGCTAAGAAACTGGAAGGAGAAATGGGGAAAGGAAGTGGATGGAGAGAGGAGAGATTGGAGAATAAGCATGGGCAGATGATCACAAATATACTGCAACTCTTACCACACTCGCACAATGCAATAAAGATGCTCAGAAGTTAACAAATAAAAAGTGAAAAACAAGTAAACATAAAAATACCAAATCCTGAAGATAATAAAACAGATTCGCAAACAAGCAAAGCTACACAATCTTCGAGTGGGAGATGGATAATGAGTTGCGCAGTAGGACAAAAGAGGGTGCAACAGAGTGAGGCAGAAAAGCAGAGTATGTGCGTTGAGTGTATGACAGATCTGGGAGATGGATACTCTAACTCACTATAATCTGCAGAACGCAAAATCCACTGGCACAATAAAAATGAAATTAATTTATTCAATCACTTTAAATTAGTCATCTGAAATGTTATATTTAAGGTGACAATACACATCTTCCAACTTGAGTCACATGATACTCTTTTATAAAGTCCATATTATATCAGTCAATTGAACCCGGGTCCCTATCTACTATTTGCTCTGGTGCAGCTGCATGTTCTCCTTCAAGGTAAAAATTAATAACTGTTGTGAAATAAAGTCAGGATAGCAGTTTAACAAATTGTTCATTAAAACTTTTCAAATTGTTATCCATACCTATTAGTTCAGCTGGCTTATTAGGTCGTTTGTTTATGAAGGTTTCAAAGGCTTCTTTCATCGCATTGACAAATTTTTCATTCTTCAGAAAGCAGACATCTACTACGTGATCCACTTTGTCCTTGAAATCTAACAGCTCTTGAACCATCGTTTTGTCTTTTTCAGGATTAATTACTATTGTACTGCCAAAGGTCTGAGGAATAATAAAAAATTAACCAACTTTAATCAAAATTCTGAGGAAGACTAACTGTAGCTGGAAATACTTACATGACTACACCATTTAGCAGTGAAACATATCTGGCTACAGTCATCAGGATTTAAACAGTGTCCCTCTCAATTTTCCTTGCTTCAACATGTAAATTCTTGCCAGGGTACCACATCCCTTGCATCCCTTCAAAGCTCTGCTGAAGTGACCATTCTGCAGACAATAAATCTGTTGAAATGTGGAAATTAAATTCTATTATCTCCTGGTGTTCATTGTTGGGCCCTTTTCAGCAAGGATCAGGGAACAACAATAAATAGCAGGGATCTAGGGTGACTCAAGTAAAGCACTCTAACTGCTTAGATCTTCTAATAAGGCCAATGGAGCTGTATCTCTCTGACTAAATCACAATGTATCCTCTGCTGACCTCTTTTAGTCAGGACTAACGGCTTCACACAGATCCATGATTATCAGTACAAACCCAGACAGACTCAGAAGACAGGATAAACTGGACTGGGTGAGCATGCCATTAAGTTATCTTTTCTAAAACACATTTTCTAAATATTTACCCATATTCAGTACCAGCCTCCCTGAGGCGCCGGAATGTGGCGACTCGGGTCTTTTCATAATAACTTCATTGAAGCCTACTTGTGACAATAAGTGATTTTCATTTCATTTCATATCCCTTCGGAAAGCTACGACAGATTCTGATGTCATCACTTTCTTGTAAGATATTCATATCCTAATGTAGCCACCTGAGATGCCACTAACGAACACAAAATGGAAGACTGCAAAGAGTGCAGGGAAAACGGACATGTTAAAGAGCAAACAGCTTGCAGAGCAATTAAGTATTGGAACAACTGCAGAAACCGGTTTCTGACGGCTGCAGAGACCAGGCAGCACTGTGAATGAGAAGCCGTTAGCATACTAATGAGGTGATACCGGGCAAGTCCCAGATACAATGGACACAATATCAATCGATACATTCAATAGGAGGCCAGACCCAGTGGCGCCAGAGAAGCCCAGGACAATAAGTCCTAAGAACCGCCCCAGCAAACAAGGAACGGCCCTAGGATTGGGGGTTCGAAACATATCGATTGGGAAGAGGCCCAATCGATCCCCAGCAGGTAAGGGAGTCCGCCCAAAGGGGCGCGGACCCCTGGGACCTAAAAAAAAGAGAGGTCCCACACATGGTTCAGTCTCCTGTCTCCGGCTCCAACCTCCAGACCCCTGTCTTCTACATCAGCTGTTGAGCAGCAGCCACCAAAACTTAAGTGCCTAAAAAACGACCGCTACCTGAAACCGGCATTACTGACACCCTTGCCAACTGATAGCGATTCGAAGCCTGCAGACCAGAACAAAGGCCTTGTTCCCTGACCTCGCAGTTCCTTCTTAGCTAAGTATTAGTTGTTTAGTGGTAGAAGTAAGTTTAATCTTTAGCGTGTGCATGAGTGTTATTATAATTGTGTTATAATAAACTCTAATTGTTTTGGACTTACTAATTGGTGTACAGCTTTATTGCTTTGAACTTGACCTTGAAACCTGTAGCGGTGTCTTTACGGCACCTGGCGACTCCAGAGCTCAGAACGTGAAACAGAGCCAAGTGAGTGTTAAGCACACTCACCCAGAACGACCAACACTAACAAGCTATAAAAAAAAAAAATTCCCAACTCGTCCCTTCATTCTTTTCATAATCTTTGCATTTATGTCCTCCCATTACCGAAACACAAACCAGGTCTAGTTTACAAAGGCTTTATCAAAACCGTTTATAAGTCTGAACACCATTAAATTTCACCTTAATCTTTCCTGATCCAGCAGAGAAAAATATTCTCATCTCGTCGCACAGCTGATTATGGAATAAATTATTTTGGAGTATTATTATA
This sequence comes from Scyliorhinus canicula, assembly GCF_902713615.1. Taxonomy (NCBI): domain Eukaryota; kingdom Metazoa; phylum Chordata; class Chondrichthyes; order Carcharhiniformes; family Scyliorhinidae; genus Scyliorhinus; species Scyliorhinus canicula. Next base: position 42,895,603 of record NC_052162.1, on the reverse strand, counting down.
TAGACAGATGGAACAGGACAGTATCTCAGGTATACTTGCAGTGCTAAGTAAAGGAGTTGAGACAAACAGGAAAGTTTAACAGAGAAATAACTGACTAGCTAAATGGTGCAGAATAAACTAGCACAGTAGCATTGGTTCCATTGTTCAAGGACTGTTACTAGCAGACCTGTAACAAACATCGACATGGCCTCCCAGACAATGTTTAGGGATCTACATTAGACACACTGACTAGGCACTAAACGTTCAGAAATTAAGTGGGTAAACTGTAGCCAGTAATTACTGCGTCATTAAAAATTATAGAGGTGGCTAAACTAGGCTGATGGAAGGGAATATAACTTACAAGAATGCAGAACATTCAAGAAAGGAAAGAGGAAAAAGGGAGGAGGGGGAAAAGGGAAGAATGTACACCAATTACATTCTCCCTCCAAGCCATGTTCTCTGGTTGAATGAGCATACTCTCCACTGAAGCACCCTACTGAATCCATAGACGAGTGCTGAATCCATATTCTCCCCATTACAAAGGCCAAAACCCTCCACCCCATATCATCCAACGCATCTGCCATTGAAAACCTCTCAGATGTCTTCTCCACCTCCAGATCCAACTGCTCCAAATTCCCTTGGCCAGCACCCCTTGCAAGGCTCTGCAAATCTCCCTCTAAAAACCTTCAGCTTAATCTCTGTCACTTCCATTAAGAATCCCTTTAAAACCCACCAGTGACAAACCATTTAGATGCCTACTTTCTTCAGTTGATGACCTAGTTTTTGATTCTTCTTCTTTGAAATGCCCTGAAACGTTTGTTGGCATTAAAATCGTATTTCTTATTTTGGCTAACATGCTACATAACTACTTTAGACACTTTTACCTAGAAGACCATGAACAAACAGACCAACATAAAATCAACATTTACCATGCAAATCTTACATACATTAGATAATGTTGTGCATTAGATATTTTAGATAGGCTTAAGTGAATGAATACCTTAATGAACTGAATGCACCCCCGCATACTATTTTTCACATTTCTATCTTCCATTGAGAGTCAACAAAGAGGATATTCCACTAGACTGGAAATGTTGAAATGTAATTACTGTTATTAAAAAAAGGCAACCTAGCAACTACTGAATCTGTGGTCTGACCTCAGTAATCAGAATGCCAACAGAAACAAAAATTGGAAGCAAAGAATAATACATGTAGCAAGTGTAAAATAAGTTTTCAAAAGGTTAGATTGGGCTAGCTGCAGTTAGTTTTGAAAAGATTAAATCCCAAATGGTGACGGGCGAAGGGGACAGCATGACAGTACATCCCTGCAGCTAAAAGACCTTTGATATTGCTCAAGAAACTCCTTTACAAACTAAAGTTAGTGGGTACAAGGATAAAATGTGAATCATGAACTGCCATAAGAAACAATTAGCCAATATGTTGGATCATTGACCTCGTATTTCAAATCATAGAAGACTGCATTTTTATATTTTTCCTCATGGGATTTTATTAACGGATACTATGAGTTGGAAAATTTACAGAAAGCCATCTGCATGTTCATGAAATAAAAGTTTTGTACTTTACAATGTTACTTCAATAGACAAGCCACATTTGTTGAGATTTTTGTTTAGAAATTTAGAGTACCCAATTAATTTTTTCCAATTAAGGGGCAATATAGCATGGTCAATCCACCTACCCTGCACATCTTTGGGTTGTGGGGGTAAAACCCACGCAAACACGGGGAGAATGTGCAAACTCCACATGGACAATGACCAGAGCCGGGATCGAACCTGGGACATCGGTGCCGTGAGGCAGCAGTGCTAACCGCTGAACCACCATGCTGCCCCATCACATTTGTTGAGGTGAACTTGAGCGTCAGATGTAAAATTCACTCCTGTTGCAGATAATTACTACTGTTTACTAACAATTCGTTACATCAACGGGCATTTCAATTGTCCTGTAGAAGTGCTACTGACCAGTTCACTATGGTGGGCTGGGTGCCAGTGAGCAAGGAAATGGAATTGGTTCTCTGATGTTTACTCTGTTTCATATGTGTGAACATGGTTAAAAGATACTCCTGCCAAATCACAAGTCGACCTTCAAAATTGATGTGTGGTCCAACAGCCTTACTAAATCTTGAAATAGCTTTTTGGTTGTCCATAATCCTTGTTGAAGTTTAAAAGCAATGGGGAATAATAACTGCCTGTCAATATTGCATGTTTTTTAAAAGAAATATGGTGATTGTTCTCTTTGCCGAGCCAACTCTCAAGCTAAGGTTCTTTGGGAAAACTTTCAACATGGTGGAAATCAACTAACTCAATGATGACTGGAAATCAAACCTGACATCTCTGGACTGCTCCGTAGCACCGTGCTACACTAAGTGATGCCTTTTGCCAATAGTGCATCAAGACAAACATTTTTACAGGCCTCATAGCAGCGAGGAGGAGAAAAGGCAAATCCACAAAATCAAGAGAATGGCAGAATATATAACTGAAAGGAATTGGAAGTACGCATCTGTTACTGGAAATAGGGAGCTTACAAATGAGAGTTTGGAGCAGCATTCAACAGAAAACACTGAAATACTTATCAGGGTTCTGGTTAAAAGCCACAGTCTGAAATGTTGGGTGGGATTCTCCGGTCCCTCAGCCGCGTGTTTGTTGGTGGCTTGCCGTTGGCTGGCGGAAGGATTCTGTCAATGGGATTTCCGAATTGAAACCAACCCCGCCGCCACAAAACCTGCTGGTGGGGGTCAGCAGGGAAAGTGAATCCTCGTGACCGGAGAATTCCGACTGTTGTCTCGGTTTCTCTCCCTAGATTCTACCAGATCTGCTCAATATTTCTAACATTTTCTATTTTCATTTCAGAAAAATCAAGTTTAGCACTGCAAGCTCTAGCCAACAAATTAATTGGTGATTAGAAGTTAAATACAGCACTTTCAAAATACCTTCTAATTGTTCAAGTTAATAGAGAAAACGGTGACGGCAACTTGCATTTTTTAGTTCATATTAAGTTAGTGGAGGCTACCTACTATGCTAAGAACCAAACTTGATATACCTTTATATATTCAATCCAATGTTGCAGAAGAACCTGTACGCCACCTCGAACTCTACTAAAAAGCTGGTAAAGAAGAGAAAGATCTTGTATCCTGTTTTCATCCAAAAGACTGTTTAAACCTGCAGGGTTTTAAGAACAATTGTTTGTTTTGGGATGGGACAAAAATACAGAAACATCGCAAAATCAAAAATCCCATCATGAAATAAAGTAACTTGCGCAAATCTAAGTTTCAACTTATTACTGATGTTTTGTTGTCAAGTTCCAAGGAAAGAATGAGGGCAGCATGGTAGCATTGTGGATAGCACAATTGCTTCACAGCTCCAGGGTCCCAGGTTCGATTCCGGCTTGGGTCACTGTCTGTGCGGAGTCTGCACATCCTCCCCGTGTGTGCGTGGGTTTCCTCCGGGTGCTCCGGTTTCCTCCCACAGTCCAAAGATGTGCAGGTTAGGTGAATTGGCCATGATAAATTGCCCTTAGTGTCCAAAATTGCCCTTAGTGTTGGGTGGGGTTACTGGGTTATGGGGATTGGGTTATGGGGATAGGGTGGAGGTGTTGACCTTGGGTAGGGTGCTCTCCAAGAGCCGGTGCAGACTCAATGGGCCGAATGGCCTCCTTCTGCACTGTAAATTCTATGATAACCTATGAAACTGATTTTGATTAAAGCTCACTGGTGTGGAACTATATATACTGTTACACACTTTTAATCAGTGTATAAAAATCAAGCTTACCTTTCTGAAGAATGGCTGGTAAATGTTCACCTAAAAGTTGTTTTTCCACTGTTGCTATTAGAGGCTTCCTAAAAAATACAGAATAAAAGAAAGCAAAAGAAAGCACCTGCAAATTTCATTTTATTCAATCTAAAATCTACTTCCTCGAGCCCAAGGAGAGAGTTGGGAGAGACAGGCTCAAAGATGTCTTAATCATTAAAAAGGAAGCACGGCAGAGACACAGCAGAGGGGCATGCAGGAGGTATGGCATGAGAGAGAGAAAAAAAATCACGAAGTAACATCGCACGAGAAGGGATTAATTTTACAGGAAAAAATTAAGTCAATCTACCTATGACTTAGAACAAGATTAAGTAATTTGGTTAAAATTTTTTAATTGATTAATTCACAAATCTTAACGAAATAGATAAATTAGATAGATATGGCAGTGCAGTAGTATGCTGCAGCATGTGGGACTTAGCGAAGAGCACTGTATTCTGGCCAACCACATCTGCAATAATTGTCTGTATCGACATCCCTGTAGCTCAGAGTTGTTGAGCTGGTGTCCAAGGTGCAAGTATTGCAGGGCATCGAGGAGGGATAATTACCTGGACATTTTTATCCAGGCGGCAGTCACACCCCTTGGATTAGGTAGTAGTGCAGGTCTACCTGTCACAGACAGAAGGGTGTGACTGCAAGTCAGGCAATTAAAGGGATCAGAGCTGGAAGCTGGAGCAGCCTCAGCCTCTTGCCTCATCCAACAGATTCTTTCTGTCGGCGCTGATGAGGGCAGTTCGTAAACTGGATGTGCAAACTGTCAAAGGTGTAGGAGGACAGTCAATGAGGAAGTGAAAACGAATATGGTAGTGAAACAGGACCGTCAGATCAGGCGAATGAATACCATTCTCTGCGGCTGCAACCGTGAGTTCTGACTTGTGTTGCCTGCCTGGTGCCATGGCTCAAGGACATCTCATTGTGTCTCAAGAACTAGTATTGGGAGGGGGAGAATCCAAATGTCATGGTACATGAAGGAACCAACAGTATGCATAGAACAAGGAATGAGGTTCGACTGAGAAGGCATAAGGAGTTAGGGTTGAAATTAAAAACAAAATCTCAGATAATAAACTCTGGATTATTTGAACCACATGCAAAAAGCAATGGGACAAAGGTTAATTGCATGGCAGTAAAAGTGGTAAGGAAGAAGTTTTGCCAAGGAATAGAGAGCATAATAAATTTAATATGGCATTAAGTGACTAGGGAAAGAGAAAAATAATCAAGCTAAAGGCAGTCATCTGAATTTACAAAATATTCACAACAAAATAGATGAATCGATGACAGACAGAAATTAAGGTGTTTTGATTTAATAACCATTCCAAAGACATGGGTGTGGATGGATCACGGTTGGGAACTGAATATTTCAGGATCCTTGACCTTTACAAGAGGTCATCAAAATAGAAAAGGAAGAGAACCATGTGATGCAGGAATAACAGCTTTTCCACGGACTCTGGTGCCACTCGTTTTATAATCTGTCGTTTATCCTGATTGCCCGGCACAGGTTTGGCTAATCCATGATCTAGCGTTTGATGTTACGTCCCTAGATGACTTCTGGATTAATATTGATGAGATTATGCTGGAAAAACAAGAAGAAATCCAGCAATAAGATTCAGCAGGGATGGAGCTGCCTTTTCAATATGGCGACTTGATCCTCGGGAAGTATCTGGACTTGGTGCTTACTGAGATGCACTTGGAGGCACAGAAAATATGACTGCCAACATTATCAGAATTATTCATCAGAGCCTCAGCGTGCTGACAACAAGGCTTGGTTGCTCATGAGACGGAGTTGCAGAATACCAATAAAAGTTTTGATGATGCGGAAAAATCCTGAAATTCAGAAATGTTGCTTCTTCAGCTGAGGTTTGCATTCAATCCTTGGAAGGTTAAGAGGTGACTTAATTGAGGCATACAAGGTGATCAGAGGATTAGATAGGGTGGACAGTGAGAGCCTTTTTCCTCGGATGGTGATGTTTAGCATGAGGGGACATAGCTTTAAATTGAGGGGAGATAGATACAGGACAGATGTCAAGAGGTAGGTTCTTTACTCAGAGAGTAGTAAGGGCGTGGAATGCCCTGCCTGCAACAGTAGTGGACTCGCCAACATTAAGGGCATTTAAATGGTCATTGGATAAACATATGGATGTTAAGGGACTAGCATAGATGGGCTTTAGAGTGGTTTCACAGGTCGGCGCAACATCAAGGGCCGAAGGGCCTGTACTGCACTGTAATGTTCTATGTTCTAGAAGCAGAAATCCTGGCGTATTTGGAGAATAGAGGTCAGAGAAAGAATATCCAACTCGTTAGTATGCCTGAGGGAGTGAAGGGCAAGGGCGATTAAGTTCTTTGAGAGCTAGGGTAGCACAGTGGTTAGCACTGCTGCCTCACAGCACTGAGGACCCGGATTTGATCTCGGCTCTGGGTCACTGTATGTGGAGTTTGCACATTCTCCCTGTGTTTTTGTGGGTTTCACCCACACAACTCAAAGATGTACAGTGTAGGCCACGCTAAATTGCCCCTTAATTGGGAAAAATGAATTGGGTCCTCTAAATTTATTTCAAAAAACAAAGTTCTTTGAGAGCTGGCTGCAATGTTTGCTTGGACTGGATGTGAAGGCTGAGCATTTCAAACTGGAAAGGGCACACCGCATCCTGTCTTCGAGGCCAAGAGACAGTCAACATCCAAGGCCTATAATCATTCGTTTCCACAATTTTAAAGATAAGCAGACAAAAGCTTTTCTTGACTTTGCAGAATTGGCTTCGGGCAATTTGTTTGTGGGTGGTGAACCCCTTGATGAACAAGCCCTCGGTCACTAGGAATCCCCCCACTTTATAGGCTAGAGTTCTGGCATATATGTGAAGAGGGCTGTTATTTGGGTGTGTGGAGATATTTGCTTCCGAGAGATAGAGATTTTACTTTCTCGGCTCCACTTCAGTGTCACACTAGAATAGATTATTTTTTTGTGCCTACCTAGGCTGACCCTACATTTGCTCGACTCTTGTTCTATAGGGAGCATTGTAATTTCTGACAATGCCCCCATCTTCCTGGGACATCTTTTTGAGGGTCTAGGTTGTGGCGGATTGCGGCCTCGCTATTTCGGGATACATCGTTTACTATATATTTTAAGAAGATTCAAGTATGAGTTTTTCTACTCAGTTAACTCCATTTCTGATGTCACTCCCTCCATGTTAAGGGAGTCTTTTAAAGCCTATGCTGCGGGGCTGGTTATTTCTTACATGGCCATCAAAAGGCTTAGAACTCTGGAGACCTCGAAAAGGCTTCAACAGATCAGAGTGACAGAATTGTTGCCCATCAGGCAGAAGCAAAAAGGTTGGTGGCGGTCCAGGGGAACTTAAGGGGTAAAGTAGAGGATCAGGAGAACAGGTCCTGACAACAAAATATCCGGAATGTGGGCCTGCTTGAAGGCAAAGACCCGTCAGATTACGTCGCCAATGGGGATGCGGAGATTGAATGGTTTTTCGATGGACTGGACATGCCTGTCGTGGGGGACAATAGGCGGGAGGAACTGGAAACACCAATAGGACTGGGAGAGATCATGGAGAGTACAAGCTGCATGCAGGCGGGGAAGGTGCCAGGACCCAAAGGGTTCCTGGCAGACTTCTATAAGAAAGTTGCACCAGCACTGGCCCCACACCTACAGGACAGGTTTGCAGACTCACTAGCGAGGGCACCCTGCCTCCGACCATGGGCCATGATATTGCTGATACCCAAAAAGACAAGAACCCGGCGGAATGTGGATCACATAGACCCATTTCACTGCTCAATGTAGACACGAAGGTGCACGCGAAAGTTCTGGCCAAGAGACTGGAGAAATGCATAACGGAGGCGGTCGCCGAGGACCAGATGGGCGTTGTCACGGGTACGCAGCAAACTGCGAACATCAAACGGCTACTTAATGTAATAATGACCCCTTCCAGGGAGAGAACTCCAGAGGGGATTGTCTCCCTGGACCCAGAAAAGGCCTTCAACAGAGTCGAATGGAAGACCTCATTGTGGTACTGGAGCGATTTGGTACAGAATTTACATTGTACAATGCCCCCAAGGCGAGCGTTCGGGCCAACACCACCAGCTCTGAATACTTCCAACTGCACAGAGGCACAAGGCAGGGATGCCCACTGTTCCCGTTCTTGTCCGCCTTGGCAATCGAACCACTGGTGAACGCTCTGCAAGACGTAAAAAGCTGGGAGGGTATCCAAAGAAGGGGCAGAGAGCACAGTGTCGATCTATGCGGCTGACCTGCTCCTCTTGGACCCTCAGAACGGCCTGAAAGCAATCATGCAACTTCTGAGAGAGTTCAGAGCCTTCTCGAGCAAACTCAACCTGGGCAAAAGTGAGGTATTGCCGGTGTACAGCTCAGACAGATTATTCAATACATGAGAAAAGTACATAGGACGAACATAAATATCAATGTAAATACATAGACTTGGGCATTGGGTGAAGTATACAGGAGTGTACTACTACTCAGTTAATAAGATGTGTTAAGAGATCCGATCCGGTTCAGTCCATAAGAGGGTCTTTTAGGAGTTTGGTAACAGCAGGGAGAAGCTGTTTTTGAACTGATAGTGCGTATTCGTAGACTTTTGAATCTCCTGCCCAATGAAAGAAGTTGGAAGAGGGAATAGGCCGGGTGGGAGGGGTCTTCGATTATACTGCTCGCTTTCCCAAGGAGCGGGAGTTGTAGTCAGTGTCAATGGATGGAAGGTGGTTTTGCATGATGGACTGGGCTGTGTCCGGGATTCTCTGTAGTTTCTTACAATCTTGGGCCGAGCAGTTGCCACACCAAGCTGTGATGCAGCCAAATCGGATGCTTTCTATGGTGCATCTGAAAACGTTGGTGAGAGTCAAGTGGACATGCCGAATTTTAGTTTCCTGAGGAGGTATAGACACTCTTGTGCTTTCTCGTTCGTAGCAACGACACGTCTGGACCAGGACAGATTGTTGGTGATGTGCACACCTAGGAATTTGAAGCTGTCAACTATCTCCACCTCGGCCCCATTGATGCAGACATGGGTGTACGAGACTTTATTTCTCAAAGTCAATGACTTCTTTAGTTGTGCTGACATTGAGGGCTCATGAATGACCCTGGCCACCTTCACACAAAATCCCAAATCCACTAACAGACTCATTTCCAAACTCCATGTGGCAGCTTGGCTGAGCTTACCTCCAAATCCACATCCACCAGGTGCGGAGTGTGATCTGAAATTACTATTGCGGAATATTCCACTTTCCTCACCCCATGGCGAGCAGCAAGCTCCCCATCACAAAATCAATACCTGAATACATGTTCTTGACTGGAGAGAAAAAGGAGAATTCCCTGCTCTGAGCAAAAATCACCATACAACCTCCCCGTACAAATCTGTCCCAGCCATCATCAAAGTCCCTTTCAAACCCACTCAGTTCAGTCCAAATCTTTGAGCTTTAATAAAACCCTTCGCTTCCTCCACAGTTCCTTCTCTAAGAATCATAGAATTTACAGTGCAGAAGGAGGCCATTCGGCCCATCGAGTCTGCACCGGCCCCCCGAAAGGAAAGGAGTTGTCGGCATAGCAGTATTGTCACTGGACTAATAATCCAAAGACCCAGGCTAATCCTCTGGAACCCAGGTTCAAATCCCACCACAGCTGAGGGGAAAATTGGACTTCAATAAAATTCTGGAATTAAAAGTCTAATCAAACCACTATTAATTGTTGTAAAAACCCACCTGGTTCACGAATGTCTTTTAGAAATCTGCCGCTCTTACCTGGTCTGGCCTACATGTGACTACAGATCCACAATATGTGGTTGATTCTAAAATGGTACTCAGCAAGGGCACATCCTGTCTTCACAGCTCCAGGGTCCCAGGTTCGAATCCCGGCTTGGGTCACTGTCTGTGGAGTCTGCACGTTCTCCCCGTTTGTGCATGGGTTTCCTCCGGGTGCTCCGGTTACCTCCCACAGTCCAAAGATGTGCAGGTTAGGTGAATTGGCCAGGCTAAAATTGCCCTCAGGGTCCAAATTGCCCTTAGTGTTAGGTGGGGATACTGGGTTATGGGGATAGTGTGGAGGTATGGGCTTGGGTAGGGTGCTCTTTCCAAGAGCCGGTGCAGACTCGATGGGCCGAATGGCCTCCTTCTGCACTGTAAATTCTATGAAAGAGCACCCTACCCAAGCCCACACCTCCACCCCATCCCCACAACCCAGTAACACCACCCAACACTAAGGGCAATTTTGGACACTAAGGGCAATTTAGCATGGCCAATCCACCTAATCGGCACATCTTTGGTCTGTGGGAGGAAACCGGAGCACCCAGAAGAAACCCACATACACACGGGGAGAACATGTAGACTCCGCACAGTGACCCAAGCCGGGAATCAAACCTGGGACCCTGGAGCTGTGACGGAATTGTGCTAACCACTATGCTACCGTGCTGCCCCAACGCCTCCTTGCCAATTCTGCTGCGTACATCTTAGTAAATTAGAACACTGCTGCCTTCCCACCAAAGCTCCCGATTCCCCATGGCCCACTTCAGGACCCCCTCCTTCATCTGATAGCTGCAAAAACATGCCATTACCACTCATGGTGGTTCATTCGACTGTGGCTTCGCATCAACATCATAAACATCAACTCAAAATTTTGACTCGGCCTCAGACCCTCCACCTCCTCAGGTAACTCCACGATCCTGAGGTTCTGCCGCCTCAACCTATTCTCCAGGTCCTCAACCTTAGCTCTAATTCCCTTGTTCCTTTCCTCCACCCTCGACATCTCAGCAACCAGCTGGGCCTGCTGATCACTATGTCGCAACAGTCTCCTCCACTTCCTTCAACACCTCGTCACCACACCGTCTCAAGAGGTCTTCCTCAATGCCTCCTTTATTGGGATCAAAACATCATCCACCAACTTTGAAGGTCTCCAGCTTCTCCTTCCCTTGCCTCTCAAAATGTTTGTCTAACTGCCTTTCAAATCCAACAGCCATTACCACCATCTGCATGTCCACCATAATAGATGCAGCCCCACTCGATAAGCTTGCCTCAGCCAACTTTGATCCCACAGGACTCTGCACCTTGCTTAGTTCCTCAGACGGGCCACCATTTGCACCTCCAACATCCTTTTTTGCGTCTTTTGACATAGTGGCACAGTGGTTCGCATTGCTGCCTCATAGCTCCAGGGACCTGGATTTGATTACAACCTCGGGTGATTGTCTGTGTGGAGTTCGCATTCTTCCCGTGTCTGCATCGGTCTCCATTGGGTGCCTTGGTTTCCTGCCACAGTCCAAAAATGTCCAGGTTAGGTAGATTGGCTATGCTAAATTCCCCCTAGGTGGGATTGCAGGGATAGAGCAGGGGAGTGGGTCTGTGTAGAGTGCTCTTTCAGAGGGCTGGTGCAGACTCGATGAGCTGAATGGCCTCCTTCTGCACTGCAGGGATTCTATGATTCCAAGACATCCTCACATAAAAGGTTCTCAAATGGGACGAATCTGTCCAACAATTACCCCCGGGAACCGGGTGAAAAGGACCAAAAACCCAGGACTCTAGCAGGAGCTACCTTACATGCACTTCCTTCTAAATGCTGCCACCAAAAGTCCCCCGAAAAATAATCCTGACTGTCACACCAAGTATCAAACATTAGAAATTGCATTTGAGCCATCTTTCAATGAAACTTGTAGTGCAGAATTATGGCAATTTACACCAGCTCCAGTCTAAAGCTTATATGTCAACTCCTCATCACCCAAGTCATTTGCATACATGTTCAAGCAATAATTAACATACTTTTATTTTCAATCATATGCAATGTGGGTTCAGTGTCCCAAAATAATAATAATAGTCACTTGTCACAAGTAGGCTTCACTGAAGTTACTGTGAAAAGCCCCTAGTCGCCACAATCCGGCGCCTGTTCGGGGAGGCTGGTACGGGAATTGAACCCGCGCTGCTAGCATTGTTCTGCATTACAAGCCAGCTATTTAGCCCACTGAAGGCATATGGACAGCTGTCAAGATCATTTCTGCGCAAAGAGCAAAAAACAGTTGGAGCAAGGATACAAGGATACTTGAAGCCAAAACATTGCACATGAAACAGTTGGATTCTGTAATGTGTTGGCTTCTGGAAGGTCAAGATAAAATGAATCAACAGGTCTTATTAATCAAAACCTCTTGCAAAGCTTAGGTTAGTTGGACAGTACATTATAAGATGCAATAACTACACAAAGTTCTTCAAAATTGGGGTACTATTGGGGCACCATGGAGTAAGTGGTCACACACAAGGCAGCTCCTGCCCAAGGTTACAGAAAATAGCTCTTTTTTAAGCAATACGGGGTGGAATTTTGATGAAAGAGCGTAGGTGAATGTTGGAGGAGTACTTTCCCCCAGGAATGGTATGTTTCTTGGTTACCAGACCCGCAGAAACAGTGAAAGATTTGGCTGAAGCTACAGCAGAGACAAAAGCCTCTTCCAGCAGGTGGGGGAAGGGAGAGCTTTAAGGCCTCAAGTTGACTTGAGGGCCTTTATGAAAGCTGAATTCTAGCAGCAGAGGGAACAACTGTGAAAAGATCTTACAAAGGCCATTGAAGAAGCGGTGACGGCTGACTTCGAGGCAGCGGTGGGCTGGAGGCAGCTGCGCGTTTGAGGGCTCCCATTCGGGAACGGCATTGTCGGGGATTGACGCCCGGTCCTAGGGGCAGCGAAGGCGGTGAAGGCCAGGAGAAAGTACAGGAAAGGGATATGTCGAGGTCCAGTAAGAAAACGGCTGTGAAAACAGCTGAAAGTTGGTTAGGGAGTAGAACGGTCACCGCGGGGTCACCAAGGAAATGGAGGCTGGAGCATCAGGGGAGGCCGCATTGCTTACGGCTGAAGAAATAACTACGGTAATGGCTGCAGAATTCGAAAGGCAGTTTACAAAATACATGGAGACAATGAGGAAGGAGATGAGGGAGGTTTTGAGTGTGCTGGTGGAGGAGGCGATTTCCCCGGTGACGACGGCGGTGGCGAGTGCAGTGGCGGAGGTGCGGGAGCAAGGGGAGGGGCTGAAGGAAGTGGAGGAGACATTATTGCAGCATGGTGATCAACTTACGTCGATGGAGAAGGAGATGCGCAAGGTTATGGAGATTAACAAGGCTCTGCGAGGGAAAATGGAAGACCTGGAAAACAGGGCCAGGCGACAGAATTTGAGGATTGTGGGGCTGCCCGAAGGAGTTGAAGGGCCGAGACCGACTGAGTATTTTGCTGCGATGCTGGCGGAACTATTGGGGGAGGGGGAGGATCCCTCCCGATATGATTTTTTTTTTTTTTAAGTTCTTCAAAATGTGTACTTACTGTGTGCTCTGATCCAAGTAAGTGATAACCCGATCTGCTTCTTCCTCTAAACGCTTATTAACATGGTGCAAATACTCTGGAACCTAAATGGAATAAAGATCAGTGCAACACCAAGTTACATATACAAGAATACCCCAGGTTTCATATGCAGCTGTGTAAGAGTGATTCAATTTTCTTCAGCATAAAGAGGAATGAGGAATGGGACGAGAAATAGGACAAAAGTCCCTACTTGATTGCTATCATGCAACCATGTGCACGCAATCATTGGGGTAGAATGAAACTTAATTTAGCTGTTAATTCCTCCACCCCCCAGCCTATTTACACTCATCAGTAAAGATCAAGCATGAACAATAGATTGGATGAGCTATCCAAGAGCAATGAGCATTCTCAGATCATTCACAAAATATCAAGAGGACAGGAGGGAATTGAAAAGCAGCAAACAGGCTAGAGATAAACAAGCGATGGAAGAGGGTTTTCTACACATATTTCAAGGGGAACAAGAAAGGGAAGAGAAGGGGAAGATGGAAGGAACAAAAGCAGAAGAGCAAGAAAAGGAGAAGTGGTGAAGGAAGGGAGGAGTAGGAAGTTCTGCACTGCTTTCACAGATTTTCCTTTCAATCTCCCCCTGGCTCCCTGGTCTGTTTTTGAGCCTTAAGTTGCAATCCAACTAATCGCTCTTCTGAAGTTACTCAAGAACAACGGAGGCCACAGACCGCAATATTGTTGTGGACTAGTGCCCTGACATTCTGGCTTTGACTGATTCTTTATTCACTGTTAACAACAACCTTTTTCTTCACCAAAGCTTCTCCACTTAGCTTTGCTCACTGCGATCTTCCCTGCCCAAACCCTAGTGATGTCAGTGTGCTGAGCACCATGTCACATCTTGGTTTCTTCTGATGTTCCTCAGGTTCTACAAACAGCCTCACTTAGTTCCACTCCTCTTGCCTCTCCTTTCTCATTCCCTATCATTCCTCCTGCTGAAAAATGACTCTCCAGTCTCTTATCGAAATAGCCTCCCATAGCATAATTCATTATGCTATTCTTCAACCTTTGTGATTTCAATCTCCACTTAAAACTCACTTCTTCTCTCCTATAACCACACTCTCAATTCCATTTCTTTCTCATATTACCAGCCATACTCTTGACCATACCACTTTATGTGGCCTCTATGCAGCCATCATCAGAACAGACAAGATTACTGTTGACCACTTTCCTGATTCCTTCACCATCCATGTTTCCCCATCATGCCTCACATCTTTGAGAGACAGTCCCTGGAAAAAATAGTTCTCCCAAGATATTTATAATTGTGCATTGCAGCTGCCAAGTATCTCTTTTTTTTTAAAGTTGAGGTACAAATGGTGACCCAGAAGTACAAAACAGATCAGGAACTGGACATAACATTTAATCATGATTCTGCCGCCGCCAACTTATTTTACTGGATAAAGCCCATTCACTAGCTGGGTCACAGGGCATAGGAACAGGAGTATACAAAGCTCTCGAGTTTGTTCAGTCATTGTATGAGACAATGGCTGATTGGCAACCTAACTCAATTTCCCTGCTTTGGCTTCAGATTCCTTTATACACTTGGGTGGCAAGAATCTATCAACCTTGGGTTTTAAATGATAAATTGCACTAGCACCTACTGATCCTTCTGCGAAATGGTTTCTTACTTGTATTACTGTGTGTGAAGACACGTTTCCCAGCTTCACTACTGGAGGGCATGGCTCTGATTTCAAGGTTCTGTCAAAAAGTTGATCCTTTTCTGCCCTATCAATTCTTTTCAAAATTATGAAATCAATAAACTCAGTCATAATCTTTTTTTGCAATGCAAGCCTTGATCATGTAATCTCTCCAGAATTTGAGGAATTATCATACAGCTTGGAAGATTCGCATATCTCCTCCTTTTGTCACACTCGCCTTTCCATTACATCTTCAAGAGTAACTGCCAATTTTGCCAAATTACAACCAGTTTTGCATTATAAGCCAACCCGGAATTTTGACTGACACTACCTAAACGGATTTAATTTGGTAACTTGACACCTGGCAGAGGAAGCTTTCTTCACGAGGACAGTTTTGGAATATCTTTATTCAGTTAAGCAACAATTTCTCAATCAGGGAAATTAAATATCTGGCAAACTGCAATAAACACTTTTTTTTTCCTCATTCAAGGAAAGAATCCTATCTAGAGTTTTATTTTGAATTTTCCTTCAGTTGTTAGAATATGGACACATCCCATGTCCCTAAAAACATGTCTATGGGGTGCTGATAATAACCTAATTAATGCAATGTTCTGCAGCTCTTTGGCAGTGTGTTTCATCAACATGCTACTTCAACAGATTTCCTCGAACTGGGCTGGCAAAGTCAACCTGCTGTATACCTCTCTCTCTTGCATCAGTCTTTGACCTTCTGCAGCATACAGACGGTTAGTCTCTTCCAAAAATCTTTGTTCAAATGAATCTTGATATATCTAAAAGAAAAATAATAGATTTAACTGTTATAAATGAAAACAACTGGGTTAGCTACATCTGAAAAAATTCAAATCTTACCTGCAAATCTGATAGCATACTTAAGAGACTTCGAAGCAAACTACGATCAATAGCTTCCCCATTTCTTTCTCTCTCAATTAACAGAAGAATCCCATCAATAGTTTTATTCTGAACCTTCCGATCACTTATTACATGGGATCTGAATAATTCAAGGCCCATATCCCTACAAATGAAAACAGCTCACATAAATAAGGATTGTTAAAAGATAACAATGGGATTACTAACAGATCTGGTGCACTCAAATACCTGTTTTCAGGTCAAAGTTCATCTCTAACCTGCTCTTTCCAGATATTTTTTATCATCCTGCTCTGCAGAAACTGATCACAAGTTTAATATTTTATAAAATCCATGTATTTGATTTCCTTTTATTTATTCCAAATTTCTCATCCCTCTCCTGAGGATGTGAATCTGTCAGTTCATTTCCACAGGTATTTGCGTCCCTCTAGTAGCCCAAATAATATTTTTAATGTGTGGATCTACAGTTAGCACTGGTAAATTACAGTCAGAGAGAAAATCATAGATGAACTCAATCCTATCCTCATCCAATAACGACACATACCTTCCTTGCAGTGGATAGTGATCAGGAGCAGAAACTGTGGTTGATATTCTTCCCAGTTCAAGTGTGCAGAGCCATTGTGGAACTACTCCTGTTGTACACAGTACTATCAGTTACATAGATTGCAACATTAACTTAGGACCTTCTAGCCTAGTTTAATTAAATACTGAGTAAATGGAGAGCCAGATCTTTATTTGTGGACCATGGAATTACAGCAAGCATGGGGAAAAGAATACAATACCCTAACGTTAAAACTTGCAACACATTTCAAAGTCAGACCATGACAGTACTTTGTGCTCTGTGAATTCTGGTTAATGGTTCAAAGTCAAGTGCCTCCTTTAACAAATTCATACCAATAATATGCATATCTGTAAACAATAATATAGGGCGGCACAGTGGTTAGCACCGCTGATGCACAGGATTCGAGCCCAAGCCACTGTCAGTGTGAAATTTGCATATTCTCCCCGTGTCTGCATGGGTTTTACCTCCACAACCCAAAGGTGTGCAGTGTAGGTGGATTGGCAATGTTAAATTGGGCCTTAATTGGACTCTTTTTTTAAAAAAATTATGAAACCAATAATATGCATATCTGAAACCTATCAATTGCTTCATCTTCAATTTAACACAAGCCCACTGAAAAGTGAGAGTTTTGTTAGGATATCAGACCAGACCCCAACAATTTGTAAAATTGTGAAGAAAGGGTACTTCACCCCAAGACTGATGACTCTGACCAATAGGTATCTTTTATGTTAGAACAAACTTTAATTTGAACACAGAATTAACCACATTATCAAATAAACAGCTTTACAATTAACAGTCAAACAGTTCTGAAACAACAGGAAACACTTGAACTTACTATGCCTGCCATTAATTACAATTAAGCAACTCAATACATTTTAAATGCCATTTATAAATAAAGTTAACAAAACAGGTTTAGGTGCTCAGCTGTGCACAGACATTTGGAGAGAGTTCCTTTCAAGAGAAGAACCAGTACACCTGTTCAACCTAACAGCATGACAAAACTGCTGTTCAACTTTAAATCCTACATCAAACTGCTAAACTCCTGACAAACCTGGCTCCTCCCATTAACCACATCATCTGTGACCCACCGAGTTTCATGACCTGCTTAGCTGGAACTAAACACCACTCCCCCATAAATTATCTACTCTCCAGGGAATGTCCAGCAATCATAACATTCCATTGGCCCTCTTTATGGAAACAAGTAAATGGTTAACAACCGTGGTTACCTCACTTTTACAACTTTTTAATTACAGCTTTAGCTAACCTAGTTTCTTCAATAATATTACTGCAACTAATATATACTTGAACCCAGGCTTTTAAAACCTTACTGCAACAAATATAAAATACAATATATATACAAATTTCTTACATTCATAACAGCATGTAGAAGCAAACATGCAGGCATACAGTGCGATGATGATCCTACTCCACATACAGACATTCAAAATTATATAGAAAAAGTAATGGAGATGGATGCATCCTTCACAAAGTTTTATTTGAAAAGTTCCAGGCAGATTTTGACAAATAAACTTGAAAGTTTGCATCTCATCACACAAAGGGCAATCTAAAAACAATTATGGGTGCATTACAGTTTGCCTGAATACCTGAAACGGGTTAGGGAAGGGGGAAAAAGCCATGTGACTTTTTGCTCCAGATCATTATCCAGTGGCCACCCACCAAGTGTGTGCGGACATCAGACAATGACACAATTTAATGTGTGATACCCTCCACAAAGAACCTGCCTAAACCCACGGTGTGGACTCAAACATGAGATTAAGCACTTGTGCAAGGTATCAGAGCCGAGGACAAAAGGTATCTGTAGATCTGCATCCCTGTAGGGAGTCAACACCTTGAGGAAATAAGAGAAAACCAGAAACATTTCAGGCAGATTTTCTACATTAACCTTAAAGTTCTGGTTCTCAAAGATTACAATACAAATTATTGAAGACCAGCTGGTATTAGGAGACACTGGATATGGATTGTCAATAAGTGTGCAAACCTCTTGGCAACCAGGAATTCCAGTGTGAAATGACAACTGCTGTTCTTAACTTTGTCAAAGCATGTATTTGTACAATTATATAAGCACCAAATGCACCTTTTCTAGTAATACACACAAGTATACTCAAAAATCAAGAAAGGAATCAGCAGCAAATGCTGGGATATTTGATTTGAGCAGTCACATTTTTTTTTTTTAAAAAAGAGGCATCAAGCTGCCTGATATTTTCTTTATTGGCTTGTTTTTCCAACAGCTGTTTCCCCTGGATTTAGGTTGGTACACCCTGTGTTCGTGCATGGTTATGTCTGAATAATAAATCATCACCAATGGCTGAAATATTTATTGAAGGAACATGCTAGATGCTCACACTTTCTACTTTGGATTCATAATTCAAAATAACGCAACAGCTATTTTAAAAAGCTTATGAACAAGAAAATAATAAGCACTAAAAGGCATTTACAATAAGAGGTGGATTGTTGACAGATAGATGTAATCAAATAATAAATTCAACCTATTATGATAGAACATGGTACAAATTCCTGAAATGTTGAAGTCAGTCCTTGTGTCCCAATGTCTTTATCTATATTCCCCCTGCCATTCCTGCCCCCAGTACTTCTACCTGAGCTCAATTACATCATGCTTCCCTTCTTAATCTTGTCAGATTGAGAATAAGTGACACCAAGCACTTTGGGCCTAACCAATAAACTGCAGACAATACACTACATGGAATGAGTTGAGACCATTAATGTGACTACTTTCCCTAATCATGTGCACAATGAACAATTCTAAAGGGCATCCCCAGGGCGGCAGTGGCGCAATGGTTAGCAGTACTGCCTCACGGCGCCGAGGACTTGGGTTCACTGCCAGTGTGGTTTGCACATTCTCCCCGTGTCTGCGTAGGTTTCACCCCCACAACCCAAAGATGTGGAGATGCCGGCGTTGGACTGGGGTGAGCACAGTAAGAAGTCTTACAACACCAGGTTAAAGTCCAACAGGTTTGATTCAAACACGAGCTTTCGGAGCGCAGCTCCTTCCTCAGATTCACCTGAGGAAGGAGCTGCGCTCCGAAAGCTCGTGTTTGAATCAAACCTGTTGGACTTTAACCTGGTGTTGTAAGACTTCTTACTGTACCCAAAGATGGGCAGGGTAGGTGGATTGGCCATGCTAAATTGCCCCTTAATTGGACAAAGAGAAAATTGGGTACTCTAAAATTATTATTTTTTTTTAATTCATAAAAACAAAAGGGTATCCCCAGTCAAATCAACTTCTATCTTTTGAGTGATCATAAGAAGCCTTCAAAGTAACATTTCTCGGAGCGTAGGGTGTGCAAGCTATTTGATTGTGGAAGATATTACTGCTGACTCCAATTCTGCTCACACACGATATCCAGTCACCCACTTTCCAGCAGAGGTCCCCAGAGAGCAAAACGGATGAAACAGTGGCCAATTTACACATTAATTCAGGAACGTGGAGATAAATTGTGGTGCCTAGCCAAGACAATCCAAGTCAATGCAGACTCTGAATCAAGCTTGTCATGGTGGTCAGTATGGTTGTTAGGTACTGCATCTCAAAACTCTTACATTCTGGTACATGAACACAGAAAATATAAAAATCTTTGTCAACCCAGAATTAGGATCATAATAAGTTCCCATTAGGTATTATAGGCAGCAGAAAAGAAATTCTGAAAACAATCACATTAACCTGTAGTGATAACTATTATGGCATACTCATACAGGAAATCACCATAATATCTGCGGGGCTCAAAGAAAGAATCATGACATTATCCCATTTCCAAATAGTTTGCAAGTAAAGTTACTTTTAAAAACCTGGTCTCATTTTAGAATAAAAATTAAAACAACCAATTTAAAACAGATTTTTTTTTATTTCCTTTTAAGTACACAAAACTGTGACATTAACATCAAATTAACAACTTTTCCTTGTATAATAAATTATATTTAAAATCTGTTATTTTTGCCATAATAAACAAGTTAATTGATTTTCTATGTTGCCCATCTGCTGGAGGCTATTCACAAGAACAGATCATTGTTTACGTTACCGAGGCTTCTTTGACAGATCTATCAATGTTATTATGCTGTTCAACGTGATACTGAACAGGAGGTAAGAACTTTGCCATAAGTTGGGATGAGGAAAATTACTCATCTGATATGCATCTCATATTTGTCATACAAGCAGCTGACACCTGCAAGCAATTCACCTCCTCATGCATTTGAGAAAATGCAACATGGGATGACTACAGAACAGATTGGAGCTAACTACAATTAAACTTGTTTAAAATAACATTCAGAGAAAAAGTAGCATTCATCTGAATTCTTTCAAATTATTTGCAAACTCTACCTTGAAAAAAGCTGATGTTTCTCCATGTTCCAATAGCTATATTTACCCATGCTTTAAGTAAAAGGAAATTTACTTTTGAGCTGACAATTTTGATCGAGTCAATTCATCAGCTTTAAAACAATTCGAACATTCGTTTGATGCAATTACAAATGTACAATCATAAATAGACAAATTAACACAATTTTTAAAAACATACAAGTGTTAAAAACTTTCATTCACACATTGAGATATTTGATAAGTTCAAACCTACACTATATTATAGACGGATCTATTTTCCCACTGGCTCAGTGAGAAGCTAAGCCACAGTAAAGAAGAAAAATTTCAAATTCCACACAAGCCTATCCCATGTTAACTGACCTAAAGCTTACTTAGCAATAGGTAAGCTACACAGAGCTTCAACTGCCCTAGGGTGTAATGGGCTGATGGTGGATCAGGGTTAAAAGGAATAGAAAATTCAACCAGGGTCCCTGCTTCACACTGTTGGTCAGTAATTCTGAAGGCATGAGAGCACTGGCTGGGATATCGTCAAGCTTGACTGTACTGCTCTGCAATTAACAAGCTGCCTTACACAAGGTTCACATAAAAAATTGGTTTCTGGGATAAATTCTTGCAGTGCTGCTGGTGCTAAGAGACAATATCGCCAGCAAGGAGCTAATGTCCTTAATGGGTGGAGAGGAAAAAGGAAATATTGGAAAGAAGAGACTCATGACTTGCATAATAAAACTGCAGCACTGAGAACAGCACGGTGGTGCAATGGGTTAGCACTGCTGCCTCACGGCGCCGAGCTCCCAGGTTCGATCCCGGCCCTGGGTCACTGTCCATGTTGAGTTTGCACATTCTCCCAGTGTTTGCATAGGTTTCGCCCCCAGAATCCAAAGTTGTGCAGGGTAGGTGGATTGGTCACACTAAATTGCTCCTTAAATGGAAAAAATGAATTGGGTACTCTAAATTTATAGAAAAAAAAATTAACTGCAGGAGAGAGTTTTAGTGAGATGATGAGACAGGGGAGCAGCAGCATATCACATTGCTCCTGGATCTGCCATTCAATAAGATTAGGACTGATCTGACCATGGTTTCATCTTCACTTTGCTGCCTGTTCCCCATAACACTTTACGTCCCTATAGTTCAAAATTCAATGACTCACCTCCACAGGTCTCTGGATGGAAAATTCCAAAAGATTTACGACACATTGAGGAAATCTCCCTCATCTCGGTCTTAAATGGGAGATCATTTATTCTGAACCTATGTCCCCTAGTTTGACATTCCCACACAAGGAAAAATATCCTCTCAGCATTTATCCTGTTAAGCCCCATCAGAATCTAATATGCTTCAATAAGATTCTCTCAGTCTTCTAAATTCCAAGTGTAGCCCAACCTGCTCAACCTTTCTCATAAAACAACCCCTTCAGTCCAGCAATCAACCTAGTGAACATCCTTTGAACTGTCTCCAATAAAAGTATATGCCTCCTTAAATAAAGGGACCAAATGAACATAGTATTCTGCATGGTCTTATCAATGCCTTGTCCAGTTGCAGCAAGACTTCCCTACTTTTATACCCCATCCCCCTTGAAATAAAGGGTAACATTTCATTTCCCTTCCTAATTACTTGCTGTATCTGCTTTGTTCTGTGTACAGGCTATCCAGATCCATGTGCACTGCAGCATTCTCTCTCCATTTAAATGTTTTCCTTTCAATCAAAGTGGATGACCTCACTTTCCCCACATTAAACTCTATCTGCCAAACTTTAGTCTAAGTCACCTTGACTTTTTGTCTTGGTTACAACTGATAGTGATAAGTTGGATAGTGAGCTCATTGTTAGAGCCCAAACCCAACATAAGCAGAGTTAATCTATTACAATTTACTTTCCAGATGCTGCATTCCATAGAACAGAAGTTTTCTACAAATATTTTCTCCCCCCTCTCCTGTCTCAACTGCAACTAATCACTGGGAATGGTAAGAGGTTGAAGTACTTTCCATTCTCTGCAGTATTTTCTTCCTTTAGTTCCTTCAACGGACTATGCACAAGACCCACCAGCCTTGAAACTTGTGTATTGCAAACTCCTGATTAATAATTCTATAAAACACAGCTACATTTAAAGTAGATGGATACTACTCTTTAAAATGAAAACTGAGACATAGGAATCTAGTTAAGTCTACATCAAAATAGATCATAGCAGTGAGTGTTAACCTGGAGTTCATAGGCAATGAGCAAAATTAGAATTGAAACAAAAACTAACACAGCAAAATGAAATTAAATTTTAGCTAGGCTAGTGCAGTCACAAATCTCGGAATTAACTAAAACAGAGATAAGCTGCAGAACATGGAGTTTTGAATTTAAACATTAATTTTGGTCCCTGAGTTTATTAATTTGCATAGATTCCAAGCTGATTGGTGTCATCATTCACCAAAAATAGCCTTTCTCAAACTCAACCACAAATTCAAACAGAGCAACATAACTTACAAGAAAAATAAGTGCAAATAGACTCATGTTGCCCAAGTTATATCTAATTCATTACCACAAATGTTTTTCAGACAGTGGAGTTAAAATGGATGAAATGGCTTTCCTCAGACTTGCTTGTGTTGTTGGGAAGATGTTTGGGGTGGGGTGGGGGTGTATTTTTACAGTTAAAACAGAATGACTCCATATTTCCCTTCACCAATTTGTGATGCATTATTGTACAGATTTTTAAATTCAACTTAAACCCCCTTCCTTGAAAACAAATCTTTCATTGAAATAGATTCCCTTTTGTTAACAGGTGACATGTTAGCTGAATACTTTACCCCCATATTATACAACTGAGGTACTGGGAGGAGCTCTGTTCATTGTGCAATCCAGGTTATGTCATTTTGATGCAAAATGATTCTCAGTCAAACTAACCAAGGATTCCTTAGTTAGACACAGTTCCGTTGGTGTAGTCAGCATTCCAGTACCTTATCCTACCATTAGGCAGTCAAATCCAGAGTGTATCTCAAATGCACTTAGATTATATCTAAGTGATTAGTTAAACCTGCCCTCAACTGTATGCACATCAATGCAATTTCAACTGCATATTGATCAGGAGCTTGAAGCCTAGCTCACTGTCTCTTCCCTAATTTTGAAGTTGCAAGATCAGCTGAAGGGCCGTTGCTGCTGCCCTAGTTAACCTCATTAGTTTCCTTGTGAAGACCATCAATTCTATCAACTTACCAAATAGATGGAAGCATTGAATTTTGGAGAACATAAGTTCTGTCCAGAAACAAGAAGATACTCCTAATCATGATCTAGAAGATAAATAAACTAGTAAATAAATGAACATTTTAAAATCATTGCAAAATATTTGGATAAAATCACATCTTCAGTAATCTATATGCAGTAAACGGAGGAAACTGTTCACTGTGCCACAACTGAGGGCTAGTTTCTTTAAAATTATACATCTGGAGTTGCTCCAATGATCTAGCAGCAAAAGGTGCTGCCCCTGGGGATGCACAAAGTGTACATAAAACAAGTTCTCAGGTTGAATCCATCAAGGGAAAGCAGTCAGTCATGATTCAGACATCTGATGTCTACCGTGACCAATTGTGGAAAGCAGAAATTGACTGAGGGCAGTTGAGACCCAGTGCTGATGCTCGCCATCTGAGGACTGGCCATTTAGCCGAAGTAATAAAAAAGGTACTTTCCGGTGTAAAGTACATATTAGATAAACAATTATTTTCCATAAAACACATTTTTTGGGTATCCCAAGATAGCTGACATTAAGCTGGAGGGATCAAGAATGAAAATGCACAAAAGCTGCACTGAAGGGGTCAATATTAAGGAGTTTTTTGAAGTCAGGGCAGCAGGAGAGTTACAGAGGGAAACAAAGTGGCTGAAGGAGCACTACCAATGGCAAAGAAAACATGGCTGGTTTTGACACATGATCGGTTAAAACCATGAAGGCTCAAAGCCATAAAATTTGAAAATGCTGTGTGAAGCATGGGAGTTTGGGAAGGCCTGGGATGATTGAAAAGTTGGATGTTGAGTTTATAAGTCGAAGTTTCATAGAATTAGAATTTACAGTGCAGAAGGAGGCCATTTGGCCCATTGAGTCTGCACCAGCCCTTACAAAGATCGCCCTACTGAAGCCCACGTATCTACCCTATCCCCATAACCCAGCAACCCCCACTTAACCTTTTAGGACACTAAGGGCAATTTAGCATGACCAATCCACCTAACCCGCACATCTTTGGACTGTGGGAGGAAACCGGAGCACCCGGAGGAAACCCACGCACACACGGGGAGAACGTGCAGACTCCACACAGACAGTAACCCAGCCGGGAATCGAACCTGGGGCCCTGGAGCTGTGAAGCAATTGTGCTAACCACTATGCTACCGTACTGCCCTTATGGCATACTGGATGACTTTGAATATTACAAGTGCTATAGATAGACAAGTCAGCCATGAGACCGCTGGAGGAGCCAGTCACAAGGTTTAAAATACAAGCATTAGAATTTCAACTGCAGAAAAAGGGCAGGAAGAGAGATGTTATATCAGAAGTAGAAAAAGGTGTTAATGCTGACAGATTGAATGTAATGTTAGGACACGAATTTGAGGTCAATTCTGCAACCACGAGGTCAAGCCTGGTGGAGACTTTGGCTGGATACACACAGACGTTTGTAGCAGCCAAAAGAAACGGCTTAAATTTGAAAGTATCAAACTGCTGCAAATTTTGGTTTCAATATATGAAAGACTATTGTAGATTTACAATGAGAGCAGCGATGACGGCAATTTTTAAAATGTCGTGATCAAGTTATAATACTGTGGATCATGTGACTGGCATCAAGGTGGTTGGGTGCTGGAGATCAAAAGTGCGATGGGTTTTGCAAGAAATATTTATCAACGCTGGTCTAAGGAAGGGCAGAGATTTAGCACTACCCAGCAGAACAAAAAAAATGTAAGAAGCTGGTTAAGACCAAACCTCCAAGTATCTTGTGCCCAAGTTGTAGTCCCCAGATCTAACCTGTCACTTGGTTCAGCAGCTATCTTCAGTGGCCTCAAATCTGCTGTCCAAATGCTGGAAACTGCCCGTCAAGCAACTGTATATTAAACTCGGCATTGGGGAATGGAACATAGTCCTACCTTTTCAGATTGATTTTCAGATCAGCCACATATGGTATAACATTGGGTAGCAGCGGGGGATCCCTAAAAATGCTCTGCCATGCCCGATTCCTCTCCCGAACTGCAATAAGAAATGTTCATTGTCCCTACTGATTTTCAAATTAATCTGCCTTTCTATTTAGTGTTGAAGTGCACAGTAACAATCAGAAACTGATTGAAAAATGCCCACAACTATTCATTTCCCAATGGCTCAATTTAAGCTTTAGAACCATGACTGCTGTCTTAGAAAACTAGAAAGATACCAGTCTTCAGCCAAGGGATTCAAGAACTAATTACCTTCATATCAGAAGTGAAATATGACAAAAATTGAAAAACGAGCAGAATCATTACTGCTTCCAGGTGAATTTCTACACAATACATAAAATACATTTTTGAAAACAAACAGTTCTTCCATACATATTCTTGCATACTATTTTTTACTGAAATATGTACCTCAATTTAATTGTGACCATACTTACCATTTGTCTGCAATGGTCCTGCCAGCATTTATCTATTTTCTTTAGAAACAGGACACTATCTAAGGAATCTGTAAAGAAACGGTTAAAGAAAACTGAAAGTGCAAAGTTAGTTCTGCAATGCATCAAGGAAAGCAAATTTCTTTCGCATACATTCTACACCAAGGAAATGTTTTAAAACTCATTAAAATAATTTATCTACATTTGTTAGCCCCACTTAACATTTTTACCTTCCACTTAAGTCCCCACACAGCTTAATCAATGAAGGAAGTTTGGTGAGCTCTGGTCTTTACAGAGTGTTCTTAAGGTGCATCTAGGACGAACCACCATTTTTCCTGTTGTCGAATCTCTATCCATATCACTAAATCAATCATATATACAAATTTCGGAATCAAAATGTGTGCACATGGGGGTCTGTGCAGAGGGAGAATAGATAAGACCCCATGTGTACAAAACACTCAGTAAATTGAACGTTTCAGAAATTGGCAGAATCAATTTAAAGTCTGTGGAAACATTCTGAAGATATATTGCTGCTGCACTTGTAATTTAGTAGTAGGGTTCAACAGTATGCAAAAACATGTATATACACGAAGTTTAAATAAAAGTGCTGACTAATATGGAATAAACCCAGGATGTTGTCAAATGCTGCACAGCCAATAAATTCCTTCCGAGATGTAGACAATGCTGTTTTACAGGCACAATGATTTACAAATAGCACGGACATCCAACAGAAAATTAGATGAACAACCGGATAATCCGTTAGTGGTAATGGCTGAAGCATGAATGTTGGCCAGGATCAAGAGATCCTGCTCTTCAAAAAAGCCTGCTCTTCAAAAAAGTGGCATGTGGTACTACACATTGACACCGTATGCAAATGTTTTGATGGCAAGGAGAATTCGAACCTTGGCTGAGCTCCAACTAGATTTCCCCTCAGCAACCCACGGCTGAGGAAGAAAATCAATGACAGTATACACTGCTTTGAAAGTAAACCGTTTTTCAACAATGTGATTTGTTGAACAAACTATAGTTTACAGAATTTTCCATGTGTTTTTCTCAACCATGTGGCTTTTCGGAAACAATGTCACTCTCCAAGTTACAAGAACAAATCTGGAAGAAAAGCATAGCCCGATTGAACGTAATCAACTATTTTCAGATAGGTAAAAAGGCTATTTTAATGTAAGTATTAAAGCCCAGTTTTAATACCCATTTTAAAATAAGTACTCATAACCTTTGGTCATGACAAAATGCAGTACTTAAACAGAAGCACAAAAGCCTGACACGTCCACAAACTAATTGGAGTTAAAAACAACATTTCTGCTGACAATATGAACAAACTATTGTTCAAATTAACAGATTTCAAAGTTAGTTTCATATTAAGAAATGAACTGTACCAATAGTCAAGGTCGAAATAAGCACCATAGCAATATTGAAGACACCATTGTTCAGAATATGGATAAAGTAAAGCCAGCAGAAAACCAGTCTTGATAACAGCACAAAATCGCATTCCACAGCGTACACAAATATTCAAACATGAACATTCAGAACTTTTGTTGCACATTAAGGATTGACAGTTAACCAACAAATCAAATGTATTTGATTCTCACCCAAACCAATTAGGACAACTCAGAGGTGTAGACAGATGGCTTCAGACTGATAAAAATTCTCTTTAAACATGAAAAAATTGAAAATCGCTTATTGTCACGAGTAGGCTTCAATGAAGTTACTGTGAAAAGCCCCTAGTCGCCACATTCCGGCGCCTGTCCAGGGAGGCTGGTACGGGAATCGAACCGTGCTGCTGGCCTGCTTGGTCTGCTTTAAAAGCCAGCTATTTAGCTCAATGAGCTAAACCAGCCCCTGGTGGGGGGGGGGGTCCGCACAGCCATTTCTATTCCGGGATTACTCTATATTTTGATCTAACTATTCGCTATCTCTATTTTCATATTTTTACTTTTCCACTCTAACTCTTGAAGTTCATGCAAGCTGTTTTGCCGTAAGCAAGAAACCATTTCTGTATTATTTTGAAAGTTAAATTGTTTTATAAATTACTTCTCTTTAAGTCCTTTGCCCGCAGGGCTTTATTGAGAATAGATTTAAGTTTCTCTCAATTGTAATCAAGTGTAGGCAATAAAAGATTCTTATTTGCATCCGAGACGTTTAACTCAGAGTTTTAGTGTTGCGAGACTTCACGAGATCCACATGGTAGGTCTCTACACCCATGTCCAAAAAATGCTGAGTCGAGGGCACCACAGTGGCTAGCACTGCTGCCTCCCAGCGCCAAGGTGCCAGGTGGAGTTTTCAAATCCTCCCCGTGTTTGCATGGGTTTCACCCCCACAACCCAAACATGTGCAGGTTAGGTGGATTGGCCAAGCTAAATTGCCCCTTAATTGGAAAAAATGATTTGAGTACTCTAAATTTCAGAAAAAATGTTGAGTCAGCAAGATAAAATTAAGGAAGGTCAGAAAGAGAGAAAAGGCTGTTTAGAATGGGGCATATGGAGCACTAGAGGGCGAGAATAGAGATAGATGAACATGGAGTTACTCTGCGCCAATTCAAGACAGTTGCCATTGCCAAGTCAGGGAAGCCATTTAACAGTGTACAGCTACGCGTCCATTGCTATGCTCTCACTAACATACAAGATAATAATAATCTAATCTTTATTAGTGTCACAAGTAGGCTGACATTAACACTGAAATGAAATGACATGGGAATGGGTGCGGCTGCACAAGCTAAATCTGGCCCAACTAGTGGACCAAATTAAGGGTGATTTTCGTAGGTGGGACACGCTCCCGCTGTCACTAGCCGGGAGGTGCAGACGGTGAAGATGACGGCCCTTCCGAGATTCCTGTTTGTGTTCGCGTGTCTCCCCATCTTTATTCCGTGGTCCTTTTTTAAACGGGTCAACAAAGTGATCACTGGCTTTGTATGGGCGGCAAGACCCCAAGAGTAAGGAGGGGGATGCTTGAGCGGAGCCGGGGAGAGGGTGGGCTGGCGCTGCCAAACTTCTGTAACTATTACTGGGCGGCGAATATAGCCATGATCAGGAAGTGGGTGGTGGGGGGAGGGTCGGCATGGGAGTGTATGGAGGCGGCTTCATGGAAGGGCTCCAGCTTAGGGGTGTTGATAACGGCGCCTCTGCCGTTCCCACCGGCATGGTACTCCACCAGCCCCGTGATGGTGGCGGCCCCGAGAGTCTGGGGGCAGTGGAGGAGGCATGTGGGAGCAGAGGGAGCATCAGTCTGATCTCCAATCTGTAATAATCACCGGTTTGCCCCGGAAAGGATGGATGGGGACTCCGGAGCTGGCAGAGAGCAGGGATTGAGAGGATGGGGAAATTTTTATAGAGGGGAGCTTTCCTAGCTTGAGGGAGCTGGAGGAGAAATTTGGATTGACGAGGGGAAACAAAGTCACAGTTCTTCACAAATGCTGACAAATTGGTATCATTGCATCAGCTGAAGCCGTTGAACGGACTGTTAACCTTAATCAAATTGTAACCCCCTTCCCCAGCCATACAAATAAAAAATACTAGTTATCACTTAACCAGTTAGGACACCATACCTAGAAACTGAGTTTTTCTCACAATAGCCTTTCTCCCTCACACCGAAGACAAAAGATAAGTTTATTACACTTGTTCTATTTATTATATATGGAACTCGGTGAATTTGATTTGTATAGCAAATATGGCTTTATCCAAAAACTTTACTGATTAGATAAATTAAAGGATATTCTCTGAACTGGTGAATTTGAGCTTTGATATGATCCTCACAGACTTGTCTCAGCTGTTTGTATAAATTTGCCGATACTTTATAAGAACAGAGGTTCTCAACAGCCTAAAACAGAAAAAAAGTAAATGTCACACAAGGAAAATGTGAACAGTAACTAACAGTCAATTGTGCTAGCCAAAAGAATACATTCCTTGCAGCTGCATAAATTTTGGGCGCGGTGAATTTTCATCCTTTGTGCTCTCCCAAAAGTGCAAACAAGAAGCAAGCCCTAAAATAGGTTCCCAACCAGACCACTTTGCAGGCATCAGCAGACTACTTGACTATTTAGCTAAGAATCTAACTTAGATAATAAGAGTAGCCCATCATTCAATAAGATGGCTGATCAGACCTTGACATTACTCCATTTTGCTGCCTGTTCCCCATAACCTTTGACTCTCCAGGCGTTCAAGGAAATGTCTACCTCAATCTTGAATACATTCATATGAATAGAGAATTGGTTAACTGACAGGAAATAAATGGGTTATTTCTAATATGGAAAACTGTTAACTAGTGGGTGCCACAGTGATTAGTACTGGAGCCTCAAGTATTTGCAACATATATTAATGATGTGATGAATGTCAAAAACTGTTGTACATGATATTTTGTTATACGATTATTATTAAAAACCCTGGGTTAAGGGCAGCACGGTGGCCTAGTGGTTAGCACAACCGCCTCACGGCGCTGAGGTCCCAGGTTCGATCCCGGCTCTGGGTCACTGTTCGTGTGGAGTTTGCACATTCTCCCCGTGTCTGCGTGGGTTTCGCCCCCACAACCCAAAAATGTGCAGAGTAGGTGGATTGGCCACACTAAATTGCCCCTTAATTGGAAAAAATAATTGGCTAATCTAAATTTAAAAAAAAAACCCTGGGTTCAAATATATACAGGCAGTATGTCTGCTAAGGCTGTGATTAATGAGTGGTAACAGGTAACCATTGCTTTTAACCATTTACATAGATACAGAGTGATGGCTAATGGGACATTGTTTTGATTTTGGAGGTTGCCTGGTGTGTAGATAATTGAACTTAGTCCTAGCTTAGTAGGCCATGGTACATCTTAGTGGGAGGATGCCTGCGATTCCCATCCTCGATGTTTCATCCACTGTTTCCCCCAAATTAGGATGCCTTATGTTTGGGATACAAAAATGATGTAATTAACAGGAGAGCCAGATCAGTCTGTAGCTTTGCCAGTTTTGCCATGGGGTTTTGAGTTGAACAGAGGTCTCTTCCGCTTGCTCTAGAAAGGGTCTCTCCAAAAAGGTCTCCACACAGAGCAGTAAGTAAACTTGATTTGTTAACTTAACTGGCATTTGAACTATATTGAATTGCTTGATTGGAATGTATGTAGTGACGTGCAGGGCATAAATTTAAGTGTTCTGCTTATTTAAGAACAGTTTAACTGATAATTGAAAGTTATTTATTTCACGGTGGCACGAGAAGTGGCAAGCACTGCTACCTCCCAGTGCCAGGGACCCTGGTTCAAGTCCAGCCTTGGGTGACTGCATATGTGGAGTTTGTACATTTTCCCTGTGTTTGCGTGGATTTCCTCCGGGTGAACCGGTTTCCTCCCACAGTCCAAAGATGTGCAGGTTAGGTGGATTGGCCATGATAAATCTGCCCCTTAGTGTCCAAAATGTTGGGTGGGGTTATTGGGTTACAGGGCTAGGATGGGGATGTGCACCTAGATAGGGGTGCTCTTTCAGAGGGTCGGTGCAGACTTGATGGGCCTAATGGTCTTCCTTTGCACTGTAGGGATTCCGTGTTAATGTGGTTAATTTTGTGCTTGCTTTAACATAAAAGACACCTACCGGTCAGTGTTATCACTCCCGGGATGAAATATCTTTTCCGCAGTTTTACAAATTGCAAAATGTTCCGATTTCTTGATCGGGATCCTCACAAAAATTGGGGTCTTGTCCGGTATCCTAACAATGACTTTGATGAATGGGTAAATTGTAGCCAAATTTGCTGACAATACAAAGGCAGGTGGGAGAGCCACAGAGGCTACAATGGGATATAGATTGGTTTAGTGAGTGAGCACCAGTTTGGCAGATGGAGTAGAATATGTGAAGATGTGAGAAGATCCACTTTGGTAGGAAGAATTGCACAATACTACAGAACAGTCGGATCAGGCTGTCCTTGTCCATGAATTACAAAATATTAGCATGCAAGGACAACCAGTAATTAGGAAGGCAAATGGGATAATGGTCTTAATTGCAAGGGGGAATGAAAGAAAGAAAGTCTTGCACAACTGTACAAAGCGTTGCTAAGACCACACCTGATGTACTACATAAAATTCTGATTTCCTTATTTAAGGAGAGATATACTTGCATTGTTCAGTCCAGAGAAAGTTCACTAGTTTGAATCCTGGAATTAAACAGTTATCTTAAGGTTAAGCAGGTTAGGCCCATAATGACTTGAGTTTCGAAGAATGAGAGAGGATCTTATTAAAATATATACGGGTTTGGGGCAGCACGGTGGCGAAGTGGTTAGCATTGCAGCCTCATGGCACCAAGGTTCCATGTTCGATCCCAAGAAACTGTGGCGTTTGCATTCTCCCCGTGTTTGCGTGGGCTTCGCCCCCCACAACCCAAAGATTTGTTGGATAGGTGGTTTGGCCACCATAAATTGCAAAAACCAATTGGGTACTGTAAATTTATTTTTAAAATTAAAAAAAATATATATATATTATTATATACACGGTTTTGATGGAGCTTCACTGGGTTGATGCTGAGAGGGTGCTTCCCTTTATGACCAATTTAATACACGTTTTAGAATATATGTGGTCATCCATTTAAGACAGAGATGACAAGGAATTCTATCAAGTGTCATGAATCTTTGGATTTCTCGATCCGAGAGCAATGGAGACTGAGTAATTGAATATGTTTAAGAATAAGACAGGTTCTTGAACTATACGGAGGTCCAAGTTTATGAGGAACTGGAAGGAAAAGTGGAGGTGAGGCAAAGCCCGATTAGCCACGATTGCATTGAATGCAGAGCAAAGGGCAGCTCAGTGGCAAGCACTGCTGCCTCACTGCACTGAGGAACCAGGTTCCATCCCAGCCCCGGGTTACTGTTCATGTGGCGTTTGCACATTCTCCCAGTGTCTGCGTGGGTCTCACCCCTCCAACCCAAAAAAGATGTGCAAGTTAGGTGAATTGGCTATACTAAATTGCGCCTTAAATGGAAAAAAATAATTGGGTACTCCAAATTTCTTTAATTAAAAAAAAAAGACTAGCAGAGCAAGTTTGAAAGACCATATACATAGAAAATAAAGCAGGCCATTTGGCACTTCAGGCCTGCTCTGCCATTCATTATGACCATGACTGAACGAGTTCAATATCCTGATCGCACCTTCCCCCATAACCCTTCATCCCTCTAGCCCCAATTGCTATATCTAATTCCTTCTTGAAATTACCCAATGTTTTCACCTCAAGTAAGTTTTGTAATAGTGAATTCCACAGATTCGCCACTCTGGGTGAAAAAATTTCTCCTCACCTCAATTCTAAAAGGTTAACTCCTTATCCTCAAACTATGACCCCTAGTTCTGGTTTCTCCCACCATCAAGAACATTCTTTCTGAATCTACCCTGTCTAATCCATTGCCTACGCCTGGTCCTATTTCCCATGTTCTTATCTTGCATTGCAATGTTATCTTCTTTTCCTTTACATCTATCATTCCAAAATGTTGAGTACCCCTGAATATTCTGTTCTCAGCACAAGTCATCTTGCAATAATGTCCTCTATAATGGCCATCCTTTCATACCAATTTAATTCAATTTGCACTACCAATTAATCATCTTGTTACGAACACTGCTGCTTCAGCCTTTACTTCTGTCTTTTTATCGTTTCTCCTAGTGTGACCCCGTTTGCTGGTGCACTCATGTTTTCATACACTGCAAAGTGGGAGGGTCGCCCTCTGTCACTGGCTGGTTGGGTACAGGCGTTTAAAATGAATGTGATGCCACGATTCCTGTTTATTTTCCAATGCTTGCCGATTTGCCTGCCAAAGGCAATTTTTAGAGTTTGAAGGGGTGATTACCGTGTTCATATGGGGAGGGAAGGTGGCCAGAATTAGACAGGTGCTACTACAGAGAGGAAGGCAGGCAGGGGGTTTAAGTCTTCCGAACCTGATGCACAATTACTGGGTGGAGAATGTGGAGAAGGTACGGAGCGGAGTCAGAGGGGTTGATTCCAATGGGTCAGAATGAAGAAGAGTTTGTGTAGGGGGTCTGGATTCAAGGCGCTAGCAACAGCACCACTCCCGACAGCCCCGGGGAGTTACTAAGGGAGTCAGATAGTAATAGCTTCGTTGAGAATTTGGAGGCAGCTTCGCCAGCACTTTGGGTTGGGGGCAGGGTCAAGGGAAATGTCGATTGGGTGGAACCATAGATTTGAGCCAGGGAAGTGGGATGGAAATTTTGGGAGATGGGAGGAGAAAGGAATTAGGGTACTAAGGAGGTGCTGACGACAGGGGACTGCAGAAGGGGGTAGTATCAGCGGTTTACGGTGCTATTTTGGAAGAGAAGAAGGCACCACTGGAAGGGATCTAAGCAAAGTGGGAGGAAGAGTTGGGCGAGGATATGGAGGAGGGGTTCTGGTGTGAAGGTGCTACAGGAGAGTGAATGCCTCCCCCTCATGCACGAGGCTAATACAGCTGAAGGTGGTATATAGAACACACCTCACAGGGCGAGGATGAGGGGATGTAAACACCAATTTACAGGCCAATAAAATCAGCCTGTAGCTTATTTCTCCGTGCTGGTAGTTTAATATAATTACATATAAAACACCTGTAAATTGTAAACTTCTAATCTCAGTGGATTAGAATCTATTTTTCTTACACAGGCCAAGACAGCACAGATTAGCAGGCTGTTCTGACTGGCAAGTGCATAATTTCGGAGTTCTTTTCTGCTTTCACGCATACTTTTCACGAGTGATCAGGAGATTTTCTGCTAAATTCACTAAATTATAGGCTTCAATTTGACCCTGAAGAGCTATTGACAATGATGGAAATGTACTTTACCAATACTCAGCACCTTCAAAGGAGAGGGGAAAATGTTTTGTTTCCTCTCGGGAGATGGGTAATAATACATGTAAAGTTGGCAGCAAACGTAGCAAACTAAGAAGCATACAAATCATTGTCGGTGCCTCTGTTTTCAAAATAATCTTACGCCACTACATATAAAACAAAACCATGCTCTGTTCTATTACCTGATAAAGTTCCTCCAAATTGTATTTGATTGAGATGCTCTTCTGAATTGCTTCTACGGCTTCTTTCAGTTTTTGCCAAGTTTCATTGGTGTAATTATCAGGTAATTTAGGTTTATCTGCAATTGAAAATGCTGCACTGTATTAGAGTTCATTGGAATACAGAGTCAGAAAACTTAACATAGAAAATTGGAGGTGGTCATTTGGCCTTTTCGGGCCTGTTCCACCATTCAATACGATCTTAGCAGATCCTCCAACTCAATCCATACTGCCGTTTTCTCTCCATACCCCTTGATGTCTTTAGAGTCAAGAACTATTTGTTTCCTTTAAAATATATTCAGTGACTCGGCCTTCATAGCCTTCTGTGGTAGACAATTCCATAGGTTCACCACCAAGTGATAAGATTTCTCTTATCTCAGTCCTAAATGGCCTACACTGCACCCCGAGATTGTGACCATTTGTTCTAGATCTCCCCAGTCAGAGGAAACATTATCACTGCATCCCTATCAGAATTCTACATATTTCAATTAGATCCACTCTTCATTCTTCTGAACTACAGATACATTCGACCAAATTACGACAATCCGGCCATCCCGAAAATCAGCCTGGTGAATGTTCGTTGCACTCGCTCTATATCTTCTTTATATCTTAGAATCATAGAATTTACTTTTCTCAGATAATGTTACTACACCCTGGACTTGTGCACGGTCAATTCTAGCCCCACTTGGCGCAGATTCACAACACAGGCAAAATTAGATTTATTAATACCCGTGACTTTGGTTGAGGTAAATTGACCACAGTCATTGGGTTTGTGAAAAATGTAAACACCTTTTATTAGCAGTAATTATAGTAGACAGGGCAGCACGGTGGCGCAGTGGTTAACACTGCTGTCTCACGGCGCCATGGTCCCAGGTTCGATCTCGGCTCTTAGTCACTGTCCGTGTGGAGTTTGCACGTTCTCCTCGTGTTTGCATGGGTTTTGCCCCCACAACACAGATGTGCAGGGTAGGTGGATTGGCCACGCTAAATTGCCCCTTCATTGGAAAAAACTAATTGGGTATTCTAAATTTTAAAAAGTAATTATGACAAAAAAAAGACAAGAGGCTATCTACTATCTGATTCCCAACCCCCCACACTCACGAGAGGGAAAAGGGTGGCTGAGGGGTAAAAATATAGTAAACGGATAAGGATTTTTGATTCAGATGAATAACCTCCAGTTAATTTCTTTCTCAGGTAGGCCTTCAGTTAATTACTCTATTTTCCTTCAGCTTGTAATGATCTTCACTGCAGTCTCACAGAAACAGCAGGCAACCAGCAGCAGAGAGGGGGAGAAAACACAGCTCCTCTTCCTTCGGGTGTCTAGAAGGTTCGGGCAAGGTATCTATTTTTTTGTGCAGATTCAGGATTATTGCAAGTTTACAGCAAGGATGTGTCGGGCACGCACTGGTTGTAGAACAACAAAGCAGTTCTTTGGAAAGCAGGACTAAAAATAATAAACATAAAATAAAAAGAAATGGGAACAAAAGAAATAAACAAAAACGACTTACAATAAGGACACCAAAACTGCAATACACAATACTTCAGATGCAGTCTCATTAAGACTCTGTACAGCTGCAATAAGATATCTTTGCACCCGTACTCAAGCCCTCTTGTAATGAAAACCAAACATACCATTTGCCTTCTGAACTGCTTGCTGCACCTCCATGAACTTCGCAGTTTTTTAAAACTATAATTTCTTTAGACAGGTGAAGCTCCCAGCCCTGATGGATTCCTCATTGAGTTTTATAAAAAATTTGCACGACACCTGATCTCTTTAATATTAGCTATGTTCAAGGACTCCTTTGTCCTCCTGGGCTTTGTTGCCCATTACATTTGTGCGAGCCTATTTTTTCCTAATCCTAAAGGACAAGGATCCTACAGAATGTGGGTCGCTTAACCTATCTCACTTTTGAATGCAGATGCTAAATTACTCTCAATTTTGCTGGCATGGAGATTGGAGCCCTGCCTCCCCAGAGGTGATCTCAGAAAACCAGCAGGCTTCGTCAAGGGTCAGCCAATGTCCGTCGGCTGTTAAATATTGTCATTGCCCCCATTCAAATATTGTCGTTTTCCCCCTCTCAAATGCCGGAACCTAATGATCGTTTCCATGGACGCTGGAAAAACGTTTGACAGGGCGGAGTGGGGATCTCAGAGATTCTTGGGAAGTTTGGGTTTGGGCAAAATTTCAAATGTTGGATTTGTTTATTGTATAGGGCCCTACTGCTAGTGTTCACATGAATACCTTGAGCTCGGGTTATTTTCCGTTGAATATCGATATAAA
The DNA here is from genome assembly GCF_902713615.1 of Scyliorhinus canicula. NCBI lineage: Eukaryota > Metazoa > Chordata > Chondrichthyes > Carcharhiniformes > Scyliorhinidae > Scyliorhinus > Scyliorhinus canicula. The sequence continues at coordinate 42,858,169 of NC_052162.1, read as the reverse complement.
GCAGGGATGTGCATCTTCTCCGCTTCTATTTGCTTTAGCAATTGAACTGCTGGCCATGGCATTAAGATCTTCCTGAAAGTGTAAGGGGCTAAATAAGTGATTGCGGGAGCATAGGAGTCCTTGTTTGCAGATGATCTGCTCCTGAGGAAGGAGCAGTGCTCCGAAAGTTAGTGATTTTAACCTGGTGTTGTAAGACTTCTCACTGTCTTTATATTTATATTACGGACTCAGTTTCCACTATGGATGAGATAATGAAGCTACATAGAAGTTTTGGCTCCTTCTCTGGGTGAAAGTTAAATTTGGATAAGAGCGAATACTGTCCAGTTAACCCCAGGAAGGGGGGCCTATCTGGGGATGTTGCATTTTTGCCTAGCTGGATCTAGCTTTCATTATCTGGGAGGCCCATGATTGGACCTCACTCCATAAATTAAATTATGCTAGCCTGGTGAATCTGACTTGCAGAAGTGGGATAACCTTGCCAGATTCTTGACAGGCAAGGTTAGGACTATTAAAACGGAATGTCCTCACAAGGTTTTCATTTCTTTTTCAGCGTCTTTCCACTTTTCTTCTCAAATTCTTCTTTGTCAGTCAACAAATTAATGTCTTCTTTTATTTGGGTGGGCAAGAACCAAGGATCCAAAGGGTGTTGCTCCAGAGAAATAGACAGTCACGTGGTTTAGCTTTACCCAATTTGTTATTTTTTTTTTAAATCGGGCTGCCAATGTTGAGAAAGTACTGGGATGGCAAAGTGATCGGAGTTCTATATGGGGGCAAATAGAGGAGAGTTCTTGGAGAGGTTCTAGTTTGAGTGCTTTAGTAACGGCTTTGTTTCCGTTCTGTCAGATTTTCTTCGAATCGATAGTGGTGCCCACCCTGAAAATCTGGAAGAAGTTCAGACAGCAATTTAAATTTAGATCTAGATCGTTGTTGGCCCCTATCTGCAGTATTCATCTCTTTGTGCCAGTGGGCTTCAACTTGATGCTTAGGTCATGGCAGGGAAGGGGTTTGGAGACCTAATCATGAAGGAAAGGTCTGCCAGCTTTGAAGAGCTTTCGGTAAAATTTCAACTCCCTGTGCCCAACTTGTTTTGATATTTCCAGGGATATTGGGGGAGGGGAGGTATTTCAGCTATCTACAGCCAGATCCGATCAGCGAAGTCAACTCCGTTGAATGAGCTGAAGGTGAAATGGGAGGTGTGAATTGGGTCGAAATCTGGATGAGGGGGTGTGGAGTGAGGCTCTTCATAGGGTCAACTCCATGCCTTCCTGTGCTCAGCTTAGTCCTGTTCAAGTTGATGCACAGGACTCATCTGACCAAGGAGAGAATGAGCGAGTTTTTGTTTTCAGGAGAAGGGGTCTTTCTAAGATGGCAGCCATTCAATTCTTTTTTTTAAAGAGTTAGTCACTGGCAATTGTTAAGGGGGTTTTACATTAATCCTTACGGCTGGATGCGTTGATTGCTGATTGTGCTCTTTTTACATTTCAACTTGGAAGCATCTGATTTATATTATACTATTTTGTTACAATGAAAAAGTTTTCAATAAAAATATTTCTCCTGGTGGACTCCTCGTACTTCACCTTAAGTGGTATCACTTCATTTGAGCTTATATACATACATGAATGACAGCATGTTTGATGGATGGTGTACAAGGACACTCGGGTCTCTTTATACATCACCATTTAAATAATACGCTGCCACTCTGTTCTTCCTACGAAGTGGATAACTTCACACCACTTCACGTTATATTGCATCAGCCATGAATCTGACCATTCACTCAATTTGTCGAAGCAGCCTTTAAGCCTCTGGCAAGTTCAGCAAATGCTCTCAGAAACATGTTTAAGTTTGAAGAGAGATGAAACAAATAAAAGTGCACGGTTTCCACAAATAACAAAACTTGGCACTGCAGAAAATCTGTCAATTAAGGAGCAAAACAGAGGGTCCCTTTATGTTGAATGATTATTCATTTTCAGTCACTCCCTCCCCATCCAATCTGTTCCCTTGCATTTCTAACCATCTGAAAGGCATTCACGTTTGTTAAATGATAGTACATCAGCATGCGCAAACCTCCAGTCTTATTACACAAGAAATAGATGAGTAGAAGACCATATGACCGGTTGAGCCTACTCCGCCATTCAACATCATGGCTGATCTTGGGCTTCAACTCCACTTTCCACCCATTTTCCCATGTCCCCGGAGTCCCATAGACTAAAAAACTCTGTCTCAGCCTAAAACGCATTCAATGATGGAACATTTATAACCCTCTGGGGGTAGAAAATTCCCAAGATTCACAACCCGAGGAGTGAATTTCTCCTCATTGCAGTCCTAAATAATTAGCCCCTTATCCCAAGACTGTGCCCCCATGTTTTCGATTCCCCAACCAGCAGAACGATCTTTCACATTACAATATAGCACCAAGGATCAAAAGAGGAAATGGCATACAAATCAAGAAAAAGTAACTGCACGATACCAAGCTTTAGGTTTTACAAGCCTGAAAATTGTTAGAGGAACGGTGGTAAAAATAATTACTTCAGAAATTTGAGAAGAGTGACAATATTCGACGATATGGGAAGTCTTGCTTACAACTCATGGAATCATAGGGAATCATAAGAGTCACTACAGTGCAGAAGGAGGCCACTCAGCTCATCGAGTCTGCACCACGCGAGGGCAGCACGGTGGCGCAGTGGTTAGCACTGCTGCCTCACGGCACCAAAGTCCCAGGTTCGATCGCGGCTCTGGGTCACTGTCCGTGCAAAGTTTGCACATTCTTCCTGTGTTTGCGTGGGTTTCGCCCCCGCAACCCAAAGATGTGCAGGGTAGGTGGATTGGCCACGCTAAATTGCCCCTTAATTGGAAAAAATTAATTGGGTACTCTAAATTTATTTTTTAAAGAAGTCTGCACCAACCCTCTGAAAGAGCATCCTAACCTTGGCCCAATCCCCACCCTATATCCGTCTAACCATTGGATACTAAGGGGAAAAAAGCATGGCCAATCCACCCTACCTGCACATCTTTGGACTGTGGGAGGAAACCCATGCAGACACATGAAGAATGTGCAAACACCACAGCCATCCAAGGTTGGAATCTAACTCGGGTCCCTAGGGCTGTGAGGCAGCAATCTTGTTTTTTTAAATAAACATTTTATTGAGGTATTTTTGGTATCGTAACAACAATAAAATAAACAACGTACATGAAACTATAAACATGGTGCAAAAGTCGTCTCCCTTCCTTACAGGTACCACCTTTTTAATCCCTCTACTCTAAGCTAAACTAACACACACCCCCCCCCCCCCCCTCTGCTGACGATTAATTTTCCGCGAAGAAGTCGACGAATGGTTGCCACCTCCGGGCGAAACCGAACAGTGACCCTCTCAAAGCGAACTTGATTTTCTCCAAACAGAGCGCGCTAGCCATGTCCGATAGTCAGGTCTCTGACTTCGGGGGCTTGGAATCCCTCCAAGCTAATAGTATCTGTCTCCGGGCTACCAGGGAAGCAAAGGCCAGAACGTCTGCCTCTTTCTCCTCCTGGATTCCCGGATCTTCCGACACCCCGAAAATCGCCACCTCTGGACTTGGTGCCACCCTTGTTTTTAACACCGTGGACATGACATCTGCAAACCCCTGCCAAAATCCCCTAGGCTTCGGACATGCCCAGAACATGTGGACATGGTTCGCTGGTCCTCCAGCACATTTTGCACACCTGTCTTCCACTCCAAAGAATCTGCTCATCCGGGCCACTGTCATGTGAGCCCGGTGAACGACCTTGAATTGTATCAGGCTGAGCCTGGCACATGTTGCGGTCGCGTTGACTCTACTCAACCTGTCGGCTCACAGACCATCCTCTATTTCTCCTCCCAGCTCCTCCTCCCACTTGCGCTTCAGCTCCTCGGTCTGAGTCTCCTCCAACCCATTAAGTTCCTTGTAAATGTCAGAGACACTCCCTTCTCCTACCACCCTCTGGAAACTATCCTGTCCTGAATCCCCCTTAGCGGTAGGAGCGGGAAGGTGGACACCTGTTTACGTAGGAAGTCCCGCACCTGCAGATACCTGAATTAGATTCCCCTCGCCAACTTAAACTTCTCCTCCAGCGCCCTCATACTCGGAAACCTCCAGCTGTAGCCTCTGCCATTCCCTTAAAAGTCGTTCCTCTGGGGTCTCCGCATACCTCCTATCGGACTGTAGGATCTCCTTTACCAGTTGGTCCATTTCTGCCATGTCCACCTTCTCCCCATGGGCCCATATCGAGATCAGCTCCCCTTCAGTGCTTCCCAGACCACCGTTGCTGAAATTTCCCCCATGTCGTTGACCTGCAGGTAGTTCTGAATACATTTCCTCAGTCGCTCGCACACCCCTTTGTCAGCCAAAAGTCCCACATCTAACCTCCAGTGTGGGCGCTGGTTACTATCTTTACTAACGTGCAGGTCAACCCAGTGCGGAGCATGGTCTGAGATTGTGATCACCGAGTACCCAGTGTCCACCACCCGCCAGTAAGGCCCTGCTCAAAATAAAGAAATCAATCCAGGAGTACACTTTATGCACGCATCAGTAGAAGGAGAACACCTTCACCCTCGGCTGCCCAAATCTCCATGGATCCCCCCCAATCTGCTCCATGAACCCTTTTAGGTCCTTTGCCATTGCTGGCACCCTGCCTGTTTTTGAGCTTGACCGGTCCAAGCTCGGGTCAATAATTGTGTTGAAGTCCCCTCCTATGGCCAACCTGTGCGCGTCCAAGTCCGGTATCTTCCCCAGCATTCTCTTTATAAACACCACATCAACCTAATTTGGTGCATATACATTTACTAATACCACCTGCACTCCCTCCAGTTTCCCACTGACCATAATGTACCGACCTCCCACTCCAAGACTATTCTACCCGCCTCAAACACCACCCGCTTATTGAGCAGTATCGCGACCCCTCTAGTCTTTGAGTCTTGGCCTGAGTGAAAGACCTGACTGACCCAGCCTTTCCTCAATCTAATCTGGTCAGTTACTATAAGGTGCGTGTCCGCCTTCAGTCCCCCAAGATGTGCGAGTAGACGTGCCCTCTTGACCGGCCCATTTAACACTCAAAAATGGGGGGGGGGCTCATTGCATCCCTGCATCCCCCCCCCCCCCCCCCCCCCCCCCCCCCGATCAGCCATCCCCTTTTTTTGGGCCCGTCTCCAGCCCTCCACAGGTCCCGTCCCCAGGCAGCCTCTGGCCCAACCTCCTCTGTCCCTTAGCCCAAATCCCTCCCTCGTCAGCATAACATTTAGTACCCCCCCCCCCCCCCCCCCCCCCCCCCCCCCCCCAGTAACAGCACTCTGTAACCCAACCCCTTTAATAAACCGAACATATGCACAACTCCCACTGCGCTTCCGAGAGCTAGCCCACCCAGCTAGCTTGGTGGCACCCATCCCCGGATAATCTCACACCTATTGCTCCCTCACACCCCCCCCTACCCCTCCTTCATACAACATACTCCAACATCAAACAATCCCCACACTAGTGCCTGACAGAAAAACACCAAGATCTAAACAAGCACACCTCCATCCCCCAACTGTGCAAATGAAAACCTTAACTGACTCAAATCTACTGCTGGTCCCAAATCATTGCAATAGGCATTTATAACAGCTTCCACAAAACAAAAAACGAGTAACTTTTTTTAAAAAAAGAACAGAAAACCAAAAAAAAACCATGAACGTTGCAGCAAAGTTCAAAAGGTCTCAGTTCACCACCAGTCCTTTCCACAAAGTCCAGCATGTCTTCCGGCAGTTCGAAATAAAAGTTCTTCGTGTGTGACCCAGAGACGGGTCGGATACAACAGTCTGAACTTCACCTTTTTCTTAAAAAGGATCGACCTAATCTGGTTGAAGCGTGCTCTTCTCCTGGCCACCTCCACACTCAGGTCTTGGTAAACCCGCAGGATACCACTGCCAACTCCGTGTCTGCTTGGCCCACTGTAGAATGCGCTTGTTATCCCAAGTAACTGTGGAATCTCACCACCATTGCCCATGGGGGGGGTCGGGTCTCTCCCATTCGCAGCTTTCTCGCGAGTGCTCTGTAAGCCCTGTCCACCTCCAAGGGTCAGGAAAATGCCCCACCCCCCAGCAGTTTCTCAAACATGTCTGAGATGTATGCCCGAGCGTCCGCTCCTTCAGACCCATCCGGGAGCCCAACGATTCTCAGGTTCTGCCGGCGGGACCTATTCTCTAGGTCATCCACCTTCTCCAGGAGCTTCTTCTGCTGGTCTCTCAGCAGCCCCACCTCCAACTCCACCACAGTTTGATGTTCCTCCTGCTCAGCCTGCACCTTCTAGATCGCCCGATCTTGGGCGTCCAATGTAAGATCCAGCCGCTCAATGGACTCTTCTATTGGGTCCAAGCAGTCCCATTTCTGTTCAGCAAAGCCTTCCTGAATAACTTGCATCAGCTGCTCCGTTGACTGCTGGGTCGACAAACCAGAGGTCCGGTCCTCCGCCATGCGGTCTCTTGCTGCAGCTTCAGCCAAGCCTTCTCGGTCTTTGTCTTTATGAGCACTTCTAGTCCTTCTCTCTATGCACCTGTGGGAATTCCGTACACAATTGCCTCTGTCATCAGTTTTACAATTCAAGTCCGGTAGAACATTAGGGGAAGAGGTCCAAAATTCCAACCAGAGCAGGAGCCACTAAATGTGCGACTTACTCCTTCATACCCACCACCGGAAGTCTGAGGCAGCAATGTTAACCACTGTGCCACCATGCCTGCCAGGGGAGGATGAAAGGAATAGAGAATTTAGGGATATCATTTTGGAGCAGTCAAGGTTATGCCAGACATGGTTCAGAAGAGGTGATTGGGGACAAAACTGATTTTTTTTTTCCCTATGCAGTGAAGAGCTGATTACAATATGTTAGCACTACTCAGTCTTGATCATAGAATTCAGAGTGCAGAAGGATGCCATTCGGCCCATTGAACCTGCACCAGGCCTTGGAAAGAGCACACCACCTCAGCATTTACGATGGTATTGTCTCTCCTTATCTATTCAGAAGACATTCTTGAAACTTAGCTCAGCAAATTAGATAAACAGACGTTAAAAATCCTGATTAAAAATCCAAAACCACTTTTATGGAAAAGAATAGAATAAACTTTTTGCCTCCTGGGTTAATTGTTGGGGAGTGCAAATTAAACCAGGGCTCGGTTTCAAACATCATCCATTTACGGGCGGCATGGTAGCATAGGGTTGGACTGCTACTTCAGAGCGGCAGAGACCCGGGTTCGATTCCCAGCTTGGGTCACTGTGTGCGGAATCTGCACATTCTCCGGGTGCTCCGGTTTCCTCCCACAATTCCCGAAAGACATGCTTGTTAGGTGAATTGGATACTCAGAATTCTCCTTCAGTGTAACTGAACAGGTACCGGAGTGTGGGAACTGGGGATTTTCACAGTAACTTCATTGCAGTGTTAATGTAAGCCTACTTGTGACACGAATAAAGATTATTATTATGTGAGACCAAGATCATAATGGCTATGATACACATTCTCCCCGTGTTGGAGTGGGTTTCGTCCCCACAATCCAAAGATGTGCAGGACAGGTGGATTGGCCACGCTAAATTGCCCTTAATTGGAAAAAATGAATTGGGTACACTAAATTTACAAAACAAAAATGATGGCTATGATAAACCAAAGAGCATGTGATCTTGCATACTAACTCTTTTTTTTAATAAATTTTTACCCAATTTCCTTTTTCCAATTAAGGGGCAATTTAGCATGGCTAATCCACCTAACCTGCACATCTTTGGGTTGTGCACGGGGAGAATGTGCAAACTCCACACGGACAGTGACTCAGGGCCGGGATTCAAACCCGGGTCTTCAGCACCCAGTGCTAGCCACTGCATCACGTGCTGCCCCATCTTGCATCCTAACCCAAGTGGTGTGCGTGTTGAGGTAACAGGGAAGCTGTTGAAAAGAACAGAAGAGAGAGACTAAGCGAGAAAGAAACTTGGTCTTCGTTATAAGCACAACAAATCAAACACCATTAGCACAGCAAACCAAGGAATTATTTTTTTTGGACACGGAGGGGCAATTTAATTTGGTCAATCCACCTAACCTGCGCAACATTGGACTGTGGGAGGAAACCAGAGCACCCAGAGGAAATCCAGGCAGAGAGGGGGAGAAGGCACAAACTCCACACCGTCACCCAAAGTCGGAATCGAACCCAGATCCCTGGCACTGAGAGGCAGCAGTGCTAATCACTGTGCCACCCATATTTTATTGCTGCAAAAAAGCAAACTGCTGCATGAACTCATCCTTGCAAGTTATTCTTTTTAGTTTACTTTTTACCAGCACAAGGAGGCAAGAGATTCCTCAGTTAATGCTAGTCAATGAGCCATAATGCAAGATGTTCCATTGTGAACAGAGTACAGGATCATGGTTCGCTGTGATGGTTTTCAAAAAGTGTGCCGGCTTTAATTTACATAACCCCAAATGAAGTACTGCCACTTAAAATGAAGGACGAGGAGTCCGGGTTTTCCCTAAAGCCCCAGAAATCAGGGACTAGGGTTAAAAAGAGATATAACACGCACTTCATTTTCCATCAGGTTTCAGGAGATGGTTTTTAAAAAATGCAACATTCATGTGATTGCTGCTTTATATTTTCACTCAAGCAAAATAATTCTTTGGCAAGGCACTTGCTCTTAGAAAGTGAAAGGTAACAGATGCTCAGTATAAGCTTTAACTAACTACATAAGTACATACAAAATCGCACGAAGTCAAAAACAGCCACAGTTCATTCATGAACTGATTTGGTAGACATTTGCTGCATACCGCAAAGTACAAAAGTCAATTCATTTTGACAGACAGGAAAAAAAACTTCACAACACACAGCAGGCTGGTTTCTCAAGCAACTGTCCATATGACATAATAACTCCAAGGGTATTTACTCAAAATTACATCTGCACCCAGGTTTTAAGATCATGGAATAATTTAGCACAGAAAGGGACCATTTAGCCCAAGCCTGTGCCAATTCCAGTAGAGTTCTCCAATTCATTTCTCATAGACCTTACTTTTTCCTTTTCAAGTATTTGCCCAATTCTCTTTTAAAAAGTTACAGAATGTACGTTGACCAACCTTCCAGGCAACACATTCCAGATCACAACTTGCTGTGTAAAAACATTTTCATGTTGCTTCTGGCTCTTTTGGCAATCATCTTAAACCAGTGCCCTTCGGTTTTCCTTCTTTATCAAAATCCTTTTAATTTTCAACTCCCCTATTGAATTTTCCCTTATTTTTTTTCTGCTCTTGGAAGAATCACAGCCTCTTGATGTAACTGAAGTCCCTGATTCATGGTACCGTTTTCGCAAATTTCTTCTTCATCCCCTCTAAAACCATCCTGCTTAATATGCCCAGAATGGACTACAATACCCTATCTGAGGCTGTGCCTGTGTTTCATAAGAGGTTCAGCACAAGTTTTATATATGCCTTTTTAACAGTCTTCTATTCAGCCCATCATTTCTACATCAACCAAAAGATAAAAAAATAATCTGGTCATTTTAATCCCACTTTCCAGCACCTGGTCCGTAGCCTGGCAGGTTATAGCATTTCAGGTGCAGATCCAGACACCTTTTAAATGAATTGAGCGTTTCAGGCCTCAACCACTAATTCAGGCAGTGAATTCCAGATGCCCACCACCCTTGGAATGAAAGAAGGTTTTTCTCACACCCCTGTGATCTTTCTACCAATCACCTTAAATATGTCCCCTGGCAACTGATTCCTCAGCTAGAGGAAACACGTCTTTCCTGTCTACCCTGAGCTCCTCATAATTTTATACACCTCAATTAGGTCAGTTCTTCAGCCTCATTTTTTTAAAAAGGAAAACAACCCAAGCCTATCCAATTTTTTCCTTATAACTGCAATTTTCAAGCCCTGGCAATATTTTTGTAAATCTCCTCTGCAATCTCTCTGGACAAATTATTCCCTTCCCATAATGTGGCGACATAATAATGTACACAAAATTCCAGCTGTGGCCAACTTGAGTTTGAAACAGTTCCAACATTACATTCCTACTTTTGCATTCAACCTCCCACCCAATAAAGCATTGTATATGTTTCCATAACCACCTGTCTTGTCACTTTCAGGGACCTGTGGACATGTACTCCAAGGTATCTCACTTACTCAATTCCTCTCAATGTCTCTAGTTTATTGATTATTCCCTTGTTTTATTTGCCCTCCCTACATCACACTTCACCTGATTGAACTCCATGTGCCACTTTTCTGCCCACTCAATCAATATAATTCTGGAGTAAATAGCTATCCCTTTCACCGTCAACTGCACAGCCCAATCTTTGTGTCATCTGCAAGTTTACGAATTTTGCCTCCCACATTCAAGTCCAAATCATTAATATATGCAACCCCACATTTAAGTACAAATCCTTTACATACGACACTGCAAAACTGAGCCCTGTTTGATGCCACTGGACATCACTTTCCATCACAAAAATATCCATCGATCACAACCTGTTGGTTCCTGTTGCTGAGTCAATTTTTGATCCAACTCGCTACTTTCCTCTGTATCCCATGGGGTCTCACTTTTCTGACGAGTCAGCCATGTAGGACCTGACCAAATGCCCTACTAAAATCCATGTGGACGACTTCCACTGCACGACCCTCATCTATTCTACTTCTTACTGCCTCAAAAAAAAATTTTTTTTTTAATACGAATATTTTATTCAGTATTTGAAATTTTTTTATAACAGTAACATAAACAATGACATCAACATGGTAAAATAAACATTCCCCACCCCCCCTCCCAGCCCAATCTTCACGCACCTCAACCATAAAACAACTACTCCCCCCCCCCCCCCCCCCCCCCCCATAGCCACCACCGCCCTTGGAATGATGCATCTGCTGACATTTTAATTTTCCCCAAGAAAGTTGACGAATGGCTGCCACCTAACATTGACCCTCTTAAGGCAAACTTTATTTTCTTGAGACTGAGAAACTCAGCTATTTCACTAACCCAGGTCTCGACACTCGGGGGCTTCGAGTCCCTCCATATTAACAAGATCCGTCTCCGGGCTACCAGGGAGGCAAAGGCCTCTTTCGTCCCCTGAACACCTGGCTCTTCCGACACTCCAAAGATCGCTACCTCCGGACTCGGCACCACCCGTGTTTTTAGCACTGTGGACATTGCCTTAGCAAAACCCTCTAAGCTTCGGGCATGCCCAAAACATGTGGACATTATTTGCTGGGCTTCCCGCGCACACCTATCTTCTACTCCGAAAAATCTGCCCATCCTAGCCGCTGTCATGTGTGCCCAGTGGACTACCTTAAATTGTATCAGGCCAAGCCTGGCACTTGATGAGGAGGTATTAACCCTGCCTAGGGCATCCACCCATAGACCCGTCCCTATCTCTCCTCCTCGCTTGTCCTCCTAGGTTTTCAAGCTGGGAAAACTCCCATCTATAAATAGATCCCCTGTCCTTCTAATTCCTGCCCTTTGCCAACTCCAGAATCCGCCATCTAGCTACCGGGTACAAACCTATGGTTATTATAAATCGAGGTCCAAATTGATGCTCCCTCCACTCTTTAATGACTCCTCCATTGCCCCCAGATTCTCAGAGCCGCCACCACCACCGGACTTGTGGAGTATCGGGCGGGCGAGAACAAAGAGGTGCCGTTATCAGTGCTCCCAAACTGGTGTCTTTGCATGACGCCGCCTCTATCCGCTCCCATGCTGAACCCTCCCCCACTACCCACTTCCTAATCATGGTTTACATTAGCCGCCCAGTAGCAATTACAGAAGTTCGGCAGTGCCAACCCACCCTCCCCCCGACTGCACTTTCTTCACTCGTAGGGTTTTACACACCCACAAAAAGCCCGAAATAATCTTCATCACCCACTTGAAAAAGGCCTTAGGGATGAAGATGGGGAGGTACTGAAAGACAAACAGAAATCTGGTGAGGACAGTCATTTTTGCCTCAGATAATTTGATGGCAAGACACCAACTTCTGTCAACAAAACACACTACCAGTGACAGTTTATCTTATCCTTTTACATCATCTCTAAAATTGTAACATTTGGTGTATATTACTAACTCCTCATTCTTTGCACCAAAATAAATAATTCTACACTTTTGCATTAAATTTCATCTGCCAGATGTCAGGCTACTTCACCAGTCTCAATATCTTCCTGATGTCTACCACTACCGTCCTCATAGTATACAGCATACTATAAATGTCAATGGTTTCATGAAAATCCTATAGCTGCAGATTTGTCCCAAATCTGCAGTCTCAGAACCAAATATTTCATGAGTATTATTTCAAGCTTATATTTTTGCTTCAACTGACAAACTACAAAATAATTTAAAATGATTATTTTCATTGCTGCATTCAAAATAATTTCATAAAGAATTTTAAAAGCTTAGTATCCTCATTCGGAAAATATTTCATGTTGTAGTATTCTCCAATTTAGATTGCAGGAGGGGCTCCACGATGACAGTGGTTAGCACTGCTGTCTCACAGGGCCGAGGATCTGGGCTCTATCCCGGCCCTCGGTCACTGCCCAAATGGAATTTGCACATTCTCCCCGTGTCTGCGTGGGTCTCACCCCCACAACCCAAACATGTGCCGATTAGGTGGATTGGCCACGTTAAATTGCCCCATAATAGGCAGTACGGTGGCGCAGTGGGTTAGCACTGCAGCCTCACGGCGCCAAGGTCCCAGGTTCGATCCCGGCTCTGGGTCACTGTCCGTGTGGAGTTTGCACATTCTCCCCGTGTTTGCGTGGGTTTTGCCCCCACAACCCAAAAATGTGTAGGCTAGGATTGGACACACTAAATTGCCCCTTAATTGGAAAAAATGTATTTAAAAAAATAAAATTTAAAACTTAAAAATTGCCCCATAATTGGAAAAACATTAATTGGTTACTTTAAATTCCAGGATTTAAAAAGCACTTTAATTAACATGTTTTAATGCTGTGCATAAAGAATGTTGCATGATATTTAACTTATCACCTCAAACCATTCTTATAGTTATCACCAACAACAGAACTGTAACAATGAGCAATGCACATGATAATACAGCTTGAAATGCTCTCTCCAGACATAATTGGTAACTTTGAAATTGACATTAATGCAGGGAAATAATGGCGATACTGTTTTGACTGATGTAAGCAATTGCCTGTTTGTTGACATGGAAATTTTTTAGTGGTATGAACTATGCAAAAATTGATGTTTGTTCTTTTCTTCCTCTAACTTCACCCAGATCCACTCTTAATAAATGTTAATGAAGACGTTACAAAACATGCAAAGCCACCAATGCACTTACATCCAGTTCTGTATGCATCATAGCTAGTCGTATTTCAGATGTAATGTCTGTCGACATTCTTGGCGTAAAAATCAAGGGGGTCCTTCAATTTTCCCATTCTACTAGCTGATGCTGCTACTCCAGGAATCCAAAGTCTGCCACATGCTGTGAACAGGAATTTATGGTCCACAAAAACTTGCCAGCAACATGCAAGAAAGTTTCAAAATCTTCGGAGCAACAGGTAAAGGGAGAATCGAGGAAGAGCCGTGCTACCATGACTTTGGTTTTGGGGAGGGCGGGGTGGTGGCAATCAGAATAGTACAGTCAATCTGCTTTCCTAGGTATTTTCCCTTAAAAGGGAAAGGTAGGGCAAACATGTAATAATAATCTTTATTGTCATAAGAAGGCTTACATTAACATTGCAATGAAGTTATTGTGAAAAGCCCCGAGTCGCCAAATTCCGGCACCTGTTCGGGTACACGGAGGGAGAATTTAGAATATCCAATTCGCCTAACCGCACATTTTTCGGGATTTACGAGGAAACCAAGCACCTGGAGGAAACCCATGCAGACACGGGGAGAACGTGCAGACTCTGCACAGGCAGCGACCCAAGCCAGGAATCGACCTGAGACCCTGTGCTACCCACTGTGCTACCGTGACCAGAGGACCCTGGATAAAATAGGACATAGAAATTAAGGAAGAAACGTGTGCGTCAGAAAATACAGTTGAAAACCTAGAGGAATACAGAGGTTCAGAGAGGAGATGAAAAAGCACATGAGAGAAACGAAGAAGGGCAAGAAAAGACTGACTGCCAACATAAAGGGAAATCCCAAAGTCTTCTACAGGGATATAAATAGTAAAATGGTGGTAAAACAGTGTAGTGCCGATTAGGGACCTAAAAGGGGATTTACAAATGGAGGCAAGGGGTGCTTTTCCGGACATATATATTACTGACCTAGATCTTGGGGGCAAGGGACAACTTCAAAGGTTTGCGAATGACCCAAACATTGGAATTATTGAAAGCTGTGAAGAGCAGTGCAGAACTTCAAAATTGTGTGAGGTGATGCATTTTGGTAGGAGGAGCATAGAAAGGTATAAAATAAGCCGTAAAATTCTAAAAGGAGTACAGGACCTGGGTATATATGGTAATTGATCGTGGAAGATAGTAGGGCAGGTGAAGGGAGCAGTGTATAATATTCTAGGCTTTATTAATGGGGCACAGAGTACAAGAGCAAGGAGGTTACATCAAATTTATGTAAAACACTAGTTAGACTTCCGATGGAATGGTGTACAAGTTCTGGGAAGGATTTGAACACACTGGAGAGAGTGCAGAAGATGTTTACAAGAGTGGTTCCGGGGATGAGAAACTTCAGTTATGAGGATAGTTTGAAACGGTTAGGACTGTTCTCCTTGGAGAGGTCATTTGATAGAGATGTTCATAACCATGAGGGGGCTGGAGAGAATAGAAATGGAGAAACTATTCCTCTTCATAAAAGATTCAAGAGAAGATAATGTGATGTGAGAAAGAATTTCCACATGAGTGTTTCAGGTCTGGAATGAAGTGCCTGGAAGTATGGTGGAGCAGGTTCAATCGAGGCATTCAATAGGGCACTAGACGATTACTTCAATTGAAACAATGTGCAGGGGTACAGGGGAAAAGCAGCAGAATGGCACTAAGCCCTAATGTTTGTTTGGAGGGCCAGCACAAATAAGATGGATGAAATGGCCTCCTGTTGTAGCTTAACAATTCTGTGCTTCTGAGATTATGCTTCAGCCATACAGGGCACTAGTGAGACCACATCTGGAGGACTGGAAAGTATTGGTCACCTTATTTAAGGACAAAATGATTTGAGGCAAGAGTCAGACATCTCAAAGTTGGTCTCACATTACTCTGGGGAGGGTCAGGTGTTAGCACACAACTTTGAGATGCTGTTCCGGAGGGACTGCTCCTTTATTAAAAAATAACTTCTCATACTAAAAGATCCTTACATGTTGGCCATACATGAGCCATCAGATAGTCAAATCAAGAATAATCTGCTATAATCGGTGGAATCTTTCACAAGTTCAAGACATCCAAGGTGCTTAACTGCCATTTAAATACTGGATTTATATCAAGACAAATTCTGTCTTTGTGTTCTACTTTCCTTGTGTAGCCATGATGTGGAGATGCCGGTGTTGGACTGTGATGAGCACAGTAAGAAGTCTGACAACACCAGGTTAAAGTCCAACATGTTTGTTTCAAATACTAGCTTTCGGAACACTGCTCCTTCCTCAGGTCTTTCCTTGTGCAGAATAGAGGAATTACAGACAGATAGTTCCAGAAAAATCTGGAATTAAAAGTCCAATGATCACCATGAAACCATTGTCAATTGTTGTAAAACCCATCTAGTTCACTAACTTCCTTTAAGTACATCTGCCATCCTTAACTGGTCTGGCCTACATGTGATTCCATAGCCACAGCAATGTAGTTGACTCTTCACTGCCCCCTAAAGGGCAATTAGGGATCGGCAATAAAGGCTGGCCTAGCTAGTGACGCCCACGTTCTATGAACGAAAAAAAAAACACGATGAACTGGTTAGATATTGGAAGCACTAAGTGGTTTAGTTTACTCTTGGAAGTCGAGCCTGTAGAGCTGCAGTGTCTTCTCCGAACCTGTACTTTGCAACGTTCCCCCTGGAGAAAAATCTCACTACCCAAGGAAATGAAAGATAACGGATAATTTGTCTCAAGTTGCAAGCTATGATCTGCCTTGTTGACCGAACTTGGAATGGCATAGCCGACAACTGCAACAACATGCAAAAGGAATTACCACCAACAATTTTCAACTTGTATTTCTCAACCTGAGCTCAAGAATTTCAACACTCAGTGATGACAATTGTCTTATTCTACACATTTATCACATCTGCAGCACAAATCAGCCAAGGTGGAGAACGAGAGAAGGATGCAATACTGACAGGAATTCTCGACCATTGAATACATTTGTTGGGGCGTTACGATGTGCAAGATCCACCAGAGAACATTTCCACGGGACCAAGGATGATTTTTAAACCAAGAGGGGATAACGCTGAAATAGCGGGAAAGGAATCCTATAATAGAGCCACCATATCTCGTAACCAAGGCTGTTACTTGTCTCAGTGCACTGCCACAAATAAAATATAAAGTCATGCTTAAACCATTATAGTCTGATATTCTTACTTCACAATCTCCCACTGCTTCTATCAGTACAGTTTAATCCAAGTAGTATATGTACTAGTGGCTCAAAATATTTCTGGTCAAAGAAATTTCCTAACCTTTACAGTGAGAACAGTCTGTTGGAAACCAACGGTAAGTTCCCAAGCAATAGCAATGTATTCAGTTGCTTTCACAGCCCTCATTTTTCCTTACACAAAAGGTTCTGAATCTTGCTGGAATACAATTCTACAAATGCCAGTAACTTTGCCCAAGTCGCCATAATTTATCAGGCTACTTATCAACAGAGAGGGAAGAATCTGCAATCAAACCCAGAAAGCTCATGGCTGCCTCTAGAAAGTGCATACTAAATTTTTTTATGCAAGTTCATTTCCACTCACACCAAACAAAGCTGCCAATACCACTTCAGTTGTCCTTACTCCCAATCAACACAGCCCAAAGATAATTGAGCAACACCTGGTCCTGCACTCCGGTATCCCACCAGCGAGCACATTTAACAGTAATTTCAAGAAGACTGTCATCAGACAATGATATCGCAGACAACTCCTCATTCTGAGCAGGAATCATCATCCTTTCCTTTCTGGGAGCACCAATCCTGGTACAATTGAAATGATCACTTTTGGGTACCTGATACAGAATATTTTCAACTAATTCAAGTTGAATTAGTGCTGAGCTTGACATTCAGGGTCAAGAAGGAATGTCAACCTAATCTCAACATTTCAAAAAGATACCCACTGCTCAAATTATTTATGGCAAGACACCTGACATGACAACTTCAGTATCCTACTTCCATGTACTAAATGGGGCAATTATCTGAGGTACAATGTTTGTCTTTTTTATGGACGCATTATTGGGACAAGGGCAGTGTTGGCCAACAGAAATGCTGACTAGCCACAGGTGTGGCTCCAGTGACACTTTATTTTAGCAACATCCAGAAATTTAAGAGAATGCCTGGCTTACGCTGACAAAGACGTAGATGTAATTGAAGTGTATATTTACTGAACATCTCCACCATTCAATAACCAACATGTGGAGATGCCGGTGTTGGACTGGGGTGAGCACAGTAAGAAGTCTTACAACACCAGGTTAAAGTCCAACAGGTTTGTTTCAAACACGAGCTTTCGGAGCGCAGCTCCTTCCTCAGGTGACCTGAGGAAGGAGCTGTGCTCCGAAAGCTTGTGTTTGAAACAAACCTATTGGACTTTAACCTGGTGTTGTAAGACTTCTTACTGTGTTCAATAACCAAGACTGTAAAGGATTGAAGAAAAAAAACTTGTGTATTCTGCTTTGTGTACTATCATTTTACCAAAAGTGTGACAGTATTGATATAACATATTCCTGGAGGATGTCCATTAATCATTTTTTCTTTACGAATTGGAAATACAATGAGCCATATCGAAATTTCCAATTAAAGGTAAAGTCGCCATAGTCCCAGATGACCTTCGGCTGCTTTCCCTTTTGAGGGGAGACATGACTGGTGGTGGTTTAACCCGAGGATCACCACACCTCAGGTAAGGGACACAGATGAGAAGATGGCCTTCATGAATAATCCACATGCAGCTAACCCATTGGACAACACTAGACATGGAACCATAAATTGTATTTTCTTCCCCATTAGATATTCTCAAAAATATTGAATGCTGTAGTGCCCTTCCATATAACAGGTTGAGCAACATTACTTTGACTAACATCTAACAGCTACAATAGAGATCAACTATTCAGAGACACTTCTTTCCCTTGCCTGTAAATATATCTATATTTTAACTATTACTTGACATTTTCTCCTCTTCCAATACTTGCAAGCAGCACAGGTCTGAGAATATAGGTCCAGTAGTCTCTCACCGAAGAGGTCATTCCTCATGTATACACACAGAGTGTTTGCAGGTTAATTGTACTTGGAACCAAAAAATCCTGGTGATATCTTTAATAGTCTTTAATCTTTTGAACAAATCCAATCCAATGTTTCTGAAATGTGCTGCCCTAACCATCATCTGCAGCCTGACAGCTCAGAATATACACTTTATAAATATGCAAAATCACAAGCCAGGATGATCACAAGTTCAACATACAAAGTATCTCAAAATGAACCAATCTCAACCAACCCTTCAATGCGAGTGCCACAATTGGTACCAAAGATTCCATTCCATTTCAGCTATAAAGACCAAGATATTGCAAATCTGACTGACCCCAGTCGGTGCCGAATTGGCCGATCATGCAAAAACAGCAGATTTGTTTCTTAAGGACTCAACAATAATGGAAATACAAATAAGAAATCCAGTCTAATATCCACCACGTCGCGGATTCAGAAGAAGCAGATGAGGGCAACTATTGCTTGGCATTACATTTTTAAATACAATCAATAATCACACTGCTGACTTCATAACACATGCTATTTTCATCTATACCATGCAAGTAAATAATCAGAAAATGTTATAGATAAAGACACAACCTAAACATATTTTTAAAATTAATTCTAGCAGCAGTACATGACCAATTTTTTTGTGGACTATAAACAGCAAGCTCACATTTTTAAACGGAACAGTTCAGAAGCAGAATACATATCTTTTATAAGAATACTAAAGGAGGTTAGAAACATAATCAAGGAAGAACACAACCTTGGTTCCAAGTGGTTGTTCCCCATTCGAGGCAATGTTTAAAATAAGATTTACCACCTATGGAAGCAAAGTTTTAACTAAGGGAAACATTTAGAAAAGCAGAGATTGTAATAAAACTTCTGTAGTTGCCTGTAAACTGATGAAAACGTGCGTAGAGCTTCATCTTATTAGGGAACTTGTAGGCCAAATAAAAAAAACTTTTTAGTATAATTAAAGCATTGATAAACAATATCAAAATAACTATACTGTTTTGAAGGCTTCGAAATCTCCTTTTATAGGTGCCGAAGATAAAGAACATGCACGTGGGCTTGCTGATTTTTAAGCAGCAGTTGCGTTAGGCCAAGGAAACTGCTTTAAAACCAGAATTCCAATATTACAGAATGTGAATGTCCTCATTCTTATTTCGAAACATTGAAATCTCCTACTATTCTACGGTACCTTTGAAATTTTTAATAACTAATTTTTTGGCCGTCCCCGGCTTGCTGTTGGCGAAGGTGGTCGACTTGGTCAACCCGTTGGCATGTCCCGCGAGTACGGAACAGCCGCTGTTTTTCCTCTGCTGCTCCTCCGCCATCATCACATCGAGTCCAACAAAGTCCAGCGAGTCCTCGAACTTGACTCTCTTTTGAAGCTGGTGGTTGCAGCAGGTGGAGGAGGTGGAGGAGGAGGAGGAAGACTTAGGGGCGGCGGAGGGGAAGAGCTGGGCTTGCTGAGGTGGTTGGTGCTGGTGCTCGAATTCGCCGGCCTCGGCTAACTTTCGCTTCCTCGGACTAACATCAGCCTGTTGTCGCACCTCCTGCGGTGAATTTTGTGAAGAGAGGCCCGTTCGAAACATGAAAACTTAAAGCCGACGCCGTCCTATTGTTGTTGTTTTTTGTTTAAAAAAAAACACACTCGCGCGCTCACACGCACCCGTGTCTCGAAAATTAAAAAAAAATCGTGGAGCGGGGGGAAGGGGGCGGGGAGGAAAAAAAAACAAAATTAGAACCGACTCCAAAACCCTCCGCAAAATTTCAGTCACTTGTTTTGTCAATAGAGTAAAATGGCGGCACTTCCGGCGCCCCGTTGCATACCGGGAGAGATCCCGGTCTCTGACGTCACCAGGGGGCTGGGCCACTCATTTCCCCTCCAGATTCCCACACTTGAGGCCTTCAGCCAGTCAGAGAATCGTGTTTTTGCAAGCATGGACCATTTGTCTCACACATGTGACACTTCCTAATTATCATAGAATTTACAGTGCAGAAGGAGGCCATTCGGCCCATCGAGTCTAAACCAGCTCTTGGAAAGAGCACAGTACCCAAGGTCAACACCTCCCCCTATCCCAATAACCCCACCCAACACTAAGGGCAATTTTGGACACTAAGGGCAATTTATCATGGCCAATCCACCTAACCTGCACATCTTTGGACTGTGGGAGGAAACCGGAGCACCCGGAGGAAACCCACGCACACACGGGGAGGATGTGCAGACTCCGCACAGACAGTGACCCAAGCCGGAATCAAACCTGGGAGCCTGGAGCTGTGAAGCCATTGTGCTATCCACAATGCTACCGTACTGCCCTAATTCATGAACCATACTTGTAACAGGTGACATCTATGAAGTGGATATTGAAATTCACATCCCTGCAATGTTCAACTGGGCCAGGTGATAGCGCAGTATCACATTGGTTAGCACTGTTGCTTCACAGCTCCAGGGTCCCAGGTTAGATTACTGGCTTGGGTCACTGTCTGCGTGGAGTCTGCATGTTCTCCCCATCCGGCATGAGCTTCCTCCGGGTTCTCCGGTTACCTCCCTCAGTCCCGAGATATGCAGGTTAGGTGGATTGGCCATGCTAAATTGCCCTTCGTGTCCAAAAAGGTTAGCTGGGGTAGTACAGGGATAGGGTGCAGGTGTGGGCTTAAGTAGGGTGCTCTTTCCAAGGACTGGCGCAGACTCAATGGGCTGAATGGCCTCCTTCTACACTGTAAATTCTATGATTCTTTGGAAGCACCAAAGAATCCAGGGGGAAGGGCCCTTTTGCAGGTGGGTCTGCTGAAAAGCTGACAAAAATGTCACATCCGCGGTTACATTGATTTGTACAGAATCGACTTTGTGGAAACAGGCCTCTCGGCCCAGCTGGTCAGTGCCTCTGTTTATACTCCACAAAAGTCTCCTCACACCTGTCATAATCTATGCATAATCTATGTATATAATGGAGTGCAGACAGGCAGTGATTGATGTCATAATATACATTTATGTATATAACGGAGTACAGGCAGGCAGTGATTGACACACAGGATGACCAGTAAGCACACAGAACAGAGCAGCCAATCACCAGACAGGACACGACCACTATAAAGCCAGAGGGCATCAGTTTTCCCGCTCTCTCGGGACCCAGCCTCTGAGACAGTAAGAGCTCGTGAGCTAGCCAGTGCAAACACCATGCGATAGCTAGTAAGTCTGGTCAGGCTAGCATCAGGTCTCCAGTCAAGTCAGCATAGTGTCAATCCACAGTTGAACATGTATAGTAGTTTAGATGTTAAATAAAATCGTGTTGCATCTCATCAAGTATTGGAAGTCTGTCTCTCGCTATACTGCATCAAGTGCAGTCCACATCGCCCCAGCCTGCCTAACACATCATGGTACCAGTGAGTGATGCTGAAAATTGACAGACCTACCTTGAGTGAATCAGCATTGACCAGCAAACAGCCATCCGGTAACATTGAAAACGTCCGCCCTCCTCCACAGCTCCGCACCGCCGGCAACCTCGGTGCAAATTGGAAGATCTTCAAACAAAAGTTCCAACTCTATCTCGAAGCCACTGACCTCGAGGCTGCATCGGACGCCAGGAAGATCGCACTATTACTCTCCACAGCCGGGGACCACGCTATCCACATCTACAACTCCCTTACATTCGCTGAAGGCGAAGACAAGACAAAATTTAAAACAGTCCTGTTGAAGTTCGACAGCCACTGCGACATTGAGGTGAATGAGAGCTTTGAACGGTATGTTTTCCAGCAGAGACTTCAGGGTAAAGATGAACCTTTTCAATCCTTTTGACCCATCTCCGCATCCTCGCGCAGTCATGTCACTATGACTCGACAACTGATTCCATGATCCGGGATCAGATCGTTTTTGGGGTCCACTCCGATTCCCTTTGCCAGCAGCTCCTGAAAGTCAAGCAGTTCACCCTCACCATCGAAACATGCGTTCTCCACGAACATGCTAACAATCGGTACTCCCACATCAGGGTGGCAGAAACGGCAAAGCTAACCTCCCACGAGGCGGAACGGGTGCAAGCCATCGTACAAATGCAGGGCCTAAGTATCGACGAGAGTGTCCATTTTGCGCGCTTTTCCCGGGCTCCTGCGCATGCGCGCCACGACCGAGGGGAAGGCGAGACCGACGACCAGACGGCACAGGCGCGTACAACGTTCGACCGCACTGCGCATGCGCATTGGCGCACGGAACGCGCTGATGTTGGCGTCATGACGTGTCCGAATTGTGGCTCCGCCCATTTAAAGCGGCAATGTCCCGCAAAATCACGGCGGTGTCTACAGTGTGGCAAGCTTGGCCACTACGCTGCCCTTTGCAGATCTGCTCCACTGCCCAGCATCCAGCGATCCCAGCCACGGCGCAGAAGCATTCGTTCAATACACAGGCCATGCCAGACTCCGACCTCGACTGCCCAGCAGATCCTGATGCTGAGTGCCTCAAATCTCCACACCGGGTGGGCATCATTACGAAGCACGCGCTGCCTTTTTCCTAGATAGTGAAGCACCTCCCGATCTTCAGCATGGATCCTGACGACGAGTGATGTGCTGTCCTCACAGTCAACAAGGCTCGCATCCGGTTCAAGCTGGACACCAGCGCATCGGCGAACGTCATATCGAAATCCGATCTCGACACCACCCGCGTCAGACCAAGTATTCTTCCACCGGCCTGCCAGCTCCTTGACTACAATGGCAATGCCATAGCTGCCAGTGGCTCATGCCAACTCGGAGTTTCCAATGTCATTTAAAGTGACACTGCAATTTGAAATCGTAGGACCTGACAGCGAATCCCTGCTCGGTGGTCGGGCCTGCAAACTCCTGAACCTGGTTCAGCGAGTCCAGACCATGTCATCCTCACAGGCGACGGCCTCACCTGATGAAAACTTCCAGGCTGAAATTGATGACATCATCACGCAGTACCACAGCGTGTTCGACGGAATGGGCATGCTCCCATACGGATACAAAATCCTGCTCAAAACAAACCTGGTTCACGCACCACGTTGGGTGCCGGCACCCCTCAAGGATCACCTCAAGCAGCAGTTGCAGGATCTCCAGGACCAGGGCATCATTTCAAAGGTCACAGAACCCACGGACGGGGTGAGCTCCATGGTCTGCGTCAAGAAGCCGTCAGGGGAGCTTCGGATCTGCATCGATCCCAAGGATCTAAACCGCAACATCATGAGGGAACATTACCCGATACCAAAACGAGAAGAGTTGACCAGCGAGATGGCTCATGCCAAATTCTTTACGAAGCTGGATGCCTCCAAGGGGTTCTGGCAAATACAGCTGGATGCATCCAGTCGCAAGCTGTGCACATTCAATACCCCGTTCGGTCGCTACTGCTACAACCGGATGCCTTTTGGCATCATCTCTGCTTCAGAGGTATTTCACCGTATCATGGAACAGATGATGGAGGGTATCGAGGGGGTGCGCGTGTATGTTGACGATGTCATAATCTCCTCCACAACTCCTCAAGAACATATCGATTGCCTCAAGCAGGTATTCCACAGAATCTACGAGCATGGCCTCCGACTCAACAGGGCCAAGTGCTCGTTCGGTCAATCAGAAATCAAATTCCTTGGTGACCACATGTTGCACAAGGCGTGCGGGCAGATGCTGACAAGGTTTCGGCGATCAACGCCATGAAGATCCCAGAGGACAAGAAGGCGGTCCTCCACTTTCTAGGGATTGTCAACTTCCTCGGGAAGTTCATTCCCAACATGGCGTCCCACACCACAGGCCTCCGCCATCTCTTCAGAAAGTCGACGGAATTCCAGTGGCTGCCCGCTCATGAGAAAGAATAGCGTGAGCTGCTGGCAAAACTCACCACAGCCCCGGTTCTGGCATTCTTCGATCCAACCAAGGAGACCAAAATATCCACTGATGCGAGCCAGGACGGTATTGGAGGGGTGCTTCTCCAACAGGATCACTCCTCCTCCTGGGCCCCAGTTGCGTATGCCTCCAGAGCCATGATGCCTACTGAGCAACGGTACGCTCAGATTGAGAAGGAATGCCTGGGCCTCCTAACGGGAATTGACAAGTTCCACGACTATGTGAATGGCCTCTCAAAATTCACTGTTGAGATGGACCACAGGCCATTAGTCCACATAATCCAGAAGGACTTAAATGACATGACGCCCCGGTTACAGCAAATCCTTCTCAAGCTACGCCGCTACGACTTTGAACTTGTCTACATGCCAGGCAAAGAACTCATTGTTGCAGATGCCCTTTCCAGGTCTATCACCACACCGTGTGAGCAAACTGACTTTGTCTGCCAAATCGACGTGCAGGTGCAATTCTGTGCCTCCAACCTTCCGGCCTCTGATGAGAGGGTCATTCAAATTCTTGAGGAAACAGCCAAGGATCCTCTGCTACAGCAAGTGATGCAGCACCTCACGAATGGCTGGCAGAAGGAACAATGTCCCCAGTTTTACAACGTCAAGGACGACCTGACGGTGGTGGACGGCATCCTCATGAAGCTCGATCGGATCGTGATTCCGCAGAGCATGCGAGCTATGGTGCTCGGCCAACTCCACGAGGGTCACCTGGGGGTCAAAAAATGTCGACGCAGAGCTCGGGTGGCAGTCTACTGGCCAGGCATCAGCCACGATGTTGCCAACACGGTCCTCAACTCCCCTACATGTTAGGAATTTCAGCCAGCTCAACCTAAAGAAACTCTGCAGCAACATGAGATAGTAACCTACCCAAGGTCCAAAGTCGGTGTCAACCTTTTCCACGCCAAGGGGCGTGACTATGTCCTCCTTCGACTACTTTTCCAATCACCCTGAAGTGGTGAAACTGTCCGACCTCATGTCAACGGCTGTGATTAAAGCATGTAAAGAAACATTTGCCAGTATTGGAATACCGCTCCCTGTTTTTACAGCCAGGACTGGTCTGATTTTGCCCGGCTATGCAACTTTCGTCATGTGACCTCCAGCCCCCACTACCCGCAGTCAAACGGGAAGGCCGAGAAAGGGGTTCATATCATCAAGAGATTGCTATGCAAGGCTGCAGACTCAGGGTCCGACTTCAACCTGGCGCTGCTGGCATACAGAGCAACCCCGCTGTCCACTGGGTTGTTTCCACCGCAAGGAGACCAAAATATCCACTGATGCGAGCCAGGACGGTATTGGAGGGGTGCTTCTCCAACAGGATGACTCCTCCTCCTGGGCCCCAGTTGCGTATGCCTCCAGAGCCATGATGCCTACTGAGCAACGGTACGCTCAGATTGAGAAGGAATGCCTGGGCCTCCTAACGGGAATTGACAAGTTCCACGACTATGTGAATGGCCTCCCAAAATTCACTGTTGAGATGGACCACAGGCCATTAGTCCACATAATCCAGAAGGACTTAAATGACATGACGCCCCGGTTACAGCAAATCCTTCTCAAGCTACGCCGCTACGACTTTGAACTTGTCTACATGCCAGGCAAAGAACTCATTGTTGCAGATGCCCTTTCCAGGTCTATCACCACACCGTGTGAGCAAACTGACTTTGTCTGCCAAATCGACGTGCAGGTGCAATTCTGTGCCTCCAACCTTCCGGCCTCTGATGAGAGGGTCATTCAAATTCTTGAGGAAACAGCCAAGGATCCTCTGCTACAGCGAGTGATGCAGCACCTCACGAATGGCTGGCAGAAGGAACAATGTCCCCAGTTTTACAACGTCAAGGACGACCTGACGGTGGTGGACGGCATCCTCATGAAGCTCGATCGGATCGTGATTCCGCAGAGCATGCGAGCTATGGTGCTCGGCCAACTCCACGAGGGTCACCTGGGGGTCAAAAAATGTCGACGCAGAGCTCGGGTGGCAGTCTACTGGCCAGGCATCAGCCACAATGTTGCCAACACGGTCCTCAACTCCCCTACATGTTAGGAATTTCAGCCAGCTCAACCTAAAGAAACTCTGCAGCAACATGAGATAGTAACCTACCCAAGGTCCAAAGTCGGTGTCAACCTTTTCCACGCCAAGGGGCGTGACTATGTCCTCCTTCGACTACTTTTCCAATCACCCTGAAGTGGTGAAACTGTCCGACCTCATGTCAACGGCTGTGATTAAAGCATGTAAAGAAACATTTGCCAGTATTGGAATACCGCTCCCTGTTTTTACAGCCAGGACTGGTCTGATTTTGCCCGGCTATGCAACTTTCGTCATGTGACCTCCAGCCCCCACTACCCGCAGTCAAACGGGAAGGCCGAGAAAGGGGTTCATATCATCAAGAGATTGCTATGCAAGGCTGCAGACTCAGGGTCCGACTTCAACCTGGCGCTGCTGGCATACAGAGCAACCCCGCTGTCCACTGGGTTGTTTCCAGCGCAGATGCTCATGACTCGCACTCGACGAACCACGGTTCCAGCCATCCATGTTCCAGACCTTGACCACCTCACGCTCGTACAAAAGATGCAGCAGTCTCGGGCCCAACAGAAATCAGCATACGACGCTCATGCCACGGATCTCCCCGAGCTGGTCCCAACTGATCGTGTTCGTGTACAGTTGCCTGACGGCGGGTGGTCCGCCACAGCTGTGGTGGTCAAACAAGTGGCCCCAAGATTATTCCTTGTCCGCATGGCTGATGGCTCCTTCCTATGACGCAACAGACGGGCGCTGCGCAGAGTTCTACGCCCACCACCCAGCCGTGACGGCCCGCCACCCACAATGCTTCCTCCGGACGTGCCCGACCACGAGGCCACCGATCTACCAGCAATCCCGACTATCCAAGTGCAGGCGGCCCCTAATTCACCTTTGAGGCGATCAACCAGAATTCGTCGCCCGCCACAAAGACTAAACTGAGAGACTGAACGTTTGCACAATTTTGTTACTTCATCGTTTTGATCTCTGTAAATATAGTTTTTACCATTTCATCTGCTCTATATCTGCACTAGTGACACCTTCCTATGTGTATAAGTTCATTTTAGCACATTCTGTATATAGTCACGCACATATACACATCCACACACACACGCACCTTAATATTTATTATCTGAACACAAACTATAAAAATAAAGAGGGGTAGATGTCGTAATATACATCTATGTATATAATGGAGTGCAGACAAGCAGTGATTGACACACAGGATGACCAGTAAGCACACAGAACAGAGCAGCCAAACACCAGACAGGACACTACCACTATAAAGCCAGAAGGCACCAGGTTTCCCGCTCTCTGGACCCAGCCACTGAGACAGTCAGAGATCGTGAGCTAGCCAGTGCAAACACAATGTGGTAGCTAGTAAGTCTGATCAGGCTAGTACTAGGTCTCCAGTCAAGTCAGCATAGTGTCAACCCACAGTTGAACATGTATAATAGTTAAGACGTTAAATAAAATCGTGTTGCATCTTATCAAGTATTGGAAGTCTGTCTCTCACTACACTGCATCAAGTGCAGTCCACATCGACCCAGCCAACCCAACACATCATGGTACCAGTGAGTGATGCTGAAAATTGACGGACCTACCTTGAGTAAATCAGCGTTGACCAGCAAACAGCCATCCGGTGACATGGAAAACGTCCGCCCTCCTCCGCAGCTCCGCATCGCCGGCAACCTCGGTGCAAATTGGAAGATCTTCAAACAAAAGTTCCGGTTCTATCTCGAAGCCACCGACCTCGAGGCTGCATCGGATGCCAGGTATTCCTCTCCACAGCCGGGGACCACGCCATCCACATCTACAACTCCCTTACATTCGCTGAAGGCGAAGACGAGACGAAATTTAAAACAGTCCTGCTGAAGTTCGACAGCCACTGCGACATTGAGGTGAATGAGAGCTTTGAACGGTACGTTTTCCAGCAGAGGCTTCAGGGTAAAGATGAACCTTTTCACTCCTTTTTGACCCATCTCCACATCCTCGCGCAGTCATGTAACTATGACTCGACAACTGATTCCATGATCCGGGATCAGATCGTTTTCGGGGTCCACTCCGATTCTCTTCGCCAGCAGTTCCTGAAAGTCAAGCAGCTAACCCTCACCATCGAAACATGCGTTCTCCACGAACATGCTGACAATCGGTACTCCCACATCAGGGCGGCAGAAACAGCAAAGCTATCCTCCCACTAGGCGGAATGGGTGCAGGCCATCGTACAAATGCAGGACCTAAGTATCAACGAAAGTGGCCATTTCGCGTGCTTTTCCCAGGCACCTGCGCATGCGCCACAACCGAGGGGAAGGCGAGACCGACGACCAGACTGCACAGGTGTGTACGTCGTTCGACCGCACTGCGCATGATCGATGGCGCACGGAACGCGCTGACGTTGGCGTCATGACGTGTCCGAATTGTGGCTCCGCCCATTTAATGCGGCAATGTTCGGCAAAATCATGACGCTGTCTATAGTGTGGTAAGCTTGGCCACTACGCAGCCCTCTGCAGATCTGCTCCACTGCCCAGCAGCCAGAGATCCCAGCCATGGCGCAGAAGCGTTGTTCAATACAGCAGGCCATGCCAGACTCCGACAGCCCAACAGGTCCTGATGCTGAGTGCCTCAAATCCCCATACCGGGTGGGCATCATTACGAAGCATGCGCTGCCTTTCTCCAAGATAGTGAAGCACCTCCCGATCCTCAGCGTAGATCCCGACGACGAGTGGTGTGCTGTCCTCACAGTTAACAAGGCTCACATCCGGTTCAAACTGGACACCGGCACATCGCCGAACCTCATCTCGAAATCCGATCTCGATGCCATCCGCGTCAGACCAAGTATTCTTCTACCGGCCTACCAGCTCCTTGACTACAATGGCAATGCCATAGCTGCCATTTGGTCATGCCAACTCGGAGTGTCCAATAAGTCAATTAAAGCGACGCTGCGGTTTGAGATCGTAGGACCTGACAGAGCATCCCTGCTCGGTGCTCGGGCCTGCAAACGCCTGAACCTGGTTCAGCGAGTCCAGACCATGTCATCCCCACAGACGATGGCATCACCTGATGAAAACTTCCAGGCTGAAATTGATGACATCATCACGCAGTATCACAGCGTGTTCGATGGAATGGGCATGCTCCGATACCAATCTACCAGCAATCCTGCCGGCCCCTGCGACCACTGCATTGGCGGCGGTCCCGCCTATCCAAGTGCAGGCGGCCCCTGATCCACCCTTGCAGCGATCAACCAGAATTCGTCGCCCGCCACAAAGACTAAACTTATAGACTGAACTTTTGCACAATTTTGTTACCTCATCGTTTTGACCTCTGTAAATATCGTATTTATCGTTTCATCTGCCCTATATATGCACTAGCGACACCTTCCTATGTATACAAGTTCACTTTTGCACATTCTGTATATAGTCACACACATATACACATCCACACGCACACGCACCTTAATATTTATCACCTATAAAAAAGGGGAGATGTCATAATATACATCTATGTATATAATGGATTGCAGACAGGCAGTGATTGATACACAGGATGACCAGTAAGCACACAGAACAGAGCAGCCAATCACCAGACAGGACACTACCACTATAAAGCCAGAGGGCACCAGGTTTCCCATTCTCTCTGGACCCAGCCTCTGAGACAGTCAGAGTTTGTGAGCTAGCCAGTGCGAACACCATGCAGTAGCCAAAAAGTCTGGTCAGGCTAGCACTAGTCTCCAGTCAAGTCAGCATAGTGTCAACCCACAGTTGAACATGTATAATAGTTAAGATGTTAAATAAAATCATGTTGCATCTTATCAAGTGTTGGAGATCTGTCTCTTGCTACACTGCATCACGTGCAGTCCACATCGACCCAGTCTGCCCAACCCATCAACATGCACCTTCAGCTAACTCCTCAGAACCAATATTCAAGACAGATTCAACACCGTACAGGTCTCCTAGTGAGGCTCATGACATCTGAAACATTTGTGCACGTTACTCCTGATAGAGAGTAATTTAGGCTAGTCAATACATCAACATTGGATGCTTACTGGCTTTCAAACCATGAGGGCCATTTGAAGAGATTGATGAAAGGTCACACCAAGACTTCCATGTTATCTTTTTTTTATTAAATAATTTGTCCAAGAAGCGCCCCATTCCACCCCCCTCCACCGGGGGCTCTGACCGGTACAATTCCCCATAGAAGTCCCTGAAGACCCCATTGGCATCTACCCCCCTCCGCACCACCTTCCCAGCTCTATCCATCACTCCCCCAATCTCACTGGCCACGTCTCGCTTCCGGAGCTGGTGCGCCAACATCCTGCTCGACTTTTCCCCGTATTCATACAACACCCCCTGTGCTTTCCTCCACTGAGCTTCCGCCTTTCTGGTCGACAGTAGGTCAAATCTGGCCTGAAGGCTACGCCTCTCCCCCAGCAATCCCTCCTCTGGGGCCTCCGCATATCTCCTATCCACCTGCACCATCTCCCCTATCAGTCTCTCCCTCTCCCTCTGCTCCCCCCTCTCCCTATGGGTTCGGATGGAGATCAATTCCCCCCTCATCACCGCCTTCAATGCCTCCCAGACCGTCCCTACTCGAACCTCCCCGTTATCATTGGCCTCGAGGTACCTCTCGATACACCCCCAAACCCTCCCAGCCACCTCCTCATCTGCCAACAGCCCCACCTCCATGCGCCAGAGCGGACGTTGGTCCCTCTCTTCCCCCAGCCCGAGATCCATCCAGTGCGGGGCATGATCCGAAATGGCAATGGCGGAGTATTCCACATCCTCCACCCTCGACACCAGCCCCCTGCTCAGGACAAAAAAATCAATCCTCGAGTAGGCCTTATGTACATGGGAGAAAAATGAGTATTCCCTGGCCCTTGGCCTCGCAAACCTCCAGGGGTCCACCCCCCCCCATCTGGTCCATGAATCCCCTCAGCACCTTAGCCGCCGCCGACCTCCTACCCGTCCGGGACTTGGATTGATCCAATGGGGGATCCAATACTGTGTTAAAGTCCCCCCCATGATCAGGCCCCCCGCCTCCAGGTCCGGAATGCGGCCCAACATACGCCGCATAAACTCCGCATCGTCCCAATTTGGGGCATAGACATTCACCAACACCACCCGCTCCCCCTGCAGCTTGCCACTCACCATCACGTACCTCCCGCCACTGTCAGCCACCACCTTCAACGCCTCAAACGACACCTTCTTCCCCACCAGGATCGCCACCCCCTTACTCTTCTCATCCAGCCCTGAGTGGAACACTTGGCCCACCCACCCCTTCCTCATCCGGACCTGGTCCACCACTCTCAGATGTGTCTCCTGGAGCATGGCCACATCCGCCTTCAGTCCCTTCAGGTGCGCAAATACTCGGGCCCATTTGACCGGCCCATTCAGCCCCCTCACATTCCAGGTTATCAGCCGGATCCGAAGGCTCCCCGTCCCCTTCCCCTGCCGATTAGCCATACCCCATCCCTTGCCCACCCCCGGCCAGCGTCCCACGCTCTGCCCGTTTCCCACGGCGGCAACTCCCCCCCCCCCCTTCAGCACCCCCTGCGTCCTCCAGCTCCTTCCTGACCATTTCAGCAGCAACCCGGTACCCCCCCCCCTCCCCTCCCCCCCCCAGGCTAGGACCCCTCCTAGCCGCGCCCCCCCCCCTCTACAGCACTCCCGTGAGCCAGCTAACTTCTGCTGACCCCGGCGACTCCCGCCCTACTTTCGGCTCCTCCCAACGTGGGCCTGCCCACCCCCATTGTGCCCGTCAACGAGTCCACCCTCCCCCCGCTCCTGCGCGGGAAAAGAAAACACGCCCCCACCCTCTCACAGCGCGGGAACCCCGCAGGAAGCCCGCGCTTTCGCTCTGCCGGGCCCCACCTCCTCCAGGGCCACTCCCATTGTCAGTCCCCCCCACCAGCTCCCCGAACTCCCCGTTTACCCCTCTGCCCGAACCCGTCCACCTGACCCCTGCTTAAAAACCCATATAGAAAAAACCGTACGACATCACCCCACCCACCCTAAAGCCACCCCACATCTTACACTAAACCAAGCAAATACAAATACAGTATTATACAGCATCCCCCATCAGGGGGACCCTCAGTTTGAGTCCAGCTTCTCGGCTTGCACAAAGGCCCACGCCTCCTCCGGGGACTCAAAATAATGGTGCCAATCCTTATAGGTGACACACAGACGCGCCGGCTGCAACATTCCAAACTTCACCCTCCATCTGTGTAGCACCGCCTTCGTCCGGTTAAACCCGGCCCTCCGCCTCGCCACCTCCGCACTCCAGTCCTGGAAGATCCGCACCTCCGTGTTCTCCCATTTGCTGCTCCGCTCCTTCTTGGCCCACTGGAGCACACACTCACGATCCACGAACCGATGAAACCGCACCAACACCGCCCGCGGCGGCTCGTTCGGCTTGGGCCTCCTAGCCAGAATTCTGTGGGCCCCCTCCAACTCCAGGGGCCCCTGGAAGGACCCAGCCCCCATCAGCGAGTTTAGCATCATCACCACATAGGCCGCTAGGTCCGACCCCTCCAGCCCCTCTGTGAGGCCCAGGATCCACAAATTCTTCCTCCTCGACCGGTTGTCCAGCTCCTCGAACCGCTCCTGCCATCTTTTAGGGAGCGCCTCGTGCATCTCCACCTTCCCCGCCACGGCCACGACCTCGTCCTCCCTTTCGGAGGCCTGCTGCTGCAGCTCCCGGATCGCAGCCCCCTGGGCTGTCTGGGTCTCCATCAGTTCCCTGTTGGTTATCTTGATGGACTCCAGCAGCTCCAACTTCAGCTCCTGGAAGCAGCGCAGCAGAATCGCCTGCTGCTCCTGGACCCACTTCCTCAGCTCCTCGAGGCCTTCGCCGGCCGCCATTTTGTTTTTCTGCCCCCGATTTTTCCTAGGTGTTTCCGACGGTTTTCTCGCTGCCCCACTCCTGGTCCGGACCATGGGACCATTGGGGTCGACTCCTGGGCTCTTCCCCCTTTGGGATTTGTCGCCTCAGCTCCGTTGGGGGCCCTAAAAAGAGCCCCAAAGTCCGTTATCCGCGGGAGCCGCCGAATGTGCGGCTCAACTGCGCATCGCCGCCACCGGAAGCCCCAAGTCATCTTCAAGACCCTAATACTATCACGGTCTTCCCTGTTGCTGATCATTGAGCACTCAGATCCAAGAAACAGTACTAAACTCACCTACATGGTACTGTTCTTGCTCCTGGTGATAACTCATCTGACCATTCCAGCAAGGCTCCTGCTCATGTACGTGGTGGTGCAGCCTGCTGCAATATCCTCTTGAAACTCAGAAGCCATGTTTATTTTATTAAATATCTTTTCTATTTAGATGAGGCCCAGTAACATATTGTAACATTATGCATTCGGGCACTTTTGTACTTGGAAATCAGATACAAGCTTTGAATAGAATTTATTAAAAGTTTCAGACATTCAACAGTCAAGGGGCAGCACGGTAGTACAGTGGTTACTGTTGCTTCACAGCACCATGGACCCGGGCTCAATACCCGGCTTGGGTCACTGGCGGTGAGGAGTCTACGTTCTCCCTGTGTCTGCGAGGGTTTCCTCCGGACACTCCAGTTTCCTCCACAAACCCCGAAAGACGTGCTTATTAGGTGAATTGGACATTCTTGGGGGAAACACGTGGCGCAATGGTTCCTTTTTGAAGAAACAATGACAACAAAACCACATTCCAACCAAACAGAGTTAACTGTTTGTACATTCCCCCCCCCCCATAATCTCTCCCCCCCCACAATGCACAGCTTATGGGCGGTCTCCACCGTACCGCAAAGCCCTCTTCTGACCCCCCTTAGGTCAAACTTAATCTTTTCCAATCAGAGAAACTTTACAGATCTCCCAGTCAAGCCACAACCTCCGGTGGCGTATCTGACATCCAATTCAAAATAATCCATCGCCAGGCAACTGGAGATGCGAAAGCTGCCACATCAGCTCCCTTCGCCTGCAGCAGCTCCGGCACCTCTGAAATCCCAAACATTGCCACCATGGGGTCCG
Organism: Scyliorhinus canicula; assembly: GCF_902713615.1. NCBI lineage: Eukaryota > Metazoa > Chordata > Chondrichthyes > Carcharhiniformes > Scyliorhinidae > Scyliorhinus > Scyliorhinus canicula. The sequence goes on along the minus strand of NC_052162.1, from coordinate 42,824,012 downwards.
GCTTCACCTCGGCCCCGACTATCCTCAATAAAGTCCCAAACACCACCTCCCAGAAACTCACCAACCTCTCGCAATCCCAAACCGCCCCCCCCCCCTCCCCCCACGGTTCCCGCATGCTTTCATGGGGCTAACGGCAACGGGACTGTCACCAGGGCCCTGAAACTTCAGCCCCTACAGGACTCCTCCTTCAACCAGATTCATGCACCCACCCTGCCAACGTCAAGTGTAATGTATCCCACCTTTTAAAGTCCCCCTTAACCTCTTCCACTAACCCTGTTAAATTCCACCTATGTATTGTGGCCCACTCATGCTGTTGTTCAAAACTCACCACTATTCTTAGAATTCCCCCTATAACAAAAAGGGCCAACATTCTAAATGGTGAACAGGGATTCTCACTTCCTGACTCCAATGCAGGCTTCGGTGGGTGCTATTCAGGTCAAACTATATTTTCAAGTTATCCTCCGGTATAACCCATACCTTCACCGAAGATTTCATCTACTTACCACTTAGTAGCATTGATCCTGGGTCCCGCATTGCTAAGTAAGTAAAGTAGACGTCAGGAATAAACCACTGTTTCAGGTAAAATTGTTATTTTATTATTATATTTTTTCTTTTAAAAGCTGCAATCACTTTCTTTACAGAAAGGTAAAACGATCTTGCTTCTGGATCCTCCTGGTTGGTTGAAAGGACCTACAGGCCCAACTTGACAATCAATCTTCTTTGAAGTCTGTTCTTCTTGAGATGTATTCGCTGGTTAGCTCGGTTGCTATGTTTTGTCGATCCCATGTACTAAGCTATAAGAGCTGGCTATCTCTGAGCTGATTCTGAGCTGACTTTGCCTCCTCTTTAAATTCTAGTCTTCCTTAGATGTATTAGCTGTTTTAGCTCGGCTGCTATGCCTTATCTTTCCCATGACCGAGCTGACTAAGCTGAATATGCTTGCTTCTCTTGTTCCTTCTCTCCTTCTCTCTGAGTTCTGGTTCTGGTTCTGCTCTGGTCTCTGGGTTTATATTCTCTTTCTAACAGTTATTAAGTCCTTATGACTTTATTGTAAAGTAACTTATTTCACTTTAATTGTAAAAAGTATCTTTGATCTAAACATTCTAATACAACTAAATATTAATTTTGGGCATGGCCTCAGCCCTCAGATCTGATTACATTGTCCTTTGTGATGTTCAAAGTTCCTTTGTGATATTCAAAAATGCTTTGGTTTCAAGAGGTGTTACTTTTAATTCCTGTCATTCTATAGTTTTATTTTCCAATTGTGTCCCCAGCTCATAACTTTGACTTTGATTTTGGCTTTAAATTATGTTTCTCGTAGACTGATAGTCTCCCATTTTCTTTTATTTACTTGGTGTTAGTAGAATTTCACACCTAGAATTGTTACCAAATTCAACTGAGACCTTCATCCATGCTATTCCAGATGCTTACTAAGATAGTTACTTTCAATGAAGGTATGAACCATTGTTTTTAGCTTCATACAAAAATCCTGTGTGTTTGCTAAGCCTGCTTGAGAGAAAGAATCTGTATTTTATAATCCTGCTCTTTGCAGCTGCTGTTAACCCCTTTTGGGATCTTTCCCTGTATCCTCTCATGTTTCTCTTAGACCAGATATCGCCAGACTTCCATGTTTCAAATGACACATCTTTCCATATTTTCAATAACAATGCGTTACCTGAATTCCCAGATGCCTAAACTGCTCCCTTGCCACCTTAAATGGCAGTGTTCCAGGTTTGTCCCCCCCACCCTGCCGCGTTCACCTCACTCTTCCCTACGTTTAACTTATAGCCAGAAAAAGCTTGAATCCCTCCAACAAGCCCATAATTCTGCCCAAACTTTCCAACGGGTCCAACACAAACAAGAACAGATTGTCTGCATACAGTGATACCCTTTCCCCTATCCCACTCACAAACCCTCACCACTCAGCCGATGCCTGAAGGGCCATCGACGAGGGCTTGATTGTCAATGTAAATAACAACGGCGACAGCAGGCACCCCTGCCTCATCCTCCTATGTAACTCAGAAACCACCTCCGGGACACACACCCCCAACCTACTTGCCAATACCTTCATCAGGACTTTCACTTCATGCCCAACAAAATGGGCCTGGGTTGGAGAGAGTTCAGTTGCAGTTAGGGCATGAAAGGGAATTAAAATGCAGGAAAAACAGAGAGAGATGGAAGTGCAGCCAAAGCAAAAAGACAAAGAAATAGAAATGGAAGTGAAATAGAAAAGAATGAGAAAGAGAGAGAAAGAAGAACAAGAACGGGAGAGAGACTTCCAGCTTAGGGTACTGGAAATGGGTGGGAAGCTGCCAGAACGTAGACGGGAGCTTAGTGCTAGAATAGAACTCAGTGACGATATGTTTAAATTTATACAGGCTCTCCCAAAATTTGGAGAGAAGGAAGTAGAAATGTTCTTAGGGCTTTTCAGAAAATAGCAACACAAATGGAGTGGCCAAAAGCAAAGTGGACAGAGTAAATTGACGGGCTGGCTTAGGAAATTTATGCTTCCCTGTCAGAGCGGGAGTCTAAGGATTATGAGATGGTAAAAAAGGTATTCTGGATGCATTGGAATTGGTTCCCAAAGCATAGCAAAAACTTTGGAATACAAGGGGACAACCGGGACAGACTTATGCAGAATTTGAAAGGGTCAAGCGTGTTCGCGGAGTACTCCACGCGGCTGGGGGGGTCATTGCCAGAGGCCCGCCCAGCGATCCTCCACTCCCGACCGGTCGAGTCACCGACAGCATGGAACTAACCACCTATCGCCATTCGGGAAGCTCGCGTGGCGACCGCGGACTCAGTCCGCTGCCAGCCTGGTGGAGGGAGGGGAGATCGGACACCGGGGGGAGCCTTACCGGCAGCCGAGGGACAGATCGGTGGGGTCAGATCTTTGGGTGTGCAGCCAATCGGGGGGGCTTTCATTTTTCAGCTGCCTCCGCGGTCCAAGTCCGCCATGGCGCTTGGCGTGTCCACTGGAGGCCGCCGCCATGTGTATGCGCGGACTCAAAGCCAGAAGTGCAGGGGCCAGTATCCGCAGCTAAAGCTGCGTGAATCACTCTGGGTCCCTGCTAGCCCCCTGCAGGTGAGTGAATTGGCTGATCTTTTAAAAAGTAAACTCCAGAGTAAAACGCCAGCATTTTTACGCCAACGTAGTCCCATTTTGGCAGAATCCAGCCCTAGGTGTCACCATTGCATCAAGGTGGGACATGTTTGTTCAGCATGTTAGAAGTTGGAAAGACTTGTGGCGATTCATAGGGAGGATTCTGAAAAGGGAACATAAGTGGAAAACACTACGGTGCAGACTAGGTTTAACTGGATTTAGGAGACCTGGGGTAAACATTGCTGTGGGAGCAGGTGTGAGGAATGAGGCAAATGAGAGATATGCTGGTTTTGTGTCAAAGGGGACACAACTGATGTAGCCAAACCCTTTACAATTGTAAGGGATACAGGGCCTACTCAAATATTTGTGCTGGAGAAGGATTTGGTTTTTCCTCCAGAAAGCTCAGTGAAAGCTGAGGCATTAGTGAATGGGATAGGTGGAAATTGTATCAAAGTTCCATTATATAAGGTGAAATTGGAGTGTGATTTGGTGTCAGGGTTAGGGTTAGGGTAGTTGTTGGAGTGCTTAAGAAATTCCCAGTAGAAGGAGTAGGCTTACTTTTGAAGAATGCATTGGCGGTAGTGAATGTTGTGGCTTTGCCCATGGTTGCAGAGAGTCTGAGGGAAAGTACTGCGGTTAGCCCAAGAGATGCCAACGATCGGGCATACGGGAGTTAGGAAAACCCATTGGGCAGTAGACAAGTCAGAGAAAGAGATGCTGACAGCTGTTGATCACATGCCAAATGACAATGGTGGTGAACCAGATCATGAGTATTTTTAAACAGAAGGTGACCATCGGGATGAAGAGTCAGATGAGGGTCTTGTCTTCGATTTTGGTTCTGATTATGAAGTAATGATAAATACTTGTTACCAAATAGACCCATCACTCATTAACCTTAAACCAGTGGCAAGCAGCTCTTCCAACGTTAGTAAAAAGAGATAGCAGCCCGGAAGAGGAAAGTGAATTGAACTTTTCTGAACGTAATCTGTTACCACTCTTTGCAGTAAACCCTTGGCCATTCCCATCAGATGAAACAATTTCCCAGAGCAAGCTTCCTTTGAAGGAAAGTATACCTGACAGCCCAGCATTGGTTGTTCAGGGCGAGGACAGGAAGGAATGTGATGTGATACCAAGCGAGCGGCTGAACATAGAACAGACAGTGCAGAAGGAAGCCATTTGGCCCATTGAGTCTGCACCGACCCACTTAAGCCTTTACTTCCACCCAATAACCCCTCCTCACCTTTTTGGACACTAAGGGCAATTTATCATGGCCAATCCACCTAACCTGCACGTCTTTGGGCTGTGGGAGGAAACCGGAGCACCTGGAGGAAACCCACGCAGGCACGGGAAGAATGTGCAGATTCCGCACAGACCGTGACCCAGCGGGGAATCGAACCTGGGACCCTGGAGCTGTGAAGCCACAGTGCTATCCACTTGGCCCACCGTGTTGCCCATGGCATGGCTGGTTAATCCCCACCTTTTTGAAGGTTTACAGCGCCTCTTCGAGGTAACAGAAGTAGATAGCAAGGGAGGTGAAGTAATTGGCACTCAATCACTTTCGAGAGTTAAGGGAAAGGTGGATGGAGAATCTTGTAGTGGTTCTGCGACCACAGATGTTAGCAATCCCAAAATGTTCAGAAAGCCAATAATGTACCATACACTGATTCTAAAAGTAGCGAATCGAAATTAAAATCTAGAAAACACAAATCATGTAATTCTATAATATTTTTGTTTGTTTTTGTTTTTTTTATAAATTTAGATTAGCCAATTATTTTTTCCAATTAAGCGTGGCAATTTAGAGTGGCCAATCCACCTACTCTGCACATTTTTGGGTTGTGGGGGCGAAACCCACGCAGACACGGGGAGAACGTGCAAACTCCACACGGACAGTGACCCAGAGCCGGGATTGAACCTGGGACCTCAGCGCCGTGAGGCGGTTGTGCTAACCACTAGGCCACCGTGCTGCCCGTCATTCTATAATATTAATGGGAGAAAAAGGTTGTGATTACAAAAACTCTGATGAGGTGGTTAAGGTAGTCACCCAAGACACAGGGCATTTGAATTCAACCAACCCTCAGCGGTACTTGTTGCTGGAGGTGGCTATACGAAGGACAAGAAGACAAGAGAAAATGTAAATCTGGTGGGGTTGAGTAGAGTTAATTGGTTAAAAGTGACCCCCTCCACCCACCCCGGGCAGCATGGTGATGCAATGGTTAGCACTGCTGCCTCACGGCGTCGAGGACCTGGGTTCGATCCCAGCCCCGGGTCAATGTCCATGTGGAGTTTACACATTCTCCCTGTGACTGCATGGGTCTCAACCCCACAACCTAAAGATGTGCAGGATAGGTGGATTGGCCACGCTAAATTGCCCCTTAATTTAAAAAAGAAATGAACCCAATAATTCTCTCAGCATTGACAACTGTAGTTTAGTTGTCGGAGAGCCTCGAAATTTGGTTCAATGTTCATTGGATAATCAAGAAAGACTGATGGTATTACATGAGAGACCGAAAGAGACAGATACAGTAAAGGTACTGAAAGAGCACAAAAGACACAAGAGGGCACTCTGTTAATTACCCATAGTATGGACATCCGAAACATTGAATCACTCAAGCCAGACCCATCTCGACTAAAACCGCAGAGACTGGCTCAGTTAGAGACTGAGGAACAATGCATGCTTGGCATGTTGCAGAAACAAGCAAAACCGTTGTGGTCCATGGAACGCGAAGGAGAATCTGGGAAATCAACAGCCATGTTGGAGGACGAATCAGTGCTGTCCGCTCTGGGCTTTTCCAAATAATTATCCATTTGCATTTATAAAGACAGATCGCAAGATTATTCTGTTCGAGTTTGTTATTGCAACAGCTTGCTGTTAAATCTGTTGTTAAAACATATTCCTGGAAAAGATAATGGACCAGATTCTCTGTATCTGAGTCTATTTCTTAAAATAAATTTAGAGTAACCAATTATTTTTCTTTTCCAATTAAGGGGCAATTTAGCGTGGCCAATCCAGCTAACCAGCACATCTTTGGGTTGTGAGGGTGAAACCCACGCAGACACGGGGATGAGTTTAAGTGTTGATGCCAATGGAGAATCCATGGACTTTCACGTCAGAAAAACCGGCGCCAAACCCACACCGATTCCGCTACCAGTGAGGGGCTAGCACTAGCGCCGGGAGGAATATCATCAATTCCCATGAAAAAGGGTGTGGGATTCATCGGGTCCATGATCGACACTCTCAGGGCTGATAAGCTGCAGCCACGCTTAAACAATACACTCACACGGATCAGGGCCGAAAAGATGGAACAGGTTGTTCTGGAGCACCCATACAGCTGAGGGGTCAGCTGGGGCCAGAGTGCACCCAGCGAGGTGTCCCAGGGGTGCCAGCTATACGACCCAGGGCACCAGATTTAAAGCGGGCTGTCAGTGGCATATGTCTACGGTAATGGTACTGCATACCCCTCCACCCCGACCCCATAACCCACCTCCTGGCCACCCCCCAATCCTGGCAGAAGCCCCACGGCCAGTGGCACGGCTGTCGGTGAAGTATGGCAGCATTGCTCTGTTGCCCCCACGTGGGGTACGGGACAGGGTGCTCTCGGGGGTGTGGGTTGGAGGAGGGAGGATTTTGGATGTATACCGCGTAATGCAGGAGGTAGACGAGGCCTCGGTGGAGCAGCTGAAGGGTAAATGGGAAGAGGAGCTGGGTGAGGAGATTGAGGAGGGGACGTGGGCGGATGCCCTGGAAAGGGTGAATTCCTCCTCTTCCTGTGCGAGGCTTAGCCTCATACAGTTCAAGGTGCTGCACAGGGCCCACATGACTGGGACGAGGATGAGTAGGTTTTTCGGGGGCGAAGACAGATGTGCTAGGTGCTTGGGGAGCCCAGCGAACCACGGCCATATGTTTTGGGCATGCCCAGCGCTGGGGGAGTTTTGGAAGGGGGTAGCAAGAACGGTGTCGAGGGTCAGGGCCGGCTCAAGGCACCGGCAACTCGGGCTGTTGCCCGGGGCGCCATGTGCTCGGGGGCGCCAGACTCGGGTCCCGCGCATGCGCAGTTGGTCCGGTGCCAACCAGCGCATGCGCGGTGGCCGCCAGCCCCCAGGGCGGCCCCCCGGCTCGGTCCGCCCCCACCCGCTCGGTCCCCCCCCCCGCCCCCCTCGGGTCCGCCCCCCTCGGGTCCGCCCCCCCGCCCCGCCCTCGGGTCCGCCTGCCCCCCGCGTCCGCCCGCCCCCCGCGTCCGTCCGCGCCCCTGCGTGTTCGCCCCCCGCCCCCCTCGGGTCCGCCCCTCCTCGGCCCCGCCCCTCCTCGGCCCCGCCCCCCCGCCCCCCTCGGGTCCGCCCCTCCTCGGCCCCGCCCCCCCCCTCGGGTCCGCCCCTCCTCGGCCACCCCACACCGCCCCCCCTCCTCGGCCCCCTCGGCCTCGGCCCCGCCCTCCCCGGCCTCGGCCCCCCCCCTCGGCCTCGCCCACACCCTCGGCCCCGCCCCCCCTCGGCCTCGGCCCCGCCCCCCCCGCCCCCCCCCCCGACCCGCCCCCCCGGCCCCCCCCCCCCCCCCGCCCCGCCCCCCCCAAGGGCGCCGAAGTTCAGCTTGCCCGGGGCGCCAGCAACCCTAGAGCCGGCGCTGTCGAGGGTGGTAGGATCCAGGGTCAAGCCAGGCTGGGGACTCGCAATTTTTGGGGTTGCAGTGGAGCCAGGAGTGCAGGAGTCGAAAGAGGCCGGGGTCCTGGCCTTTGCATCCCTAGTAGCCCGGCGGAGGATCTTGCTTCAATGGGATGCGAGGCCCCTAAGCGGGGAGGCCTGGATCAATGATATGGTGGGATTCATCAAATTGGAGAAGGTGAAATTTGCCCTGAGGGGATCAGTACAAGGGTTCTTTAGGCGGTGGCAGCCTTTCCTGGACTTGCTGGCGGAACGGTAGGGAAATAGGCCGGCAGCAGCAGCAACCCGGGAGGGGGGGGGGTTGGTTCGGTGGGAGGGAGAATTGTGTACATGGGTTTGTTGGATGTGGTGGGTGTTATCTCTTTGCTTTTTGTTGATGGCTTTTTTTGTTTTTGTAGTTGCTTTTGTAGTTGGGTGGTTGTTTTTCTTGGGTTTTTACCATGGTTGTTTTGTTAATATTGTTTTGTTGTCTATATTTTGTGAAAATTTTAATAAAAATTATTTTTTAAAAAAAAGTATGGCAGCATTGAACGCTGTCTGTGCGCCCTCTCTCAGCAGCCACCACGCCAGGTTCACAACTTGTGAGAGCACATATGGACCACGCCATCAGGAACTCGGTCCATCGGAGGCGGAGCATCGTGGGTGGGCCCACTAATGATATGCAAATAGTGTTGCAACTGCGCGCCTCCTGTTAATCCCCGTTTCCCCCTGTTTCTCCCTTGTTAGTTCCCTGTATTTTATTTTGGCTTTTATAATTTTTGTACCTGGTCAAAATTTGCCAATGCCTTTAAGATGGACTTCACCTTGATTTAAAAAAAAAAATAACTCCAGCAGGCTGTGCTATTACTCTGACATCAGTGATTTTTAAAAAGTAAATTTAGAGTACCCAATTCATTTTTTTCCAATTAATGGGCAATTTAGCATGGCCAATCCACCTACCCTACACATCTTTGGGTTGTGGGGGAGAAACCCATGCAAACCCGGGGAGCATGTGCAAACTGCACACGGATACTGACCCAGGGCCGGGATCGAACCTGGGACCTCGGCGCCGTGAGGCGGCAGTGCTAGCCACTGCGCCACCATGCTGCCCTTCTCTGACATTAATGATGACACATTTCGATGAACTTGGCTATCGGCCAATAGATTGTTTTGGATTGCGGGCCTTATCAATGGATTGTGCTGATTGGTCAGGGTTGGCTCTCAAATGTTCCTTACGCGGTGAAGCTGTTTTATTTCGAGGCCCTTTAAAATTTCTCCCCGAAACAGGGCAAATCTCTCTCAATGACCCCATTTGGAAGCTCTGTTTTCTCCTCAGCTAAGCTGGTAGACAATTTTAGTGAGACTGAGCACCGAGTAAGAATAAGATTCAAGCTGAGAGCTGGGTTTCGGGGGAGAGAAAGAATTCTGATGATCCAATCCAGCCACTAGCTGAAAGTAGGGGCAGCTGTTCCAAAAAACGTTTCTTGCAATCACTTGTGGAGAACTCTGTTCTTTCCTCATTCTGTTGGAATTGGAAAGAAGTCAGAATTAAACAGACCTGAGGCAGATCCTTCGAGTGAAGGCCGAGGTTAATAAGAATTAAAGTGATTCTCCAGAGGAAACCCACATTCTGGGGATTCGGACTGAATGTTCCAGCCAAAAGATCCTCGCTAACCATCCAACCGCTAATTCTAAATCACTCACCGTCCTGGAAAGAGGGTCAGCTGAAAAAAAATAACTTCAACATTCGAAGCAAGGGCACTCATCTTCCACCTCACATTAATCCTCTTTAGTTTTTCCCCTCCCTCTCCTCTGTGTGTGTATGTCTTGTGTGTGTTGAGGTAGTGGATGGGATGGTAAATGTGGGGGGTGAGTATTAGATTAGCCTGCCGTTATTCTAGTATTATTATTGCGTGTCTTATCTCTAATTTTGTTATAAATAAACAATTGTTGTGTTTTACTTACAAATCTGGAGCCTGTAAGTCATTGGAGCAGCCGGGGCCAAATATCTCAGAAACCTTATGCAAATTATTGGTTAATTCAGTTGTGTTGGGATTCCAGTATCTGTGTGGCTAGAATTGACTGTGCACTAACCCAGGGTGTAAGAGTTGCATGAAATAAAACTCCTCACTGAAGTGTTGGCTAGTGTAGACTTGAGAGATGAACAGACACTTCCAACACTGATGAAGGTTCAACTCAATTTTATTAACTACTTCTAACTAACTATAACACAATGACTGTGGGTCTAAATGATGCTAACTTAAACTAGAGACCTAAGCCTTGTCCGAACCAGTTGATTCTCTCAGCACGTGGTGTGAGCCCATGCTGGGCTGGATGAGTTCTTGTTACACTCAGAGGCAGCACCCAGAATGAACGGGAACCATGGTGCCCTCTGCCTTTATAGTGTGTGTATTCTAACTGGTGATTGGCTGCGGTGTTTGTACATGTTGATTGGTCCCTGTGTGTGCCCATCAGTGTGTGTCTGCACCATGATATACTGGTGTACATTATGACATCCCCCCTTTTATAAAAAATGTTGATATAGGCATGTGATAATAAATAGTGTGGGTGTGTGGAGAATGTACCTAGCTACGTGTGAGGTGTGAAGACATATGTACAAAGCTATATACAGGGAACAAGACTATTTACAGAGGAAGGTGCCTGGTACAGATGATTACCATGAATTGGAACAACCAACAAATCTATTTACAAATCACTGGAGAACGAATGCAACAATGAAGGATATAGAAAAAAAACATTTCAGAAAGTCCACATGTGTACAGAGTTCATAAGTTCAGTCTCTGAGGTGGGTGACGAACTCTGGTTGACCGCCTCAAGGATGGGGCCATGGCTGGCGCATCAGGAGCCGGGAGGGCTGCAGCACTGTCAGGGGCAGGCAGAGTGACCGGAAGCGCCACACAGTCCACGGCGGGATCAGTGGAAGAGCTGGTCGGAGGATCCCGTGACGACCCTGGAACCAGGCGAAGAGCACGCCTGTTGCGGCGCCGAATGGATCCATCCGGTAAGCGGACCAGGAAGGAGCGGGGGGGCCACCTGCCTTAGAACGACAGCAGGCGCAGACCAGCCACCATCCGGGAGGTGGATGGGAACCTTGTCGCATGGATGGATGTCGGGAAGGTCAGCAGCTTTCTGCTGCAGTTGAGACATGTGCATGCGGTGGAGCACGGGGACATAATCGTGGTTGGGAGTGAGAATCGATGGCACCGTCGTCCTGAGGGTGCGGTTCATTAGTAGCTGAGCAGGCGACAGGCTAGTGGAGAGCGGGGCAAGCGATAGGCCAGCAGAGCAAGATGGAAATCTGAGCCAGCGTCGGCAGCCTTACTGAGGAGCTGCTTAACGATGTGGACCCCATTTTCCGCCTTCCCATTGGATTGGGGGTATAGGGGACTGGACGTAACGTGCTCAAAGTTGTAGCGTCGGGCGAAGTCGGCCCATTCCTGGCAAAACAGGGGCCATTGTCTGACATGACCGTCAGCGGAATGCCATGTCGGGCAAATGACTTCTTACAAGCCCTGATCACAGCCGAGGATGTGAGGTCGTGCAGCCTGATGACCTCCGGGTTACTGGAGAAGCAGTCGATGATGATGACGTGGTCCCTGCCCAATGCATGGAACTAGTCGATGCCCACTTTGGTCCAAGGCGATGTGACGAGCTCATGGGGCATCAGGGTCTCCCGTGGTTGGGTGGGCTGAAAACACTGGCAGGTAGAGCAGTTGAGCACCACATTGGCGATGTCATCATTGATGCACGGCCAGTAGACGGCTTCTCTGGCCCTGCGGCGGCATTTCTCGATTCCTAAATGGCCCTTCATGGAGTTGCTCCAACACTAGCTGGCGCATGCTTTGTGGGACGATGATGCGATCCAATTTCAGGAGCACCCCGTCGACAACCGCCAGGTCATCGCGGATGTTGTAAAATTGTGGGCATTGGCCCTTTAGCCACCCGTCTGACATTAGACGCATCACCTGCTGCAGAAGTGGATCAGCCGCTGTCTCGCAGCGAATTTGCATCAGTCGTGCATCCCAAGCTGGCAAATGGGAGGCTGCAAACTGAACTTGAGCATCTATTTGGCAAATGAAGCCATCGTGATCACACAGAGTTGTGATCGACCTTGAGAGGGCATCAGCAACGGCAAGGTCCTTGCCAGGGGTATAGATCAGTTGGAAGTCGTACCTGTGCGGCTTGAGTAGGATACGCTGGAGGTGAGGCGTCATGTCATTCAAGTCCTTTTTGATAATATTTACAAGCGGGCGGTGGTCGGATTCAACCGTGAACTGTGGAAGTCCATCGACGTAGTCGTGGAACTTCACGACTCCAGTGAGAAGGCTGAGACACTCTTTCTCAATTTGCGCATAGCGCTGCTCTGTGGGGGGTCATCGCCCGCGACGCATACGCAACGGGGGCCCATGATGAGGCCTCGTCTCATTACAGGAGCACGGCACCAATCCCCGGCTGACTGGCATCTGTAGAGATTTTGGTCTCTTTGGTAGGGATGAAAAAGTCCAACACTGGGGCCGTGGAAAGCTTGGCCTTCCATTCTTCCATTCCAGCTCCTGCCATTCACGCTCGTGAGCAGGGAGCCATTGGAAATCTTGGGTTTTGCGAATCAGGTCTCTGAGGGCCGTGGTGTGTGAGGCGAGATTCGGGATGAACTTCCCGAGGAAATTCACCATACCCAGGAACCGGAGGACCGCTTTCTTGTCCTCGGGCGTCTTCATGGGTGTGATTGCTGCAATCTTGTCCTCGTCCGGACGCACCCCCTGGTGGGAGATGTGACCCCCCCAGAAACTTGATACTCGACTGGCCGAAGGAGCATTTGGCCCTATTGAGGTGGAGGCCGTGTTCGTGGATGCGCCTGAAAACGCGCTTAAGGCGGGCAATGTGTTCCTGCGGGGTGGTTGACCAGATAATAATGTCGTCGACATATACCCGGACGCCGTTGATCCCCTCCATCATCTGCTCCATGATCTGATGGAAAACTTCGGACGTAGAAATGATGGCGAATGGCTTCCGGTTGTAGCAGAACCTGCCAAAGGATGTGTTGAACGTACACAACTTCCTGCTTGACTCATCTAGTTGGATCTGCCAGAAACCCTTCAAGGCATCCAGTTTTGAGAATAGTTTGGCGTGGGCCATCTCGGACGTGAGCTCCTCACGTTTCGGAATCGGGTAGTGCTCCCGCATGATATTCTGATTCAGATCTTTAGGATCAATACAGATCCGCAGCTCGCCGGACGGTTTCTTGATGCAGACCATGGAGCTTACCCAACCTGTGGGTTTCGTGATTCTAGAGATGACTCCTTGGTCCTGGAGGTCCTGGAGCTGTTGCTTGAGGCGGTCCTTGAGGGGCGCTGGGACTCTGCGAGGTGCGTGAACGACAGGCGTGGCGTTGGGTTTGAGTAAGATTTTGTACGTGTACGGGAGCATGCCCATGCCTTCGAAGACATCATGGTATTGCTGGATGATAGAGTTGAGTTGCGTCCTGAAGTCTGTGTCAGAGGATGCAGACACATCGCTTGAAGAGAGAGAGTGTACTCTCTGCACTAAGTGGAGCAGCTTGCATGCCTGCGCACCAAGCAAGGAGGCTTTTGAGGCAGCAACAATCTCAAATGGGAGAATGGCTGTATGAGCACAATGTGTCACCTCAAGGCAGCAGGAGCCGCTGATGGCAATGGTAACGACGCCGATTTGGAACGGGACTTGTGGGTCATCGCAGACACAGTCGGAAGCAAGGTCTGAAGTAGGTTCATTGATGGCAGGCTGGATAGCCGTGACGTCTCTGTGGGGCTGGGTGGACCTCCTAAAAACAGCAGGCAGGGAAGATCTGCACATTGTAGCGTAGTGGCCTCGTTTGCCAGGCAGTGTCGGGACTTTGCGGGACATTGCCGCTTTAAGAGGGCGGAGCCACAGTTGCCGCACGCCGGAGCATCGGGACGTTCATCGTGCCACCGTGCATGCGCGGGGTGATCCAGCGTGGTGCGCACCTGTGCGAAGTGGTCCGTGACGTGAGCACGCTCACTGCGTGTAAGCGCGGGACTCCATTAAAAGCGTGCAAAATGGCCGCCATCGTTCAGATCCAGAGCCTGAAAAGATTTAATCATTTGGACCCGTTCTGCCTCGTAAGGGGCTTGTCCGTGCCGTTTCAGTGGCCTGGATGCAGGAGTAGCGTGTGGAGACATGTTCATGAAGTACACAGGTCTCAATGGCCGTAGAGAGAGTGAGCTGCTTTACTTTTAGTAGCTGCTGGAGCAGGGGCTCAGATTGAACACCAGAAACAATCTGGTCATGGAGCATGGAGTCAGAGGTGGACCCGTAGTTGCAGGACTGCGCAAGGACGCGGAGGTGGGTAATAAAGGACAGGAAAGGCTTGTCCTTACCCTGAATTCGCTGCTGAAACATGTATCTCTCGAAGCTCTTGTTGACCTCGACAGCGCAGTGGCTGTCGAACTTTAGAATGACTAAAACCTCCCCCACAGCACCCACCCATGGACCTGGCGACCCTCTGCAGACATGGGCAACATTTCTAACCCTTGACCCCTGAGAGGCAACATCTCTCCCATCACTAAAGGTTAGAGTGACACCCCACTACCCAGGAATGTGGGTGATCCTGACCCACATCCATCCATCCTGCCAGGGTGCCCATGTACCAGGTTGTCCCCGACTCCTCGGGAAGTGGGGGGAGGCTCCAATGACTTTCGAACCCTCTGGCATGGCCATCACGCCTGGCCTCCGGTTGTGGAGACCAGTACTAATCCACGCCTGAGTGAGGCCTCGCCACTATGTCCGGTGAGCAGCAGGAAGTGGGAGAGTGTGGCCTTCAAACTGGCTGCACATATTTAGATGAGCTGAATGGATCATTTACATATGATTATCTGGATCATGCATCGCTGGGCCTGATCCAGATCTTGCCGGGTGCAGCGAGTCGGGAGACTTGTGTGCGGCTTGGCACCCAGCGCAAAACCCATTTTGGGCCTCTCCCGGCATGCACCCGTGCAACGGGATCAGTGCCGGGCGCAACACGCTGGGAAAATTACTTCCGATTTTTTATATGGCTGGGTAAGAAGTTATAGTTTGATATTGAGGTTAACAATCCATTCAACGGGGCAGCACGGTGGCGCAGTGGGTTAGCCCTGTTGCCTCACGGCGCCGAGGTCCCAGGTTCGAATCCCGGCTCTGGGTCACTGTCTGTGTGGAGTTTGCACATTCTCCCCGTGTTTGCGTGGGTTTCGCCCCCACAACCCAAAGATGTGCAGAGTAGGTGGATTGGCCACGCTAAAATTGCCCCTTAATTGGAAAATGAATTGGGTATTCTAAATTTTTTAAAAAAGAAAAAAAAACAAAAAAAAAAAACAATCCATTCAACAGCTACAGTTAAAACTGAATGGTTGTTATGGACAATTGAGTGACCATCAGAAGAGACTGAGGAACAGGTTTCAAAGCTTTATTCCAAATTACAATGGGAGAGACAGTCTCAGGCAATCTGAATGTTTACAATGTAGTCACATTTTAATGTGCACTTAATCAAGTACACATACCTTTATCTACTTCTAATCTTGTCACTTATAGTCATGTGCAAAATATGTCTCAAACTCTAGTTACTTGTTTCCAGTGTGCATGTACATTCGGCATTGTTCACACAAATGGAGGCCCCCAAATCTCTTCCTGACCTTGTGATTCTGTTCCATTTTTATCCCGCCTCGAGCAAATCTACTATCCGTCTGCCCTGCCTTTCCTGGATTGAAAGTTTATTTTGCTAAAATACACTTTTCAATTAATTTTAAAAAAAATAGAGTATCCACTTTTTTTCCAATTGAGGGGCAATTTAGCTTGGTCAATCCACCCACACTCTGCACCTTTTTGGGTTGTGTGGGTGAGACCCACACAGACACGGGGACAATGTGTAAACGCCACGCGGACAGTAACCTGGGGCCGGGATTGAACCCAGGTCCTTGGTGCCCTGAGGCAGCAGAGCTTTTTAAAAAAAATAAATTTAAAGCACCCAATAATTTTTTTTCCAATTAAGGGGCAATTTAGAATCCACCTACTCTGCACATAATAATAGCTTATTGTCATAAGTAGTCTTCAGTGAAGTTACTGTGAAAAGCCCCAAGTCGCCACATTCCAGCGCCTGTTCAGGAAGACCAGTGCGGGAATTGAACCCACACTATTGGCCTTGTTCTACATTATAAACCAGTTGTTCAGCCCACTGTGCTAAACCGGCATCTTTGAGCTGTGGGAGTGAAACCCATGCAGACATGGGGAAAATGTGCAAATTCCACACAGATAGTGACCCAGGGCTGGGATTCGCACCCGGGCCGTAGGCAACAATGCTAACCACTGTGCCACCATGCTGCATCATGAGGCAGTAGAGCTAACCACTGCTCCCCTGTGCCGCCCCTTCTTTTCAACTAATTTCTTATCCTGACTGGAGCACACCTCCTACGCATCAATCTTGCTTTTTCTTGCTTGGTGTTTTATGATCCTGCTTCTCTCTGCTTGAGGTTTTACTTTGTTAAAAGATACTTTTCAACGAAAACCATTTTAACCCTTTCAGTTGTGATGCCACCAGGAATGGATCTCTCAGGGCAGGAGTTCCGTAAATGGATGATGGAGTGACCTGGATGGCCACTGTCACAATTTGAGCTGTTCCTCATGTTCCACCTGTGGAACATGTACCCACAACTTTCCTGGCCCATCCTCAAGTGGTTGATTTTTTAACGTATAAATTTAGAATACCCAATTCATTTTTTTCCAATTAAGGGGCAATTTAGAGTGGCCAACCCACCTAGCCTGTACATTTTTGGGTTGTGGGGGTGAAACCCACGCAAACCCAGGGAGAATGTGCAAACTCCACACGGACAGTGACCCAGAGCCGGGATCAAACCTGGGACCTCGACGCCGTGAGGCTGCAGGGCAAACCCACTGCGCCACCCTGCTGCCCTAAGTGGTTGATGGTTGTCCAGATTTTCCATGGTAGGTTGAAACCTGGGACTTATGTAGTTGGATCAGTTACCAAATTGTGTTTGGTGATATTTGCCGCATTACGATTCCAGACCAGACCCCAACAGCGGCTAGGATAATGGACCGAACCCCCAATATTTTAGTTCATTTGAAAGACTCTGCAAAAGATGATTTGCTCCAGGACTGATTGCATAAAGTCATAGGGCTACAATATTAAACTGTCTAACTTCACAGCTAAAACAAACAGCTTACAATTGACACCAAAAACACTACTACTCGGTTTCCCATTAAACAACAAGAAAAGGGCAGCACGGTGGCACAGTGAGTAGCACTGCTGCCTCATAGTGCCCAGATCCC
Source organism: Scyliorhinus canicula (assembly GCF_902713615.1). NCBI lineage: Eukaryota > Metazoa > Chordata > Chondrichthyes > Carcharhiniformes > Scyliorhinidae > Scyliorhinus > Scyliorhinus canicula. The sequence continues at coordinate 42,806,935 of NC_052162.1, read as the reverse complement.
AGGTTCAATCCTGTCTCTGGTCACTGTCTGTGTGGAGTTTGCACATTCTCCCCATGTTTGCTTGGGTTTCGCCCCCACAACCCAAAGATGTACAGGGTAGGTAGATTGGCCACACCAAATTGCCCCTTAATTGGAAAAAATTAATTGGCTCCTCTAAATTTATGAAAAAAAAACAACAAGAAAAGAAACAGACAGATCTCAATCTATCTTACTGTGGGAGGATTGTGGACTCAGCATCAGGCAGATAAACGAGGGTGAGTGAAACCAGGCTGGTTTAGCACAGGGCTAAATCGCTGACTTTTAAAGCAGACCAAAGCAGGCCAGCAGCACGGTTCAATTCCCGCATCAGCCTCCCCGAACAGGTGCCGGAATGTGGCGAAGAGGGGCTTTTCACAGTAACTTAATTTGAAGTCTACTTGTGACAATAAGGGGTTTTTATTTTCATTTCAGTGCATATTTGTTGGTCTGGTACCCCAGATGGTACCCGCTAGTTTCCATATGAGATTCATGCTCATCTTGATCCAGTGTACTGCAACTGACAGTTCAGTGTGCACCTTGGAAATCAAATCAATCACCTGTGCATAACTGACAACAATTTCCCATTGGGATTCATGGCGCCAAGGACCCGGGTTCAATCCTGGCTCTGGGTCACTCTCCGTGTGGAGTTTGCACATTCTCCCCATGTCTGCGTGGGTCTCACCCTGACAACCCAAAGATGTACAGGGTAAGTGGATTGGCCACACTACATTTCCTCTTAATTGGAAAAAAAAAGAACTAGGTACTTTAAATTTATTTTTAAAAGTTCCCATAGGGGTCAGTCCTTGCACCAACCCTCTTCAACATATATACCAGAGACCTCCCTCTCACAAAATCATTGCTCTTTTTGTATGCTGATGATTTGCCCCTGACTTTCCAGGATATTGAGAAAACACTGAAAATCTATGTTCTCTGAAAGCCTCCATCAGAAAGTGGAGATTTTGATCAAATGCTACCAAGACTGTTGTTCGAGCCTGCTACCTGAACAACCTGAAGGCCAGAAAAGAACATAGTATCCAGTTCTGTGGCCGACCACTCCCCCAGAACCCAGTAGCAAAATACCTATGCATTACTCTTGACCGTATGCTGACCTACCAGCAACTTCTCTAGAATATAGCAGATGACAAGCCTTATCCTGGATACTAAATCTGCTGTGATGTGACCAGAAATTAACTGCTCCCAATTTTAAGTGAGTCTTGGTTCATTTATTTCCCATTACAAACAAGCGACTAGAGCTCAGGATTTCCAAAGTTCACACATGGTCTTGACAAAAATGGACTATTTCCTGTTCATATTTCATGAGTAAATATATTTACAATAACTGAATTTAGCTTCCTTGAATATTGTCAATGAAGTTGTGAGTAATTGGGCTATAAAGAGCTGTAAAGGAAGGTCTTTAATCCAATACCCTTCTCTGCTGGTATTCTCATCAGGGAAGTAGTTGGCCTCTACAATTAGTTGAGGAACACAT